>NC_083411.1:42706560-43032632 GCF_020745735.1 Hemiscyllium ocellatum | reverse complement strand
ATACAGAGTAAAGCTTTCTCTGCACTGTCCCCATCAAACACTCCAAGGTACAACATGGGGTTAGACATAAAGCTCCCACTTTTAAAACAAAACTAAAGCTACCTGTACAATGTTCCCCATCAAACACTCCCGGGAAAGGGGCAACATTGAGTTAGATACAGAATTAAACTTTCTCTACTCTTTTAAACAGAAAGTAAAATGTCCCTCAATTCTGTCCCCATCAAATACTCCAAGGACAGCTATAGCACTATTCAATACACATACTGAGCTGCCTCTATGCTTTTAAACTGAACTAAACTGAATGCAAAGTTCCCTTTATGGTGTTCTCATCAAATCACTCCCAGGACAGGTACTGCTCTGGGTTGGAGGCAGACAGTCAAGCTCCATCTATTCTTAAATGGAAAATAAAAGCTGCCTCTACTCATTTAATCTGAATGTAAAGGTTCATCCATACTGTTCCTATCAAAAATTCCCAGGACACGTTCAACACAGTAATACAGTGTAAATCTTCTCTACTCTTTAAAACTGATCGCATATTTCACTGTGGCCAGAGACTCCCAGGTCGGGTGCATCATGTGTGGGAAGACGAGGTCTATAATTTTGTGACTGAACATTTACACACCTGAAGTATAACTATTCAAGGGATGGTAAGAGAGGACATATCTTCCAGCCCTTGCAGAACCAGGCTCCAGTTCCATCTAATGGGCCATTATTTCACCTCTGCTCTGTATATACCGTGAATACAGGATCCTCCAGAATTCTTTTACAACCCACCTTTTCACCATTAAAAATTGGACACTGTACAGTTAACTCTTTACTCCCATTTCTGCAAAATAAAAAGATGATTGTTTTTCTCTCTCTCTCCCCCACAGTTGTCTTTTTCAAGAACAGTTTCACTATTCATTAATTGTAGTGGAACATTTCCCTCAATCACTTACAAGGATTTGGGGGCTCTGAACATTTCTTGAAAGAGCCCTTGGCCTCCTTCAAGGTATCTTTTTGTTCAATCACTCCTGTGACAACACTGACCATCTCAGCAGTACAGGGTTGGATATAGACTGGAGATGTCCCTCTTGGACCACAAAAAAGGCTTTCCTATCATGTTTTGATACTCAAGCCTCAAACTTAGGGAGCAAAACGAGACATAGTGAAGGATTTGACTCCTTGGCTGCAGGCTTGAGGGTAGCAGCTTGCTTGGTGAAGCAGTGGTTACTCTGAACTGAGATGTATCAATTGGTTTGAAGTCACTTACCTCTGAGGCATTACAGACGGATGTTAGATTGAGGCCACAGATCTTCCCTGGATTAGCACTCCATGGCAGGACTCCTGAATCAGGAGGACAAGGGACAAAAATGAGTCCCCACAAAAACACAAATAAAGAACAATTTTAAGCCGTATGTTATTAAATGTGTCTCACATGGCTGTACTACAAACCAGATTCTGGATTTGTGGTGCTGGAAAAGCACAGCAGTTCAGGCAGCATCTGCAGCACCACTAATCCAGAATCTGGTTTCCAGCATCTGCAGTCATTGTTTTTAACCTGTACTACAAACCAGCTCATTAGCAGAACTCAGTGGGATTCATTAACTCGGAAACAGGACAAATCCTGTTCAGCCTCTGAAGGTTTTTGTGATATTCAATTTGACCTTAGCCTCATAGGGCCCATCGGGTCCACACCAACCGTCAAAAACAGGACCTATCAAGCATCCCTCCCTTTCCCCCCACCAAGAAATAAAAGCAAAAGTTGCTAGAAAAACAACAGATTTGGCAGCATCTGTGGAGAGAAATCAGCATTAACACTTCAGAAATTTTCCTTTGTTCTGAAGGGTCACTGGACTCGAAACGTTAACTTAATTTCTCTCCTTAGAGGCTGGAAGACCTGCTGAGTCTTTATAGCAATTTCTGTTTTTGCTCCTTTATTGCATCCTGTCTAAAGTGCCTCCAGAGGAGGTCAAAACTGTACACCAGATCTCACTAAAGACTCACAGAATCCATACAGTGCAGAAAGAGACCATTCAGTCTATCGAGTGATAGACCCTCTGAACAGTATCCCATCCAGACCCACTCCTCCACTCTAACCTCGTACATCTCCCATGGCCAATCCACCTGACCTGCATATCTTTGGACTGTGGGTTAAAACCAGAGCACTCAGAAAACCCACACAGACACGGGGAGAATGCAAAAACTCCACACAGTCACCCAAAGCTGGAATCGAACCCAGGCCCCTGGAGCTGAAGGCAGCCGGTCTCACCATTGAGCCACCATGCTGCCGAAATTTCTAATTGGAGCAAGACATCCCATTGAGATCAGGAGGATAACAATACCCATTAAAAGTCCACTATTCTATCCCTTTTCCAGGGCTATAATGCACAACGAGGGCTTCATTGTCCTCATTCAGTCCCTCACCTTCCTCACTGAACACCCTGGACTCCTTCTCTGAGAGAGAGTGTCCTGTACCAAGAGATTCTGGACCCCTTCCCAGAGGGATTGTCCTGCACTGTTGGGTACACAGGAGTGACAGACCTTGAGCTCCAAAGTTGTATGAGGAGAAAGTCAAATCAGAATAATTTAGGAAGTGTTTATTCCACATTGAAATATGGCCAGAGTCCATACCGTACTGCCTGGCATCCACACAGACATCATCAAAGCCTGTATTTCCATCTGTCACATATTTGAGTGTTTGGCACGTGGACCACATGGTGTAGTAAATATAGACTGGCAATGCAGCGAAAGCAAAAACCCCCATCCAGGTAACACTTAGCACATAAGTCAGAAAGATGAACTGGAAGAGGAAGAGAGGGGTAATTGGCAAATGCAAACAAACATTCTTAGTTCAAAATGCAATGACAGAGAGCAACAGAGGCTTTACCACAGTTTGAACCAAGGACCAAAGCCTTGACAAAGGGTCAGTTAGACATGAAACGTCAGCTCTTTTCTCTCCTTACAGATGCTGCCACCTGCTGAGATTGCCCAGCATTTTCTCTTTTGGTCTTGAATCAAGGATCACTTGGTATTTGGAGCTGTGACTGAACTTGCAAAACCAGATCTCAGTCACCATGTTATACTAGCACTGGGTCACTGCATCGACATCAGTCTCCCTACTTATCCCTGTGGCATTTCTCAAAGTCTTGTGCAATCAGTCTTCACATGCTCCACAAGTCTTGGGACCATATGAGACAGTCAGCCTGCGATGGGGCACACAACGGGTGAGAGGGTGAGTTATTGGGAGCAGAAGAGTTTGTCATGGGTCCCATCACAGGATGGTGTGAATGGAACTGGAGAGGAAGATGCCAGCAGCTGCTTGGCATTCCTAAGATACCCAATATGCTTTGTGTAGTTTAAGGTGACACTCTTGTAATTGATTATGGCAAGTGGGCAACTCCATTTACCCAAGAAACATTACTCACTCAATGCGAAACATAAATGCATGGTGTTGGGGCTAGGAAATACAGCCTGGCCAATCATCTGTGAACGGAAGCCAGAGTTCCGATTCAGGTGTTTCCCACACAGCATTTGAGAGACTTACAGTTGCACTGACGCAGCGGCCGCACAAGGTGGTCCTGAATTCCCCAAAGAGGGATCTGACAGCACTGGTGGTGTAAAAGCCCTCTGCCAGCAACAGCACCCCATACAGGAAGAAGAATGATGCTGTCCCATAGATAATGTACTGGAACACCTGGATCCTAGTGACAGCAGAAAGAGCAGGGAACACAGAAACAAATCACATTGTCAATACACCTCCATTACACACAACGTGCAACACAGATCACAGAAATGCAATGGGAACTTCTTTGAGTCTGCACTGCCATTCATTATGATGCTGATTGATTACCCACCTCAGCACCCTGCTTCTGCCTTGCCCCCAGACACTTTTATCCCTATAGCCTCAAGAACAATAGAACATAACAGTGCAGTCCACGCCCTTTGGCCCTCGATGTTGCGCCGCCCTGTCATACTAATCTGAAGCCCATCCCACCTACATTATTCCACGTACATCCACATGCCTGTCCAACGATGACGTAAATGTACTTAAACTTGGCGAATCTACCGTTGCAGGCAAAGTATTCCATACCCTTACTACTCTGAGTAAAAAAAGTCTCTCTCTTTCTTGAAAGCATGCAATGGTTTGGCCTCAAATCACTTGCTGAGAATTCTATCGGCTCATTACCAGGTGAAGAAAGTTCTCCCCACCTTAGTCCTAAATAGCCTATCTTGCATCTTGGAGGGTGACTCCTGGTTCTCTACTCTCAAAATTCATCACAACCATCCTTCCTGCAATTACCTTGTCAGAATTTTATAGGTTTCTAGGAGATTGTCTCTCATTCTTCCACAATACAGTGAATATAGTCCCAACCAATCCAATCGCCATTCGTATGTCAGTCCGGCAAACCTTTGCTGCACTCCCTCCACAGCCAGAATATCCTTGTTCAGATAAGGAGACCAGAAATGCAACAATATTTCAAGCCTGGTCTCGCCAAGCCCCTGTAAAATTACAGAAAGACACCTTTGCTCCTGTACTTGAACCTTCTAACTACAAAGGTCAATATACCATCTGTGTTCTTCACTGCCTGCTTCCCCAATCTATTGCTTTCAGATAGAGGTCTGCCTTCTTGTTTTCATTACCAAAATGGATAATCTCATGCTTATCCACATTATACCAAGAGGGGAAGTCAGGAACAGGAAGCCATTGAGTCCATCGTGACAGTTAGTAATTCAGTGAGATCATGGCTGACTCCTTCAACTCTTTGGATACTCTTATCCAAGAGAAAGAGGCAGCTGATCTGCGTCATGAAAACTTAAATTATTCTCAGCATCTATGGCCTTTTTATTTACTGGGGGTGGGGGGGTGGGGGGGGAGAAGTAGGGTTAAAGGTGCAATAAAAATAACAGGCCTCCAACTTTAGAACCAAAGATAATAACCAGTACAGAAAAGAGGCCCTTCAGCCCATCAAGGACCTCCCTATTCTCATTCCACTTTCCAGCCTTGTACACTAGGGTATTTCAAGTGCTCACCAAAATATTTATTAAAAATGTTGTAATCATTCTCAGCACTATTGCAGTGAGTTCCAGACATTCATCATGTTTGAAATGAAAACAATTTTCCTAAGTCCTCTCTTGCTCCTTATTTCAAATCCACAGACCTCCTCCCCTCAGTAATTGATCCCATTTCTAAGGGGAAACATTCATTCCTATAAATAATATTGAGGACCCTCACTTTTATACATCTCAGTCAGGTCCTACCCACAGCCTAATTCCTTCATTCTGAATCTCCTGTCTACCTAACTGAATCATTTAAAAAAACACCTCTGACCAAATCACCCCTTGATCTTTGAACAAGCCCCATTTGTCGACATCGTTTAACCCAGTGAACATGATATTATTCAGGTGAATTTCCAAAGGTTAACGCAAAACCCCAATGACCCCCCTCCCAGAGTGTCAACACTGAAAACAGTTCATCCAAATACAGTCAGACAGGAGCTCTGTGCAGCTAAAGCATCACTTAAGATAAAGTCCAGCATTTGACTGATTATTTTGCGCCATGATCAATAGAGTTTAAATATTTCTGTATTTGATAGTGTAAAACCCTTTGTCCCTAGAACCATCAAAACATCAGATTCCTCCATCAGCTCCCAAGTGGATGATTACACAGTGAACTTTACAGCTTCGTTCAATTATCTATCCATAACCCTTGACAACTTTCTGCTCCAACTGACACAGCTTCATGTTCTTCCTCATGCAGGGAGATGATGGCCCAGTGACTCAATTATCACTGTAATGTTAATCCAGACACCTAGATAATGTTCTGGGGGACCCAGGTTCAAATCCAGCCATGGCAAATGGTGGAACCTGAATTCAGTACAAATCTGCAAGAGGTCTAGTGATTACCATTGTCAATTGTCAGAAAAATCCATCTGGCTCACTAATGTCCTTTAGGGAAGGTCTGGCCTACATGTGACCCAGACCCACATTCATGTGGTTGACTCTTAACTGCCCTCTGGCAATTAGGAATGGGCAACAGATGTTGGCCCAGCCAATGATGCTGTTATCCCACTAATGAATAAAGAAAAATAAATAAATAAATAAATAAATAAATAAATAAATAAATATCGGCAAAAGACAGAAGAGAAAGAGATACATACACATTTGCTAGGATAGCGTAGTCCATGAAGTCATCGGAAAAGTAAAGTTCAATGAGTTTCTCTGTCCCAGTCAGAGCCTCATGGCCACAGCCACAGAAAAGGGCCACTCCCACAAAACACAGGACAGTGGCAATGAGCGAGGCGTAGGGAACGCCCCTGAGACATCTCACACAGCACTCCGAGCAACCTGCAAGAACAAGAATCAAGCAGATAGACCAAGAAATAATACAGAATCTGCCCCTCAGCTCTCCTCCATTCACACTCCCTTCAAACACACTGGAGGTAAAAGAAAGCAGGCCCGGGTCACTGACTTTTACCCAGCATTCCATGTAAGCATGGTGTGATTGGCTGGGATCTCTGGTGTACACATACATGTGGGCGTGGACAAAGTCAGGATCAGATCTGCACTGTGTGATACAAAGACTTCTAGATCACTGTCTTAAGTTCACAGGGAGAGATAGTAACAGCAATGTGACACTGGCTAACTTCCAGTCCATGAGATTCCAGGTGGTTTTGGAATATCAAAACAAATTCATCCACTAGGTCCGCAGCTCCCATAACATGCCTTCTGATGTTCCAGGGGATTTATCAGCTTTTAGTCCAATTATTTTTCCAGCACACATTTCTTAATATTAATAATTTACTTTCATAAAACCCTTGGTTGCCACAATTTTACATATCTTTACCTTGAAGAAAAATGTTCACTTTTTCTGACATTTTCTTGCTCCACTTTTCACCTTATCTATTCAGTTCATGTGCTCTGCCGACTTCAGGGATCACCCTAAGATCCTTCTGTTCCTCAAAAACGAAAATATTCATGTGGGAGAATTTTGTTGAGGATCACTTCAGACTCATTACAGAACACGAGGGGTGGCACAGTGGTTAGCACTGCTGCCTCACAGCACCAGGGACCCGGGTTCGATTCCAGCCTCGGGTGACTGTGTGTGGAGTTTGCACATTCTCCCAGCGTCTGTGCGAGTTTCCTCCCACAGTCCAAAGATGTGCTGGTTAGGTGGATTGGCCATGGGTAAATTGCCCCTAGTTTTCAGCGATGTGTAGGCTAGGTGCATTAGTCAGGTATGGAAAAGATAATAGTGCAGGGGAATGGGTTTGGGTGGGTTACTCTCCAGAGGGGTTGGTGTGGATTTGTTGGGTTGAAAGGCCTGTTTCCACACTAGGGAATCTATGAATTCACAAAAGAGGGGTTTCTTGATCAGTATGCAGAGGAACCAACTTGGGAATGGAAGAGTTTAGATGTGGTATTCTGCCATGACAAGTAATTGATTAATAATGCTGACAGGAAGAAACTACTAGGAAAGAGGGATCACAAAATTGTTATGAAGGTGACAAAATATGGATAATTGAAGTTCAAACTGCATCGTCTGGTTTTCAATCCTGGCAATTTCATGAACTAAAATGGTGTCAAAGAGGGACAAAAACATATAATTCACTTAATGACCACAGCAATCATCTGAACAAAAAAGGTCAGCCAAGCTTCAGGAAGTCAATAAAGAAAATGAATCCAAATTTAAACTAACATTTTATCACCAAGCACAGAAAACAGATAACCCAGAAAGCATGGAGGGGAATCTCATCTACTTTTACACCCCTTTCTGGGAATTTTCACACAGCAGAGATGCAAACTCACTCACCAACAAGCTAATCTTAAAAAAAAACTTCTTTCAACGAGATGCTTGCAGAAGCAGACAGGAGATGGATTTGTTACTGTAGACCAAAAGCTTGAGAAAGCCCGATCTGTGTCACTGGGCTCTTTTATTCCAAGACAAGATTGATCAAATAAACAATAGAACAGCAACAGCCAACAGAAATATTCTCTACTGCTGATGATATCCCAGTCCCAGCCGTGAGGCGAGGCCTAGCACAGACTTGTCTGCTCTTATTGTTTATTCTCTCTTTGTCTGCTTAAGGAGGACTGTAATGCTGAACGTTTTGGTATAAATTAGGAAAGTAAACCTAAAATTTGTACACTGGCATCTTTATACCAAAGATAGTACTGAAAATGGCCACTTGGTATACTCGTGTATGCCTGTACTGAAGTACATGTGACAATAAAACTAAATACTAGTGATTTAAGATACCAAATAAACAACTGCAGTCTCAGGTTAAAGCCTTATATCTCAAGGATACTCCAAGGATTTAAAATTGCATATTCCTTTTATGCTCCTTTGGCACTGGACACTTATTCCTTTATAACTTCCTATGATGGTCCAGTGGCTAGCACTGCTGCCTCATAGCACTAGGGATCTGGGTTCGATTCCAGCCTTGGGCGACTGTGTGGAATTTGCATGTTCTCCCAGAGTCTGCATGGGTTTCCTCCGGTGCTCTGGTTTCCTCCCACAATCCAAAGATGCATAGGTCAGGTGGATTGGCCTTGGGAAATGCACAGATTGGCTAGGGCGGTGTATCTGGGTGGTGTGGACTTGATAGGCTGAATGGCCTGCTTCCACACTGTAGGGATTCTATGATCCTCTGATTCTACATTTGGGATTAAGAAGTAATGATATTTCCTCTAACTCAAGGAAACCTTATAATCAACCTTTTACTGGCACTGCAGAAATTAGGCAGCTACATTTAAAATTAGAGAAACATATAGCCTTAGGCTATAAAAGCGCAGAAACCTTCGTTGTAACAAACTTGGAAGGTTGAAAAAGGAGCTGACCGACTCCTTCTCATCCAGATATAACAACTTGATTGAAGAGAGTTTGAGTGTGATTTAATTACATCTGAAACTAGAGATTAAATTAAGACAAAGTTCATCATGTAGGAACAAGGAGTGTGTTGGTTAAGAGAGATTAAGAAACAACATTAAACTACGTAGCAGTCGATAAGCAATAGTGCTCCGACATGAATCAGAATGTAGGGAGATAAATGGCAACAGTTAAGAATGAAGAAGCATTATAACAAATCCCCAGGACACTTGGAATACCAGTGTGGAGATTTCCTTAAACTAAGGAAATGCCAACTTATCCCGGGAAGGAGAGAAACAAAGGGTCACCAGGCGGATTCCTGGGATACAAGAACTGTCACACTAGGATAGATTAAGTAGATGCAGACTGTAGAGAATGAGTGGGAACCTCACTGCAATATACAAAACTCTGGATGTAAGTTTGTCCGCTGAGCTGGAAAGTTCAAATTCAGACATTTCATTACCATACTCATCAGTGACCCTCCAGTGAAGCACTGGTGGATGGCCTGCTTTCTATTTAAATTTAGTTTACGTTTCCTTGGGTCTATGATGTCATTTCCTGTTCTTTTGCCATGGAGTGTTAAACGGGATACAAGTCAATGTGTTTGTTGATAGTGTTCCTGTTGGAGTGCCATGCTTCTAGAAATTCTCATACATGTCTCTGTTTGGCTTGTCTTAGGATGAATGTGTTGTCCCAGTCAAAGTGGTGTCCTTCCTCATCTGTATTTAAAGATACTACTGAGAGTGGGTCATGTCTTTTTGTGGCTAGTTATGTTCATGTATCCTGGTGACTAGCTTTCTGCCCGTTTGTCCAATGTAGTGTTTGTTATGTTTCTTGCAAGGCATTTTGTAAATGACATTAGTTTTGCTTGTTGTCTGTGTAGGGTCTTTCAAATTCATTAGCTGCTGGTTTAGTGTGTTGGTAAGTTTGTGGGCTACCATGATACCAAGAGGTCTGAGTACACACACATGAGGAAGGACACCACTTCGACTGGGACAACACATCCATCCTAGGCCAAGCCTAACAGAGACACGCACAAGAATTCCTAGAAACATGACATTCCAACTGGAACTCTATCAACAAAAACAATTACTTGGATACCATTTACCATGCCCTGAGAAAAAGAACAGGAAGTGACATCACAGACCCAAGGAAACCTAAACACAAAAAGTGGGCCATACCACCAGTGCTTCATCCGGAGGCTCACTGATGATGTTACCTAATATGACGACGAAACGTCTGAAAATGAACCTTCCAGGTCAGCGAGCAAACTTCTATCCAGAACCTCAACCTGAGCTACAAATCTTCTCAAAACTTGCTAAAATACAAAATGCTTAAATAAACTGCCTAGGTTGGCAAACAAGATGATGTCCTGTCTCAAGAGTCCAGAACACAACTGCAGAGGTTGAAGCATTTTGGCGAGGTGGGATACAGCAAGAAATCTGGGAGAATCATGCAAGTTAAAAAAATCAAGAAAGGCCTTTCTCAATGTCAGGTGAAACTCGCTGCATTTTCAAACAGAGCTCCTGGTGCTAAGATGAGATTCTCACTCTAGGCAGCAGCAATTTTCCTATTAAGAGGAATTATTACTTTGTTGCTGGCCTTGTTAACTGCAGATTTCTCCTCATTAAATCTGCAGCTTCCTACCCAAACACCCACCATGAGGAAACTGGACATGGACAGTTTTCTTGCACTGCATTTTTGCAGTATGTCCCCTCAGCCAGACTCACTACATTTCTGTAATGCCTCGTTAGTTAGCACAGACATAGAGCCAGGAAGCTTATCATAGTTATCAAAAGGCCTCTGTTAGGTTGATGGAGATAGTCTTCAGCTTGAAGCTTCCTCACAGTACATCAACAACCGCCTCCAATCTCAGTCCAAGGCATCAGTGCAGTCAGGGACAGGATCATCACCTCATAAGGAGTAAAAAGCCAAATGTCAGACAGCCTACAACCTATCTTTGACCTTCCTGTTCTATTGTGGCTGTTTTCTCCTGGAATGTGGGAAAGGGAGCTATTAAGGGAGATTGAAGCATACAGCACACATTAGTGTAGCTGCAAGTGGGGGAAAAAATGGTATAGTGCTGCAAGCGACTGAGTGGGTAGCTTAGAGGGCATGCAGGGTTAGTGGTGTCGGAGATTGGAGTAAGTGAGGGAAGATGTTACAGGCTATAGAGGGTATGGTGGAACATGAGCCTTGGTGGGATGATGGCACAGTGGCCTAGTGAGGGGGAGGTTGTGAAGAAGAGGTGGCGATAAGTAATTTGATTGAGCAGAAACCTACAGTGCCAGACAACTGAGACCACACTGACCTATAGATCAGGTTGGCAGTGTCTGGTGCCACAGCCTTCTGTGTCAGGCTGAAGGAAATAGGATGCCCCTCCTCTCTCGCACAGTCCACAACATCCCAATGTCGAGTCAAATGTCAGAAACCATGCAGAATAGCTCTAGATTTTTAAAGATGGCATGAGTGCCAGGGATGGAGTTCCTTTCTGGGTTATGTGGGCAACAGTGAGTTCTCCCAGCTACGTGGATGGGAGAATGAAGCTGGCATTAGATGATAGAGGTGCCATTGGGCTGGATGCTTTGGTACTGTTTGGGATAGCGGTACAAAAAAAACCTAAGTCTTGTGAAGAGAAACCCCTCACAAAACTCCATGAAGTTTGACACAGAGCCTAAACAAATGCAAAATTCAATCCAGAGTCTCGGAATATTTTCACGGAATGATCAGGAGAAATTTCTTTACTCAAAAAAAAAAGAACTTTTATTATTTTGTTTAGATTACCTACAGTATGGAAACAGGCCCTTCAGCCCAACAAGTCCACACCAACCCTTCAAAGAGTAACCCACCCAGACCCATTTTCCCTCTGACTAATACACCCAACACTATAGGCAATTTAGCACGGCCAATCCACCTAACCTGCACATCTTTGGACTGTGGGAGGAAACCCATGCAAATGTGGGGAGAATGTGTAAACTCCACACAAAGTGGCCCAAGGCTGGAATCAAGCCTGGATCCCTGGCGCTGTGAGGCAGTAGTGCTAACCACTGAGCCACTGTGCCACTATGCATCAAGATGTGGTTAGCTTACAGAAAACAGAGATTAGGCATAAATGGATGATTTTCGGGTTGGCAAAATGGAATGAATGGAATGCTGCAGGGATCAGTACGCTGTAAACCTGTCTGCAGATTGTTATGAATCTGGGTTTTATAAAATGGTTGTGTTTTAAATAATCTCCTCTAATTCAATCGAATAGTTCAGAGAGGGCAGCTGATGCAATTGCCTACTAGTTCTGGCCAGATAAGCCCATGTAACCTGGTGGCCATGGGATAAGGTTGACGCTTTAACACCCAGACACTAAAGAGGAGGTAGATCTTATTGAGCTTAAGGAGATATAAACTGCAGAGTTAGAGATCCCATTTGCAGGATTAGTGGGCAGTGGGCTATAATAGGAGTTGCTATGTCAAGCAGAAGAAAAGGACAATTTTTAAAGTAATCACTGAGCAGAGTGGCTCATGAACAAATGTTGGTGGAATCAGTGATTGTGAAAGTTAGAGTGCATGAAATCTCACAAAACACATTCCTTTTGTGGGAAAGAGGTGGGATGGTGGCTCAGTGGTTAGTACTGCTGCCTCACGGCACCAGGGTCCCAGGTTCGATTCCAGCCTCAGGCGACTGTCTGTGTGGAGTTTGCACATTCTCTCTGTGTGCATTTCCTCCGGGTGCTCCGGTTTCCTCCCACAGTCCAAAGACGTGCAGGCCAGGTGAATTAGCCACGCTAAATAGCCCATAGCGTTGGGTGCATTAGTCAGAGGGAAATGGGTCTGGATGGGTTACGCTTTGGAAAATCGGTGTGGACTCGTTGGGCTGAAGGGCCTGTTTCCACACTGTAGGGAATCCAATCTTTTCTTTGGCATCCAAAGAGTTGAATGAATCGGTCTTTATTTACATTGGACACTGGGAGGTTTTCTCAAATGGGCCAGAAGGCGACAGCATACTGAATCATCAGGAGACTTTTGGGATTTTAATACAATGTTACATATCTGCTAAAAATATGCTGTGACATAAAGTATGTGAAAGTTTTCAGTTGTGTCAAAAAGTTTATAGTCTAGTCTATAGTTTAGTCCAATCCTTGCCTCTGTTTAGTTTGTTTAAATTTTAGTTTGTAACAGTAACTCACCTCCTGAGTTTAAGGGTACAAGTCAGGGGTTTGATGGAATCTTCGGGTAAAAAATGAGGTCTGCAGATGCTGGAGATCACAGTTGTAAATGTGTTGCTGGTTAAAGCACAGCAGGTCAGGCAGCATCCAAGGAATAGGAAATTCGACGTTTCGGGCATAAGCCCTTCATCAGGAATGAGGAGAGGGTGCCAGGCAGGCTAAGATAAAAGGTAGGGAGGAGGGACTTGGGGGAGGGGCGATGGAGATGTGATAGGTGGAAGGAGGTCAAGGTGAGGGTGATAGGCCGGAGTGGGGTGGGGGCGGAGAGGTTAGGAAGAAGATTGCAGGTTAGGAGGGCGGTGCTGAGTTGAGGGAAACGACTGAGACAAGGTGGGGGGAGGGGAAATGAGGAAACTGGAGAAATCTGAGTTCATCCCTTGTGGTTGGAGGGTTCCCAGGCGGAAGATGAGGCACTCTTCCTCCAACCGTCGTGTTGTTATGTTTTGCCAGTGGAGGAGAGCAAGGACCTGCATGTCCTCGGTGGAGTGGGAGGGAGAGTTAAAGTGTTGAGCCACGGGGTGGTTGGGTTGGTTGGTCCGGGCATCCCTGAGGTGTTCTCTGAAGCGTTCCGCAAGTAAGCGGCCCGTCTCCCCAATGTAGAGGAGGCCACATCGGGTGCAGCGGATGCAATAGATGATGTGTGGAGGTACAGGTGAACTTGTGGCGGATATGGAAGGATCCCTTGGGGCCTTGGAGGGAAGTGAGGGAGGAGGTGTGGACGCAAGTTTTACATTTCCTGCGGTTGCAGGGGAAGGTGCCAGGAGTGGAGGTTGGGTTGGTGGGGGGTGTGGACCTGACGAGTGAGTCACGAAGGGAGTGGTCTTTGCGGAACGCTGATAGGGGAGGGGAGGGAAATATATCCCTGGTGGTGGGGTCCGTTTGGAGGTGGCGGAAATGATGGCGGATGATACGCTGTATACGGAGGTTGGTGGGGCGGTAGGTGAGAACCAGTGGGGTTCTGTCTTGGTGGCGGTTGGAGGAGCGGGAAGTGGAGGAGATGCGGTGGAGGGCATCGTCGATCACGTTTGGGGGGAATCTGCGGTCCTTGAAGAAGGAGGCCATCTGGGCTGTACGGTATTGGAACTGGTCCTCCTGGGAGCAGATGCAGTGGAGACGAAGGAATTGGGAATATGGGACGGAGTTTTTACAGGGGGCAGGGTGGGAGGAGGTGTAGTCCAGATAGCTGTGGGAGTCAGTCGGTTTATAGTAGATGTCTGTGTTGAGTCGGTCGCCTGAGATAGAAATGGAAAGGTCTAGGAAGGGGAGGGAGGAGTCTGAGACAGAGACAGTCCAGGTGAATTTGAGGTCGGGATGGAAGGTGTTAGTAAAGTTGATGAACTGTTCAACCTCCTCGTGGGAGCACGAGGCAGCGCCGATACAGTCATCAATGTAGCGGAGGAAAAAGTGGGGGGTGGTGCCAATGTAGTTGCGGAAGATGGACTGTTCCACATATCCTACGAAGAGACAGGCATAGCTGGGGCCCATGCGGGTGCCCATGACAACTTCTTTAGTTTGGAGGAAGTGGGAGGATTGAAAAGAGAAGTTATCAGGGTGAGGACCAGTTCAGTCAGTCGAAGGAGGGTGTCAGTGGAAGGGTACTGGTTGGTGCGGCGGGAAAGGAAGAAGCGGAGGGCTTCGAGTCCTTCGTGATGGGGGATGGAGGTGTACAGGGACTGGATGTCCATCGTGAAAATAAGGCGTTGGGGACCGGGGAAGCAAAAATCCTGGAGGAGGTGGAGGGCGTGGGTGGTGTCCCGAACGTAGGTGGGGAGTTCTTGGACTAAAGGGGACAGAACCGTGTCAAGGTATGCGGAGATGAGTTCGGTGGGGCAGGAGCAGGCTGAGACAATGGGTCGGCCGGGGCAGTCAGGTTTGTGGATTTTGGGCAGGAGGTAGAAACGGGCGGTGCGGGGTTGTGGGACTATGAGGTTGGAGGCGGTGGATGGGAGATCCCCTGAGGTGATGAGGTTATGGATGGTCTGGGAGATGATGGTTGTGGTGGTGGGAGGTGGGGTCGTGGTCGAGGGGGCGATAAGAGGAGGTGTCCGCAAGTTGGCGTTTGGCCTCAGCGGTATAAAGGTCGGTGCGCCAAACTACTACCGCACCTCCCTTGTCTGCCGGTTTGATGGTGAGGTTGGGATTGGAGCGGAGGGAGTGGAGGGCTGCATGTTCTGAGGGTGAGAGGTTGGAGTGGGTAAGAGGGGTGGACAGGTTGAGTCAGTTAATGTCGCGGCGGCAGTTGGCTATAAATAGATCGAGGGCGGGTAAGAGGCCAGCACGGGGTGTCCAGGTGGATGGGGTGCGTTGGAGGCAGGAGAAGGGGTCGTCAGAGGGTGGGCGGGAGTCTTGGTTGTGAAAGTAGGCACGGAGGCAAAGGCGGCGGAAGAATTGTTCAATATCTCGCTGCATGTTGAACTCATTGATTCGAGGGCGTAGGGGAATGAAGGTGAGGCCTCTGCTGAGGACTGATCTTTCATCCTCAGAGAGGGGGAGGTCTAGAGGGATGGTGAAGATCCGGCAAGGCTGGGAGCTAGGACCTGGTGTGGGACTGGAGCTGGGGGTGGGGGCGGGGACAGAGATCGATGTAGGGGTGGAGTTTGATGGAATCCCTACTTGCCTGGATGATTGGCACCACGTCCACTCACTTCACCACAGACGCTCAGTAGCAGCAGTGTGCACTATCTTTAGGTAGCATCTCCCAAACCCTCAACCACTTCCTTCTAGAAGGACGAGGACAGCAGATACATGTAAAACCACTCCCTGCAAGTTCCCCTTGAAGCCATTATATAACTGTTCCACCACTGTTGCTGGGTCAAAATCCTGGAATTCTCTCCCTAAGGGCATTGGGGTCAACTCACAGCAGAGAGACTGCAGCGGTTCAAGAAAGCAGCTCACCACCACCTTCTCAAGGGTAACTAGGGACAGGCAAAGGCTGGCCCAGCCAGTGTTACAAACATCCCATAATTCTTAAATATGAAATCTTGGTGTAGACTCATCTGTCCCGGACACTGGAAGATTTGTACCTCTTTTCAAATGTCATCAGTCTTCAGAAGGCTTGTAAGGATGCTTAGTCATTGAAAATATTTAAGACAGATTGATAGATTTTTCGATATCAAGGTATTTAAAGAATAAAGGCAACAGTGTGGAAAGAAGTAATTAAGGAAGATGGTAAACTACAATTAAAAGGTATAAAGAGACAATGGTCTACCCCAGCTTTTGCTTCTCAACTTGGCCTCAGCAGCAAATACAGGGACCGAGAGTAGCAAGTCAATGAACCAGCTGGACAGGGAGAACACAAGTGATGCTCTACATTTACCAGATCCATTGACAATGAAAACCATACACTGGCTCCCAGCTATCCCACTGCCAAGCCAGCATAACTTGTCCACTTTCAGTTGCTAAGAAAATGGAATAAATGACTCCAACATCAAATCAATTATGTTTCAAGTATTTCCTGACAGAACGTTAAGCAAGTCACATGTTCACACATTATTTGGTAGAAATAAAACTGCTGCAGCAGCTAAGATCCTCTTGGTGACTGCCTCCCCAGGTCAAGAGGCCAGTTTCAGGAGAGGACCTAGTACTGCAGTGACAGACAGCTCAATTTTAAGAAGGCACAGTGGGCAGTACAGTGGCACAGTGGTTAGCACTGCTGCCTCACAGCGCCAGAGACCCGGGTTCAATTCCCACCTCAGGCCACTGTCTGTGTGGAGTTTGCACATTCTCCTCGTGTCTGCGTGGGTGTCCTCCGGGCGCTTTGGTTTCTTCCCACAGTCCAAAAATGTACAGGTTAGGGGAATTGGCCATGCTAAAATTGCCCATAGTGTTAGGTGAAGGGGTAAATGTAGGGGAATGGGTCTGGGTGGGTTGCTCTTCGGAGGGTTGGTGTGGACTTGTTGGGCCGAAGGGCCTGTTGTTTCCACACTGAGCATGGAACCTAATCAATTGTTTCACTCCCATCAGACCACAGGCCATGCAATAACCACTATCAACCACCAGATGGAGCACGTGGGCTACTATTCAAACTTAGCCATCAAATTCAGAATGTGCAAAATAGGAGAGAAGATTTGACAGAATGTGCATATTCCCAAGTCACTTCACTCATATGGGCAGCATGGCGCCTCCTGGAGGGCATTTCAGCAATACTTCCCCACCTCTTTCCAATACAAAACCTGGAAGTGTTAGGTGATGCAACACAGTTGAATATGGTTTGGATGAGGACAAGGTAAAAGCTAATGGTGCAAATGTTTTTCTTACAGAACTGAAGTAATACTTCACATACTGCCTTCGTGACAGCAGGACATCACAAAGTGCTTCACAGCCAAGGAAATGTTGTTAAGAAGCTAGACACTGCTGACATGTAGAAAAGGCCATTGTCAACTCGTGCACAGCATGATTCTAAAAACCCCATGACAATGGCCAGACATGGAGATTAGTGATAGCTCTTACAGTTGAATTCTAAAAATTTTGGAGAATGGTACTGAGGGGCCTCCTGGATTCATTTAGTTTGGGCATCAAGGAGCATGTGCATTGACATGCTCCAGATTCCCAGTCCATAGCCACAGCTTGAGGTACACGAAGACGTCAGTTAAACACATTCATAGATGAATGACTCATTGCAGCAGCAAATTCATCAACTTTCTTCTCAAACAGTCTGACCAACATAAAAATAACTGTCAAAGTACATGAGGAAATCAAGTCGTCACTGATGGGTCAGAGTGTGGAATTGTGGCCATAATCAGACCACCCACGATCTTATTGAACTATGTACACAAATCAGTAAAAAGCTACTGCATATGTAGCATAAGATGTGAACAGACTTCGAGTCCAATGATCACAAAGAAGGATCCTTTATTCCACTGGCATCAGATCATTCCTATTTAATTTCCTTTCCAGTTGTAGATTTTAATTTTCCCAACATTGACTGGGATTCACTTAACGTTAGAGGTCTAGATGGAGCAGAATTTGAGAGGAGATCCAGGAGGGTTTTAAAGAGCAGTATGTATATAGCTGTATGTATAAAGCCCAACTCAAAAAGGGCCCATACTGGGTCTGGTGTTGGGGAATGAGCCCGGACAGGTAGTTGAAGTTTCAGTAGGGGATTACTTTGGGAATAGTGGTCACAATTCCCTAAGTTTTAGATTACTCATGGACAAAGACAAGAGTGGTCCTAAAGGAAGAGTGCTTCATTGGGGGAAGACCAACTATAGCAAAGTTTGGCAGAAACTGGAGAATGTATTTTGGGAGCAGCTGTTCGAGAGTAAATCTTCATTTGATATGTGAGAGGCTTTTAAAGAGAGGTTGATTAGAGTGCAGGACAAACATGTCCCTGTGAAAATGAGGGATAGAAATAGGAATTTTAGGGAACCATGGATGACAGGTGAAACTGAGAGATGAGCTAAGAGGATAAAGGAAGCACACATAAGATCTAGATGAAGCTTTGGAAGAATATTGGGAATGTAGGACCAATCTGAAATGAGGAATTAAGAGGGCTTAAAGGGGTCATGAATATTTTTATCAAGCAGGGTTAAGGAAAACCCCAAAGCCTTTAATCCGTATAAAAGGAGCAAAAGGGTAATGAGGGAAAAAGTCAAAAAAGGAGGAAAGTTAGGGAGATTCTTAATGAGTACTTTGTGTCGGTATTCACCGAGGAGAGGGACATAACAGATGCTGAGGTTACAGAGAGATGTTTGATTACTCTAGGTCAAGTCAGCATAAGGACGGAGGAAGTGTTTGGTATTCTAAAAGGCAATAAGGTGGACAGGTCCCCAGTTCTGCATGGGATCTATCCCAGGTTACTGAGGGAAGCAAGACAACAAATAGCTGGGACCTTAACAGATATCTTTACAGCATCCTTGAACACAGGTCGGGCCCCAGTGGACTGGAGAATTAGTAATGTTGTCCCCTTGTTTAAGGAGGGTAGCAGAGATAATCCAGGTAATTATAGACCAGTGAGCCTGACGTCAGTGGTAGACAAGCTGCTGGAGAAGATACTGAAGGATAGGATATATACCCATTTGGAAGAAAATGGTTTATCAGTGATGGAAAACATAGTTTTGTACAGGGAAGGTCATGTCTTACTAACTTAATAGAATTCTTTGAGGAAGTGACAAAGTTGATTGATGAGGAAAGGGCTATTGATGTCATATACATGGATTTCAGGAAGGTGTTTGATAATGTTCCCCATGGCAGGCTGATGGAGAAACTGAAGTCACATGGGGTCCAGGGTGTACTAGCTAGATGGATAGAGAACTGGCTGGGCAGCAGGAGACAGGGAGCAGTAGTGGAAGGGAGTTTCTCAAAATGGTGTTCCACAGGGATCCGTGCTGGGACCATTGTTGTTTGTGATACACATAAATGATCTGGAGGAAGGCATAGGTGAACTTATTAGCAACTTTGCAGATGACACT
This sequence comes from Hemiscyllium ocellatum, assembly GCF_020745735.1. Lineage (NCBI taxonomy): Eukaryota > Metazoa > Chordata > Chondrichthyes > Orectolobiformes > Hemiscylliidae > Hemiscyllium > Hemiscyllium ocellatum. The sequence goes on along the minus strand of NC_083411.1, from coordinate 43,013,155 downwards.
AAGATTGGTGGAGCAGCAAACAGCGAAGGGGACTGTTAGAGAATACAGCAGAATATAGATAGATTGGAGAGTTGGGCAGAGAAATGGCAGATAGAGTTCAATCTTGGCAAATGCGAGGTGATGCATTTTGGAAGATCCAATTCAAGAGCTAACTATACGGTAAATGAAAAATTCCTGGGGAACACTGATGTACAGAGAACTCTAGGTGTTCAGGTCCATTGTTCCCTGAAGGTGACATCGGGGGTCAGGAGAGTGGTCAAGGTGGCATACAGCATGCTTTCCTTCATAGGTATTCCTGATGAAGGGCTTTTGCCCGAAACATTGATTTTACTGCTCCTTGGATGCTGCCTGAACTGCTGTGTTTTTCCAGCACCACTAATCCAGAATCTGGTTTCCAGTATCTGCAGTCATTGTTTTTACCTTCATTGGACACAGTCTTGAGTACAAGAGTTGGCAGGTCATGTTACAGTTGTATAGGACTTTGGTTTGGCCACATTTGGAAAAATGTGTACAGTTCTGGTTGTCACATTATCAAAAGGATGTAGATGTTTTGGAGAGGGTGAAGGGGAGGTTCTCCAGGAAGTTACCTGATATGGAGGGCGCTAGCTATGAAGACAGATTGAATAGATTAGGATTATTTTAATTAGAAAGACGGAGGTTGAGGGGGGACCTGATTGAGGTCTACAAAATCATGAGGTAATAGACAGGGTCGATAGCAAGGAGCTGTTTCCCTGAATAGGGGTCTCAATTACTAGGGGTCACAAGTTCAAGGCAAGAGGGGAAAAGTTAAGGGACATATGTGTGGAAAGTCTCCTATGCAGAGGGTAGTGGGTGCCTGGAATGTGTTGCCAGTGGAGGTGGTAGAGTCAGGCACAATAGCGTCATTTAAGATGTGTCTAGACAGGTACATGAATGGATAGGGAGCAGAGGAATACAGTTCCTTAGGAAATAGGCCACAGGTTTAGACAGAGGATCTGGATTGGAGCAGGCTCAGAGGGCCGAAGGGCCTGTTCCTGTGCTGTAATCTTCTTTGTTCTTTATAAACAAGGAGCTAATTATACCAATAACCAATTGGCTCGACTAAGGAGAGGGCTTATTTAGTCCTTCCCTTCCGAACACACAACTCTACACCAAGGTCACACTTTTCCAGTGAGAGTCCATATGACTGTTCCAGCTGGCCTCCATCAATGTCGCCTCCTGCTGCTGGAGATCCCATTGCACCTTTACCTCCAGGGGTTGGAAATTGTGCTTCAGTTGCACAGAGTAACAGGTCAGACCCCACGTGGAGTAAATACATTCACATCTGTGCACACACTCCCTCAGGAAGGATCTCTTTTTCTCTCTGACCAAGGGTGACAATATCACCAGAATGATTTTGGAGCTAAGCAAGTTAAATTAAATCGGCTGGCTGCATTGTTTGTACTGTATTCAGTGTAAAATGTTAAGTAGTGGTGGAATGGAACGGAAGTGTTTAAGGTGATAAAGGGTTGATAAAAGTTGGACACAGATAAATTATTTCCTCTGTTTGGGAAATAAAGAACAAGGGCCACAATCTCAAACAGAATCTCAAGGCAGAATGAAATAGACTGTTCACATACAATGGGTTGTGGAAATCTGAAACTCAAATTAAAAAAAAAAATTTCAAGGAACGTGGGTGTCACTGGTAAGGCTAGTATTTATTAACTATTTATCCAAACCACATTGCTGTAGGTCTGGAGTCACCTGAATGTGAGGATGGCAGATTTCCTTCCTCAAGGGGCATGAGGGAACCAGATGGGTTTTTGAACACCAATTGGCAATGGTTATATGGTCACCATTCCATATGTTTATTGAATTGAAATTTCACCATCTGCTATGGTGAGATTTGAATCCATATCCCCTGAACATGCAGATTGAGGTCCTGGACTCCCAAGACCAGTGACAGTGGGTAAGAAAGCAAATGGAACATTGGCCTTTACTTCAAAAGGGCAAGAGTAAGGAGATTTTGCTAAAACTATAAACAAATCAGACGTCCACTGGAATACTGTGAACTCTCTTGGTCCCCTTATCTGGCATTGGAGACAGTCCAGACAAGGTTCACATGGTTGATCCCAGGCATGGGGGTGGATTATCTTATGAGGGGAGATTGAGTGGATTGGGCCTGTGCTTATGGGAACTTCGAAGAATGTGAGGTGATCTTATTAAAACATTCAAGATTCTTAGAGAATTTGACAGCGTAGATACAGAGAGATTGCTTCGCCTTGTGGGGGAAGACTACAACCAGAAGACAATCTTAGAATAAGGGATTGCATATAAAAGACAGATGAGGAGAAATTTCCTCTGTCGGGGTTAGTGAATGTGTGGAATTGTTCACCACAAAAAAGGTTTTCATGGCCGGGCAATTAAGTATATTGAACACTGAGATAAGCAGACTTTTAATCAGTGAGGGAATCAAGGATTGTGGGGAAAAGGCAGAAAAGTGGAGGTGAACATTATCAGATCATCCACAGTCTCATTGAGAGGCCAAGCAGACTCAAATGAACCAAATGGCTGCTTCCTCTCCTGTGTGCTGTTACCACTATGCCACAACCTCCCGAGAGAGTTGGACCATATTTATCCTGTAACTTCTGAGAGAGGCACTTTCATTTGTTGAATAAGAAATATGAAGCAAAAACTGGAGAAATGGCTTCAAGGGCACAGATCAGTCACAACTGAAGGGCTGTGCTAGCTCAAGGGGCTGAATAGCCTCCTCCTGTCTCTCTCTTCCCGTCAGGCTCAACTTCCAGGTGGTAAGAGAACTGATACACGTTCAAGGGCAATACCAAAGTGGATGTGGCACATAAAGAGCTGAAGAGAGCTGCAATTCCTTCTCTGAATCCAACTGTGAGATTACAAAGAAGTCAGTGGAATCAACCCTAAAGCAGGGCTGGAAATGAATGCGCATATATGTAATTCAGTCACGAAGCAGAATAGATGCAGAGAAAATGAGATACAGACAAACTTTAGACTATTGTACTTGCATTCTACAGGCACTGACCATTACAAAAGACCTTTCACTGGGATTAAGCCCTGCCCCAGGACTCCGAGGCAGAGCTATAGAAACTAAACTGCAACTAATCTTTGTGTCATAAAATTATGCTATCTGAGGAAAGAGACACAGAATCTGTCCCAGTGCCCCTCCCTGCTTTCATCTAATCAAGGGGACAGTTACTGGCAAACAGATAACTGATTGATTAAAACAACCTGCTGGAAATAGTCAGCAGTTCTGACAGTCTCCATGAAAAGAGAAAACAAGTCAATGTTGCAAATCAGTGACCTTTCATCAGGGAATTCCTGACATCACTGTCTTTGCCAATCTTTAATTCATTCAATAACTTGGGGGCTGAATCACGTCTTTTCCCGAGTATGGGATTCAGACAGCAGACACACATGTTACTCCAGTAACAAGAGGATGGATGGTGTGAAGATACATACCCTTCTATCACCAATCCTGGGGAAAAAAAAGGGTGGAAAACTCTTAACTCTCCGTACAGTAGGAGATAAACACATTTCTGGAGGAACAAAGACGGCTATTGATTAAGTAATCAATGATTCAGGCACTCTGGAGAAAAAAAAAAGAGACAGGGATATAGCAAGGACATGGAGCCTAAGTAAAGGATTCTCCATTGATCCTCACACTTGACAATAGCAATGACATACAGATTCCCTGCCCTGACCTGATGTCCAAATCCAATATCAGAGATTCAGTGCCATTTAGGCTCAAATCAAATGTACATCATGTAAAATCTAAGATGTAGCCACATTCCAACCTAATGTTTTCCTCATCCATCAATTCCAGCATGAATCAGGACTGATTTGTTCACAAGACGACACAAGGCATTCTGGTGAAGCTGATCTATCTCACCCATGATCTGAACAGGGTGGCTCACTTATCAAGTTCCGGAAAAATCACAAGGGAGTAATCAGACCCGAAGTTAAAATCTCAACACGAGGTTATAGTCCAACAGATTTAATTGGAAGCACACTAGCTTTCAGAGCGCTGCTCCTTCATCAGGTGGTAGTAGACCCAAACAGTAGGGCTAAGTCTGACAGACTGGAAACTGGAATTTGGAAAGAATTTCAAACATCGACCTTCCCAACATTGCATGACCTATTTCCTTCTTCCAGGATTGTTCCCTCGCGACAGATTAAACCAGACAATTAGAAAATGGATCACTAAAACACTAACTGAAGGATGCAAAGGCTTTCATTTTAGAATTGCACTGTTGTTGCTGTCAATTGGTGAGGACAGAGACATACACAAGCCCTTATAAGTGCCAGGTCAGGTTGAGAATACTAAAATGCAAATGGGACCATAGAAACATCAAAGTTACGAGTAGAAGTAGGCCATTTGGTCCCTTGAGCCTGCTCCTTCTTTCAATATGATCATGTCTGATCATCAAATCCCTAATCCTGCCCTTCTCCCAGATCCCTTGATTCCTCTGGCCACAACATTGTATCTACCTTCTTCTTGAAAACAATGCTTTGGCCTAACCACTTTGTGATAGTGAATTCCACAGGCTCACCATTCTCATCTGTTGTAAATTGTTTCCTCCATATCCTTAAAAGTATGACCCCACGTTCTGTGCTTCTCCACCATCAGGAACATCCTTCCTGCATGTAGTTACGTTAAACGTTTATAGATTTCTACGAGATCATTCCCATTCTCCTGAACTCCACTGAATAAATTCCTAACCGACTCCACCGTTCCTCATTGGTCAGTCCTTCCATCCCAGGAATCAATTTGTTGTATTCCCTCTTTAGCAAGATATCTCCCTTCAGAGAAGGAGACTAAAACTGTACACAATATTCCAAGTGTGGCCTCAATGCCCTGTATAATTACAGCAAGATATCCTCATCCCTGAACTCAAATCCTTTTGTTTTGAAGGCCAACATGCTGTCTGCTTTCTTTACTGCCTGTTGCCCTACATGCTAACTTTCCGTTACAAGTGCCTGGAGTCATCCAGGTCTCATTGAATACTCCCCTTTACCAATTAACAGCCATTCAAATAAAAGGAGAACACTTAGTGCGACTTAAGTGTCCTCATGCACTAGTCACAAAGTAAGCATGCAGGGGCAGCACGCAGTAAAGAAAGCAAATTGTATATCAGCCTTCATAAGGTGATAACCTCTCATTTATCTGTGTTTGCTCACTCACCGGGACGGCACATTGGCTCAGTGGTGAGCACTGCTGCTCACAGCACCAGGGACCCAAGTTTGATTCCAGTCTTGGGCGACTGTCTGTGCGGAGTTTGCACATCCTCCCCGTGTCTGTGTGGATTTCCTCCGGGTGCTCTGGTTTCCTCCCACAGTCACAAAGATGTGCAGGTCAGGTGAATTGGCCATTCTAAATTGCCTATAGTGTTAGGTGCATTAGTCAGAGGGAAATGGGTCTGGGTGGGTTACTCTTCAGAAGGTCGGTGTGGACTTGTTAGGCCGAAGGGCCTGTTTCCACACTGCAGGGAATCTAATCTAATCACTCAGCCTCTCCAAATCACTCTGCAACATCTCTGCGTTCTCCTCATAGCACACCCTCCCAGCCAGCTCAGCGTCATCTGCAAATTTTGAGAGATTACATTTTGTTCCCTCCTCTAAATTACTAACACAGACAGATCCCTGTAGTACCATGCTGGTCACTGCCTGCCAATCATAAAGAGACCCACATATTTCTATACTGTTTCCTGCCTGCTTACCAATTTTCTATCCCTCTCAGTATACTACCCAGAACTCTAAGCTCTTTTAATTTTACATATTAATCCATTATGTAGGCCTTCTGAAAGTCCAAATAAATCACATCCACTGGCTCCCTCTCATCAACTCTACTACTTACATCCTCAAAGAATTCTAGTAGATCTGTCAAGTAGGATTTCCCTTTTGTAAATCCATGCTGACTCGGTCTGATCCTGTCAGGACAGCAAATGCTCTGCTATTAATTTTTTTAACTAGAGAGGCTAGGATAGCTACACTCCAATCCATAAAAACTTTTCCCAGAGTCTACAGAATCTTGAAAGATGACTATCAATGCATCCACTATTTTAAGGCCACTTCCTTCGGTAATGTGGGATGTAGATTCACGTTCTGAGGATTTATCAGCCTTTGATCCTATCCATTTCCCCAACACCATATGCCCACTAATACAGATTTCTTTCAGTTTCTCCATCTCACTGGACCCTGGATTCCCTACAATTTTAAGGACACTATTTTTACCCTGCTTTGCAAAGACTGATCCAAGTGTTTATTTAATCAGTCTGCCACCTCTTTGCTCCTCATTATAATTTCCCCTGTGTCTGACTGTAAGGTATCTACATCCATCTTCACTAATCTTTTTCTCTTCATATACCTAAAGAACCTTTTACAAATATAGAATCCCTACAGCGCAGAAGCAGGCCATTCAGCACATCAAGTCCACACTGACTGTCTGAACAGCATCCCACCCAGACGCACCCCATCTCCATAAGCCTGCATCTCCCATAATGAATTCGAGTAAAAAATGAGGTCTGCAGATGCTGGAGATCACAGCTGTAAATGTGTTGCTGGTCAAAGCACAGCAGGCCAGGCAGCATCTCAGGAATAGAGAATTCGACGTTTCGAGCATAAGCCCTTCATCAGGAATGAATTCACCTAGCTTGCACATCCATGGACACTAAGGGCAATTCAGCCTGGCCAATCCACTTAACGTGCACATCTTTGCACTGTGGGAGTAAACCAGGAGCACCTGAAGAAAACCCACGTAGACATGGAGAGAATGTGCAAACTCCACATAATGACCCACAGCTAGAATCAAACCCAGGTCTCTGGTGCTGTGGGGCAGCGGTGCTAACCACTGAGCCAACCTCAGTTTGTATATTCCTCACAAATTTACTTCCTTACTCTATTTTCCTTCTTAAAACCCAATCCCATTGTCCTCTTTTGCTGAGATGGAAGCTACTCCGAATCCTCAGCTCTGCTGTTTTATTTATACAATTTGCATTCCCCTTCCTTCAATCTACAAATATTCCTAATTTTCATTGGTAGCCATTGTCAGGTCAAGTTTCCCATTTATTTTTATGCCAGACAAGAACAAACTATTATGCAGCTCCTTCATGCACTCTAAATGTTTGTCTTTGCTTACGTATCATCATCTCTTTAAGTAACCTTCCCCAATTTATCATAGCCTGCTCACTATTCCAATTCCAAACTACAATCTCAGAATCAACTAATTTCCCCAATTGCAAGTCTTGCATTTTTCAAAACTATTGCATGCATCATATACAGTCCCTTTGCCTCATTAACCTTCAGGTACCAACAGGAGAAAGTGAGAACTGCAGATGCTGGAGATCAGAGTCGAAAGTGTGGCGCAGCATCCAAAGAGCAGCAGAATCGACATTTTGGGAATCCTGATGAAGGGCTTATGCCCAAAACATCGATTCTCCTGCTCCTCGGATGCTTCCTGACCTGCTGTGCTTTTCCAGCACCACACTCTCGACTTTAAGTACCAACAGTCTATTCAAAACTTCTTCCTCCTGATTTTGAACCCTTCACTGTTATTGGACTTCTGAATGTAAAATTTGAGATGCCCATTCAGTGATGATCTTGCTCTTTATGCACCTTCTCTGCAGCTGTAACATTGTGTTCTTCACTCTGTTTTATTATCCTAATGGACTTTGTTTGGTCGTGATCTGCCTGTACTAAACACAAAACTTTTCATTGTACCTAGGTACATGTGACAATAATAAAAATCAAATCAAAGACTTCCTTCCTCTATCACTGATACCTTGGGTAGCATCTACCTCCTTGGTAAACACAGATGCATAGTATCTATATGGGCTGCCTCCATGACTAAACTCCTTTCTTGGTATCTAATCAGCCTCATTCCTCCTTTTACCACAAGTTTTTCTATTCGGGCCTTTGGAACAACTTTATGTTGGATTGAATACTTAATGTCCATCCATAATGCCCAGAGTCAGTTACATGGCTGTGACTCTGGAGTCATGCATAGTCCAGGCCTGGGTGGGATTTCCAAATTGAGCCACCTGTCACGAGTGGGATTTAAACTCATTCCCCAGAACATTAGAGCCTGGGCTTCTGCATCACAAGTGCAGTGACAATTACCCACCTCCCCGAAAGGGTTGGTTTCCTTTCTGAAAAGGAGGTGAGGGGACATTTCTCAGCTGCTCAAAAGTTTGGGGTTTTACAGATTAACCAAGGAGAAACCGCTTCCACCGGCAGGTGGGTCACTCATCAGGTGACACCCATTTAACATAATTGCCAAAAGCACCACAGGTGACATTCGGAAACCCTTCAACCTTTCATGCAGAGTTTCTGGAATCTGACGCTCACTGCCTGAAAGGAAGTACATTCAATAACTTACAAAGGTAACATTCATAAGACATCAGAGCCTATACTTGAAAAAGAGAGCCGTACAGGAAAAAGGGCAAGCCAACGTCTGGCTAATTAGATCATCCTTTTAAAAGAGACAGTACAGACGCGATGGATTGAATGGCCTCCTTTTGTGTTGTGTGGTTCTGTGACAGCTATGCCAGCCTGAATGAAACCTGTTAAAGCTCAGGGAACAATGAGCATTGTGGTATGAGAGCAGAAATTCAGAGGAGCTCTGTTGAGCTGTGTAAACAATGCTCAGTGAGAGGAAGACGGCTGATTCTGATCCCTGACCCTCAACAAAGGGACCATTCAGCACCGGCCGGGACAGAGGCTCCCACTCAACACTTGGCAAGAGACAGAGCAGAAAGAGAACAATGTCCTGCTCAGCACAGTGCCAGTCACTGCCTCAGTCACAGGGAGCTGGCGCCAGAGATGCGGACATTCTCCCTACTCCTGGCACTTCACAACCAACCCTTCACACCCTTACATCTATTTCCTCTGTATCACAGGCTTCAGGTGACCTACAATAGCTCAGCAGTGCCTCTCCTTTCTGTAAATCCCTGGAAGAGTTCGGGTGTTACTTCATCACTTCCTCACAATCACAATATCCTCAAGCCACAGCCCACCTGTCAAGTAGGAGTCAGAGCTGAAGCAAGGCAAGGAAATGGGTCATGAGAGAGGCTGGAGCAGGGGGACTTGACTGCTTGTCCTCCTTGGTTGCAGTAAATTGTACACACTTAGAATAAAAGCTAAATATAATTTTACAAGATGTACAGGGTGAAGAGTACAATTTTGGATTACTAACCCAATAAAAGGATTAGTTGATAAAGAGGGAGTGCAAACATAACTAGGTGATCATGGGACTTTCTCACAAAAAAAATAATGTACTGCAGGTATTATTGGTAAAGGTCTTGTGATAGAGTGGTAGTGACCCTATCTCTGGACCAGAAGGACCACATGTTCCACCTGTGCCAGAGGAGTCTAATAACATCCCCGAACATGGTGGTCAAGCCAGCATTCATTGCCCACCTCTAACTAGTGTTCCAACTTCATGAAGTGCTGCAATCCATGTGGTTTGGCTACATACATAGTGCCAACTAGTTTCAGAATTTTTGACTTGACGAAACTGAAGGAATGGTGATGTTGTCCAAAGTCTGGATGCTGCTGAGTGATTCAGGGGAAACGTTGCAGGTGGCAATCCCATGTATCTGCTACCCTTGTCCACCCAGCTGGAAGTTTAATAGCTCAAACCTCCTCCACCTTCAGTGAATCTAGGCTGATCCAGCATTCTTCATGCCTACTTCCCTGTTTTTTCCCCAAATCCTTAATTCCACTATTGATCAATCTATCCAGATTCTGCTCCCACAGTTCAAATTTCAGAAGAAATTCCTCCTCATCATCAGTGTTAAATTGGTGCCCTTTATTCTGAGTCTATGCCCCCTGGTCCTAGGCATTCCCATAAGGGGAAACATCCAGTCAGCATTTATCCTGGCAAGTTCTTAAGAATCCGATATGTTTCAGTTGGATCACCTCTCATTCTTATAAACTCCAGTGAATACAGTCCCAACCTGTGACTTTTGTTCATGACACAATCCTTCCATACAGGGAATCATCCTAATGAAACTTCTCTGAACTGCCTTCAATGAAATGCTATCTTTCCTTAAATAAGGGGACCAACACTGCTCACAGTACTCCAGATGTGGTCCCACCAACACCTCATACAGATGCAGTAAAACTATTCTGCTCTCCTATCCTCCTTGATATAAGGGCCACCATTCCATTTGCCTTCCTGATTACCCTCTGCCCACGTGCTAGCCTTGTGTTTTGTGCACAAGTACCTCCAAATCCATTTGCAGTGCAGCTTTCTGCAGTTTCTCTCCATTTAAATAATATTCTGTTTTTTGTTCTCCCTTCCTGAATGAACGACTTCACATTTCCTCAAATTATGCTCCAGTTGTTAAAATTTGCCCATTTACTTAACCAATCAATATCTCTTTTACAAATTTCCCTTATCCCCCTCACAACCTGCCTTTTAGTGTCATCTGCAAACATGGCTAGTGTATATTCACTTCCTTCTTTCAAGTCATTCATCTATATTGTAAACTGCAGATCCAGCACTGAATTCTGTGGAATCCCACTGGTAACAGGTCGCCAATCTGAAAAAAAAAACCCCTTTATCCCCACTCACTGTTTCCTGCCCATGAGCCAATTCTCCATCAATCCCAATATACTCTCTCCACCACTGTGAGCTCGTATTTTATGACTTCGCTTTCTGTTAACTGTTTTGTTGAATACCTTCTAGAAATACAAATACAATATTGGTTCCCCTTGGTCCACACTTGTTGAGATTTCCTTGACAGAAATCAGACATGATTTTCCTTTCATGAAACCATACTGACTCTGCATGATCTTCCAAATAGAGTCATAGAGGCCTACTGCATGGAAACAAACCCTTTGGCCCAATTTTCCCAATGCCACCCAGTTTTCACATCAAACCAGTCCTATTTGCCCTCATTTAGTTCCTATCCCTCCATACTTACCCCATCCTGTAGCTATCTAAATCTTTCTTAAAATGATGAAACTGTATTCACTTCCACCATTAGCTTTGGCAGTCTGTTCCAGACATTATCCAACCTCTGTATGAAAGATGGCCCTTGAACCCTTCTGTATCTCTCCCCTCTCACCTTAAACCTATGCCCTCTAGTTTTAGACTGCTATTACTTTGTTAATATTTGATCCCCTAAGAGTTGCAGATGGTACACACTAGTGCTGCTGAGTTTTGATGGGCAGGGGGAGTGGATATTGAGGAGGTGCTGGCCAGAGTGAAGTAGGCTGCTTTGTTCCAGATGGTGTCAAACTTCTGGAGTGTTTTTACAATTGCACTCAACCAAGTGGAGATTATTCTGTCCCACTACATCTAAATTCCAAAACAGATTTGGGAGATAGGTATTGTACAGTATCCCAAGGCCCAGATCTGCTCTTGCATTTGCAATATTAATGGCCAGCCCAGTTTCATTTTTGATCAAAGGTAACCCCCAGGATGTCAACAGTAGGGGATTCAGTGATGGTAATGTCATTAAATATAGGGAATGATTCTTTTTTGTTGGATTTCGTCATTGCTTAACACTTGTGCTGCACATTAGCCCAAGCCTGCATTCTGTCCAGGTCTTGCTGCATTTGGAAGTTAACTGCTTCAGTGTCTGAGGAGTCACAAATGGTGTTGAGCATGGCGTGTCATGATTGCGCATTCCCACTTTAAAGAGTCATAGTCATAGTCATAGAGATGTACAGCAAGGAAACAGACCCTTCAGTCCAACTCATCCATGCCAACCAGAAGTCCTAAATTAATCCAGTCCCATTTGCCAGCACTTGGTCCATATCCCTCTTAAACCCTTCCCATTCAAATACCAATCCAGATGGCCTTTTAAATGCTGTAATTGTACCAGCCTCCACCACTTCATCTGGCAGCTCATTCCAGACACACACCACCCTCTGCGTGAAAATGTTGCCCTTGGGTCTCTTTTAAATCTTTACCCTTTTACATTAACATTATGTCCTCTAGTTCTGGACTCCCCCAACCCAGGGAAAAGACCTTGTCTACTTACCCTATCCACACCCCTCATGATTTTATAAAACTTTAAGTTCACCCCTCAGCCTCCAACACTCCAGTGAAAACAGCCCCAACCTATTCAGCCTCTCCCTATAACTCAAATCCTCCAAACCTGGCAACATCCTTGTAAATCTTCTCTGAACTGTTTTAAGTTTCACAACATTCTTCCTATAGTAGGGAGACCAGAACTGCACACTGTATTCCAATAGTGGCCCAACTAATGTCGTGTACAGACACAACATGGCCTCAACTCCTATACTCAATGCTCTGACCAATAAAGGAAAGCATACCAAATGTCTTTTTCACTATCCCATCTACCTGCAACTCCACTAGCAAGGAGCTATGAACCTGCACTTCAAGGTCTCTTTGTTCAGCAACACTCCCTAGGACCTTACCATTAAGTGTATAAGTCCTGCTAAGATTTGCTTTCCCAAAATGTAATACCTCACATTTGTCTAAATTAAACTTCATCTGCCACTCCTCAGATGCATTGACCCATCTGATCAAGATCCTGTTAATTCTGAGGTAACCTTCTTCACTGTCCACTCTGATTTTAGTGTCATTTGCAAACTTACTAACCATACCTCCTACGTTCACATCCAAATCTTTTATACAAATGACGAAAAGCAGCTGACCTAGCACCGATCCTTATGGCACACCACTGGTCACAGGCCTCCAGTCTGAAAAACAACCTTCCACCACCACCCTGTCTTCTACCTTTGAGCCAGTTCTGTATCCAAATGGCTAGCTCTCCTTTTCTGGCCATATCATAGAGGGAAAGTAATTGGTGAAGCAACTGAAGATGTTGTGGATAGGGAACTCCCACAGAGATGTCTGGAGTTATTGATTGACTACACAAGGCCTATGTTTCCTAGAGTTGAAAAGAATGAGAGTGACCTAATCAAAATAAAATTCTGAAGGTACTCATTAGGATAGACATTGAGGAGTTGTTTCCCCCAACTAGAGAATCTAGAACATGGTCTTAGGGTACCTTCTCAGAAAAAGGAGGTTAATAATTTAGGACAGAGATTAGATCAAGATTCTTCATTCCAAAGACGGTGAAGCTTGGAATTTTCTACACAAGAGAGTTCAGGATGATCATCAATTGAATTTATTCAACATACAGGTTAAGAGACTTTGGGGAATAAAGGGAGTTAAAGAATATGCGATCATGCAAAAAGATACTGCTGAGATAGAAAATAGCCATGATCTTGTTGAAAGGCAGAATAAACACAGAGGATGAATAGCCTACTCCCCATTTCATACCTGCTGCTTGGCATCCGTTCCTCCTTCATTCGGTTTAAACATTTTAACATTGGGAACTTGGGGACAATCCATATCACAGTTGATGAGGTATTGGGCATATCAGAATGTATGAGGGTGGATAAATCTCTTGGTCCTGACCAGATATGTCCATGAACACTGCAAGAGGCTAGAGAAGAAATTGCAGGGGCACTGACTGATATTTTTGTAACATTGTTAGCCACAGATATCCCTGAAGGCTGGAGTGTAACAAATGTCATTCCTTATTCAAGAAGGGCTACAAAGAAAAAGCTGGGAACTATCAACCAGTAAGCCTAACATCTGTAAGTTACTTGAGAAGATTCTGAGAGAAAAGAATTACATGTATTTGGAAATATGGGGTTTGATTAGGAAAAGTCTACATGGCTTTGTGAGTGGGAGATCATGCCTCACAAATTTTGTTTTTTAAATAAAAGAGTTCTTCGATGAAGTGACCAGAAAGGTTGACAAGGGCAGGGTGGTAGATGTAGTCAATATGGATTTCAGTAAGGCCTTTGATAAGGTTCCACATGGTAGGCTGCACTTGAAGGTTAGATTGCATGGACTTTAGGGGAAGCTGGCAAATTGGATTGACAATTGGCTTGATAATAGGAAGCAGAGGGTAATAGTGAAAGGCTGCTTGTTGGACTGGAGGCTTGTGACTAGTGGTATGCCTCAGGGGTCAGTGCTGGCCCCATTTATCTGTGGGACTAGTTTGAGTTAAATATTCAGTAGGGAGTCAATTGAAGATTTGAAAACTATGATCAATGATTTGGATGAGAATGCACAATGCAAGTTTGCAGTTGATACTAAAATAGGTGGTATCGTGGATAGTGAAGAAGTTTGTCAGAAATTGCAGGAGGACCTTGATCAGCTGGGGAAGTGGGCCAAGAAATAGCAAATGGAGTTTAATATGGATAAGTGTGAGGTCTTGCATTTTGTAAAGTCAAATCAAGGTAGGAGTTTCATGGTGAATAGTAGGGCCTTAAGGAGTGTAGTAGAACAGAGGGAACTTGGAGTTCAGGTGCATGTGGAATGGAGTCACAGGTAGACAGGGCAGTGAAGGCGGCTTTTGGCATGCCAACCTTCATCAGTCAGGACACTGAGTGTAGAAGTTGAGAAGTTATGTTGCAGTTGTACAGGACGTTGGTGAGGCCGCATTGGGACAAGTGTGTTCAGTTTTGGTCACTTTGCTATAGGAAGGATAGTATTAACTGGAAAGAGTGCAGAAGAAACGTACAACGATGTTGCCAGGATTCAATGGTCTGAGTTATACGGAGAGGTTGGGCAAGCGAGGATTTTTTTCTTTTGAATGTAGGAGACTGAGACGCAATCTTATAGAAGTGTATAAGATCATGAGAGGCATGGATAGGGTGAACGCACTCAGTCTTTTGCCCCATTGGGCTGGGGAATCGAGGTCTAGAGGGTATCAGTTTAAGGTTAGAGGGGAAAGAATTTAAGGGAACCTGAGGGGCAATGTTGTTGCACAGAGGGTGGTACGCACATGGAATGGGCTGCCAGCGGAAGTGGTGGAAATGAGTACATGAACAACATTTAAAAGGCATTTGGACAAACACATGGATAGGAAATGTTCAGAAGGATATGGGCCAAATGCAGGTAAATAGGGTTAGTGTGGATGGACATTTTGGTCAGCATGGACTAGTTTGGGCCAAATGGCCTGCCTCCATGCTGTAGGACTGTATTAGGTGAATATGGGACCAGTGTGCTTTCTGGTCTGTCGGTGCTTCCACACAAAGTTTCTAGGATATGGAGCAAGAGCTTATGTCAAGGTTAATGCTTTGGATGCACTTGGCCTACATATGGAACCTTAAAATTCAGGGGATAAGGGGGACAGGATGCATAAACATGGCTCATGCAAATGACTGAAGAGTGATCTAATGGACTTGTTAAAGGTTCAATACAGAGTCAATCAAAGAATTGAAGACTATGCTCAAA
Source organism: Hemiscyllium ocellatum (assembly GCF_020745735.1). NCBI lineage: Eukaryota > Metazoa > Chordata > Chondrichthyes > Orectolobiformes > Hemiscylliidae > Hemiscyllium > Hemiscyllium ocellatum. The sequence continues at coordinate 42,997,929 of NC_083411.1, read as the reverse complement.
TATATTTTTCTTGTAAACAACTTTTCTGGATGTAAAGGCATTTGGACCAAAGATGGAAAACAGAGTCATGATGGAGCACCAGCATGACTTGAATTATAAAACATTCCACTTATAGATTTTCATACAAACATGGTTGGGGATGGGTCTCACAGAATCCAGTGGCAACATTCGCATGGTCTTTCCACGTCATCCCCCATTAGAGATGGTGGAGTTCTGGGTCAATCTGACATGTTAACGGTTTTCCTGTCTGTTGCCTGGCCTGCTGAATATTTCTATTCTGTTCTTATTATGGATACATCCCATCAAGAATATTTAATAATTTTGTTCTAACAGTCCACAATAAACTAAGCAAAACTGTTCATGCGTGAGGCAACAGAAGGTCTGTGGGAGGTGTGTTAAAAGGCTTTTAATGTGTACAAAACCAGTTTGGACTCCTGAGGAGCAAGAGCTCTACCTGTGAAAAAAGAAAATAAAGCAGCCTTGGGTAATTCAGCAAATAAGAGGAAACATAAAACAAAGAAAAAAAACTGTTCAAAGAAATAAAACAGCGTTAACACTGGAAATGAGAAAGATACCAAGAACATCAAACAATCACTAAATAGTTAACAAGAGTTGTAAAAATACAGAATAAAAAGATATGCAAGGGATATCAAAAATCAACACCAGAAATATTAGTTATAGGAAGAAGGAGGAATAGTCAGAGAGCAATTAATCATCTTCAAAAATGATAATGATTTTGTGAATGAAAGTAAGGAAATGACAGACACATTAGATAAATTACAATGCAGAAAGAGAGCAGTCCAAGGAAACTAATTTTGAAACCGTTATGTTATGTCTCAGTCAGTATACCTCTAAAAGACAGATTCATTACATCTTCACTGCATGTGATTTGAGCTTATAAAGTTCTTGTACTCCCTCTAACCTCAGACCACTGGAAGCATAACATGCAACTGGAAGCATGCTCCTTACAGCTTAATGTTACTCCAGACAGTGTGCGCTTGGGGAATGTTTGTATATAATGCTTAGTTATGATAAATATGTTTGATTTTTCAATATCATGATATAGATACCCAGTTTATGATGTTTTGGGATGACAGGAGACAAATAAGAAATAGGATCAGGAGCTCACTAAATCTAAATTAAAGGGTATTTAGGGATGAGCACAAAGGAAGATGGTTGTTGTTGTGGAGGGTCAGTCATTTCAGCTCCAGGACAGCTCTGCAGGAGTCCCTCAGGGTAGTGTCCTCAATAATTTTCAGCTGCTTCATCGATGACCCTCCCTCTGTCATAAGGCCAGAAGTCGGGATGTTTGCCGATGATTGCACAGTGTTCAGCACCATTCGCGACTCCTCAGATACTGAAGCAGTCCGTGCTCAAATGCAACAAGATCTGGACAATATCCAGGCTTGGGCCGACAAGTGACAAGTGACATTCGAGCCACACAAATGACAGACAATGACCATCACCATAACAGACATTCTAACCACCGTCCCTTGACATTCAATAGTATTACCATTAATGAATCTTCCACTGCCAACATCCTTGGAGTTACCATTGACCAGAAACTCACTGGACTCACCACATAAACACAGTGGCTACAAGAGCAGGTCAGAGACTAGGGATACTACGGCGAGTAACTCACTTCCTGTTACCCCAAAATCTATCCACCATCTACAAGGCACAAGTCAGTGAGGGTGATGGAATACTCCCTACTTGCTTAGATGGGTGCAGCTCCAACAACACATAAGAAGATTGACACCATTAAGGACAAAGCAACCCACTTGATTAGTACCACATCTACACAACATTCAATCTCTCCACCCCTGGCACTCAGTAGCAGCAGTGTGCACTATCTCCAAGATGCACTGCAGAAATTCACCAAAGATCCTCAGACAGCACCTGCCAAATCCACAACCACTTCCATTTACAAGGACAAGGGCAGCAGGTACTTATGAACACCACAACCTGCAAGTTCCCCTCCAAGCCACTCACCACCCTGACATGGAAATGTATCACTGTTCCTTCACAGTTATTGGGTCAAAATCCTGGAAATCCCTCGCTAATGGCATTGAGAGTCAACCCACAGCAAGTGGATTGCAGTGATTCAAGAAGGCAGCTCACCATCACCTTCTCAAGGGCATATAGGGATAGGCTGTCAATGCTGGCCAGCGAGTGACACTCAAGTCTCACAAATGAATTTTTTTTTAAAAAAAGCAACTAATGTCTTTACTAAGTGTGCTCACATCACATGGAAAACATAAGTTATTAGGATTAGATAAATTTCATCCCAGGGATTGTAGATGCAGGTGCACAAACTATATTTTTCTATGGTTCTACACATAATTAATTTATATTGGCAAACTACACATTACTGCCTTCATTTTAGAAGTGGGGGGGAAAAAAGAGGGGGAAATTAGGGAATCATATTCAGTTGGTCTAATGGCTTCTGCTGGGAAGTTGTTAGAATTTCAAATTGAGGATAGAGTGTGAGTGAGTTGATATGTTCAGCTTATCAGAGAGCCAGCACAATCTAGTATAAGAGGTTAAAAGATGGAACTGATCAATTTCTGTTCAAAGAGGTGACTAAAGTTGCAAACAAGGGAATGAGTATCAATACAGAAACAAAAATAAATTACCGGAAAAGCTCAGCAGGTCTGGCAGCATCTATGAAAAGAAATCAAAGTTAACATTTCGGTTCCAGTGGCATTTCCTCAGAACTGGGCCTGACATGTTAACTTTGAATTCTCTGCACAGACCTGTTGAGATTTTCCAGCAGCTTTTGTTTTCATTTCTGATTCACAGCATCCGCAGTTCTTTCAGTTTTTCTTTAACGAGCGTGAATAGTTTGTATATAGATATCCGAGAGATGCTTGATAAAATCAACAACTTGCTCTTCTTTGATTCCTTTAACAGCACATAAAGAGGCATTATAAACAAGATATCACACTGAGGCAATGACCAAATATCTGTTCAGAGAAAGGTTTTATAAAGTTTACAAAAAAAAGGAGGAAAGGCAATCAGAGGTGATGAGGTTTTGGAAGGCCATTCACAATGGCATAATTTCAAATAGAGTGAAATGTAAATTGTAATCTCCACCTGCGGTCCTTTGATACAGAGTTTACAGGGACACAGGACAGGAAAGACCATGGAATAGTGTGAAAACAAAGAAAAAAAAGAGAGTAGGCATAGTTACAACATTTAAGAGACATTTGGACAGGTACATGAATAGGAAAGGTTGAGAGAGTTATGGACCAAACTCAGGCAAGCAAGACTAGTTTAATTTGGGAACGTGGATGGCATGGAGGAGTTGGACCAAAAGATCTGTTTCCATTCTATGAGCATTTTCAAATTTAAGCACTTAAATCGGGAACCAATGTAGGTCAGCAAGTGTAGACATGATGAGAAAGTAGCTTGGTATAAGTTGAGACACTGGCAGGAGAGGTTTGGATAACTGCAACTTTACACATGGTTGAACGTGGGTCTCTGTTAATCCAATTGTAAGCTCCCCATTAGCCTGAACCCCTTATTCCATCTCTGCAACTCTTCTCCATCCTTCCCTCAAATCATCTGCTGCCAAAACTTATATCCATATTTTATCACTTCCATTTCCTGGAACATGGCCATTCTCCCACCTTCCACAAATGTCCCACCGTCCAAAACTCTTTAGCCCCATGATCTAACTCTCACCAGATTTTGAAAGCCCAGCATCCACCAGCATCATAGTCATGGCAGCACTGGACTGCAATGTAAAAATACTAATTCGCATGTTTCTCAATTCTTCCACAGTTTCCTAATCTCCTCCATCCAGAGAACCAAAATTCACTCAACTGCACAAGTCACTCTGCTCAATTAAGTCAGTCTCTTCCATGAAAACATTTCTCAATATCTCTCTTTGACCAAATGTTTAGTTAATCCTCTAAATGTCTTCCTTTGGCTTGGTTTCCATTTTTGGTTGATTAGACTTACCATGAGGCCTTTTGGGAAATTTACTGACATTAAAAACTGGTAGAAAGATTAAAATAATTGTTATTCTAATCAGGGGAAAGTGAGTGCTTTGCGTGAAATAATCTTCACAGTTTGAATGAATGAATGACACAAGCATCTTCGGGACTTCAACTGATCAATTCGATATCTCTGGACCAAGAAAACAATACGAACATATGCCATCCCATAAAAACAAGGCAGCTAAATCCCTTCAGTTTAAGCAAAAGGTGCATCTACAAATATAACAAAACTAAGTTGATCTTCTCGCTATTGAAATGATCATTTCAAAAGATCCTGTTTGATTGGTCACAAATGAAAGAGATGAATCAATCAGAACTTGTAATGGAATAAAACACACAAAGCTCATAAGCCCATAAGATTTCAGTTCTCTCACGTACACTTTTCTCTACTCACCTGGTTATTCAGTCGGACCTTGCCACAAACTGGGAACAAACGATAAATCATAGCAGCAATATTCCTGGGTTAGTGTTTCACAGGAACGAGCTAATTCCTCAAGACATGGGTTCAAAACCCACCAGGGCAACTGGTGGAATTTAAATTACATTTAGGTATATCGGGAATATGAAAATGTTAATTAACAATGTGACAGATTTCTGGAAAAATTCATCCGGTTTGCACAAGTCCTTCAGTAGAAAGGAATCCGCTGTGCCTAACCAGTCAGGCCTATATGTGACTCCAGGCCCACAGCAATGTGGTTGACCCTCAACTGCCCTGTGAAGCAGCTTTGAAAGCCTCGCAGTTTTACATGGCTCACCAGCTCCTCCTTAAAGGTCATGTTCAGGGGACATAATGGCACAGTGGTCTTACCACTGCACTGGTAATCCAGAGACCAACATAACATTCTGGGGACATGGGCTTGAATCCCAGCATGGCAGATGGAAGAATATAAATTCAACAAAATCCAGAATTAAAAGCCTAACTTTGATCACAAAACAACTATGTCTATGGTTGTAAAAGCCAACCCCATTCAGTAGTATCCTTTACAGAAAATAATATGGCCTGTGTGTGACTCTGGACAAATAGCAATGTGGCTGATTTTTTTTTTAAACTGCCCTCTGAAAGAACATAGCAAGTCATCGAACAAAGAACAGTACAGTGCAGCACAGGCCCTTTGGACCTCGATGTTGTGCCAACCTTTTTATCCTACCCTAAGATCAATCTAACCTACAAACCCTTAATTTTACTATCATCCATGTCCCTAATGTATCTGACTTTACTACCACTGCTGGCAGTACGTTCCACGCACCCACCACATTCTGTGCAAAGTACCTACCTCTGATATCTCCCCTAAATGTTCCTCCAATCATCTTAAAATTATGCCTTCTTGTGATCGAGACTTCTTTCCAGGCCAGAAACATCTGACTATCCACTTTATCTATGCCTCTCATCATCTTGTACACCTCTAACAAGTTGCCTCTCATCCTTCTTCATTCCAATGAGAAAAGCCCTTGCTCCCTCAACCATTCTTCATGAGACATACTCTCCAGTCTAGGCAGCATCCTGGTAAATCTCCTCTGCACCCTTTCTAAAGCATCCACATCCTTCCTACAATGAGGCAACCAGAACTGAACATAATATTCCAAGTGTGATCAAACCAGGGCTGTATACTGCTGCAGCATAATCTTGTGGCTCTTAAACTTAATCCTCTGCTCATAAAAAAAGTCAACACACCATACGCCTTAACAACCCTAACTTGGGTGGCAACTTTGAGGGATCTATGGACATGGACATTAAGATCCCTCTGTTCTCTACACGGTCAAGAATCCTGCCTTTAACCCCATAATTGGCATTCAAATTCGACCTTCCAAAATAAATCACTTCACACTTTTCCAGGTTGAACTCCAGCTGACACTTTCCAGCCCAGTTCTGCATCTTGTCAATATCCCATTCCAATCTTATAATAGCCCTCCACACTATCCACCAGTCCACCAAAATCAGCAAACTTACTAACCCAACCTTCCGCATCTGCATCCAATTCATTTATAAAAATCACAAAGAGCAGAGGTCCCAGAACCGATCCCTGTGGAACGCCACTGGTCACTGAGCTCCAGACTGAATACTTCCTATCTATCACCATCTCTGTCTTCTATGGGACAGCCAATTCTGTATCTAGACAGCCAAATTTCCCTGTATCCCATGCCTCCTTACTTTCTGAATGGGCCTACTATGGGGAACCTGATCAAAATGCTTGTCTGGCCCAGGGGACTTAGCTATCCTTAGGTTTTTCAAAGATTTTGGCACATCCTCTTTCTTAACATCAACGGGTTCAAGCACATCAGCCTGTCCTCACAAACATCAAGGACCCTCACATTAGTGAACACTGAAGCAAAGTATTCAGTGAGGACCTCCCATATCTCCTCCGACTCCAGGCATAAGTTCCCTCCACTATCCCTGATCAGCCTGACCCTCACTCTGGCCATCCTCTTGTTCCTCACATAAGTGTAGAATGTCTTAGTGATTTTCTTTAATCCTTCCTGCTAAAGCTTTTTCATGCCCCCTTCTAGCTCTCCTTAGTGCATTCTTCAGTTCCTTCCTGGCTACCTTGTAACCCTCTAGAGCCCTGTCTGATCCTTGCCTCCTCAACCTTAAGTAAGCTTCCTTCTTCCTTTTGACTAGATATTGTACATCCCTTGTCACCCTTCCTTGCCTCAGTGGGACAAATAAGCACCATCAGCAAGTGCTTCTTAACCAACCTCCACATTTCTGTCGTGCATTTCCCGGAGAACATTTGTTCCAAAATTTAGACACCCCAGTTCCTGCCTTATAGCATTGTAATTCCCCCTTCCCCAATTAAATTCTTTCCCATACTGTCTGCTCCTATCCTTCTCCACGACTATAGTAAAGGACAGGGAGTTGTGATCACTATCACTGAAATGCTCCCCCGCCGGGAGATCCGACACCATTAGTTGCATCAAAGTGCTGAAAAGTCTCAAAAAAAGGAATAAAACCAAACAGGCCACCTGAAATCAGTCTAGGAACCGACAATGACAAACTCAGCCCTTTCAGCCTTTCCACGTCCTCCTTACTAATATCTGGCAACTAGTGCCAAACTTAGCCAAGCTTTCTCAGTCTCGCCAACCTGACAGAGCCATGCTCTGAGAATCACACCTTATAGACAATGTCTCAAAAGTCACCACAGCTAGTATGCCCTGTCCCAACAGCAGGGCAGGCCCATCAAAAGTGTTGGCACAGTGGTATACAGTCAGGAGGGTATTGCCTTGGGAGTCCTCAACATTGACCCCGCACCCCATGAAGGTAAAACGTCAGGTACTACATGGGCAAGGAAAACTCCTGATTACTTTATCTGCAGCCCTCCCCTCAACCTCCACATGTTGAACATCACTTGGAGGAAGCACGGAGGGAAGAAAGGACACAGAACGTACTCTAGGTCAGAGGACTTCAATGTCCACCATGAAATGTTGCTCAGTAACACCATTAAGACTTCACTAGCTTGGTTAGTAAAGGGCATTGTGGGGCTATCTACATCTTATAGACTGCAGTGGTTCAAGAAGGCAGCTCACCACCACTTTCCCAAAGAAAACTAAGGGCAGACAATAGATGCTGCCCCAGCCAGGAGCATCCACATTTCAGGAGTGAATTGAAAACGTTAGGATCAACCAACAACATTGGTCTTGTCAGTGATGCTGTCACTGCAAGAACAAATTAAAAGGAAAAATGGCATGATGCTACCCAGGAGTCAGTCTCAAATTCTTACCCTCTTATCCTGAAAGCACCTTCCTATTCCCACCCTATCAAGCCTGGCATACTCTCATTCTCTTACTCACCTACCACCCCTATCCACCATTCCTACTCCCTACAGAGGCCTGCTTGAACCCAGTATTCATTGCTTTCTACAGGAATCTCATTTGTCCAGTTAATAAATTCTGGAATTTCAGTATCAAGTCTCAGAACTGGTCAGAAATATGAGTCATTTTTATTCTCTCTGCAATTCCATTGTGCCTAGAAAGACCCTCCATTCAGGACAAGAAGGGGTTAATTCAACAGTTGGAGGCATTCCCAATATGAAGTCTGTTATTTTCCGAACAATACAATTACTTTATTCAGTTTGTTCAGTCAAGAGTCACTCCACATCATGGGAATAAGAAGGGAACAGAAGCTGGGGAACAAAAGGGATAGCTGAGCCCAAACACAGCTGACAGTCTGACAAATCAGAACAACTGGTTCCCAAATCCAGCTCGCCAATTCATTCTCATTGCTCTACACCCCACTTAAAGACAAACAATCCCATTTTACATTTCACCAGCACAACACTGATTTATACAACTCCAAAGCAGCTCTGAACTTGCTCTCAATCCAAGATAGATGCTGAAGAGAATTAAAATGCTCCAGGGGTCTATGCTGGGGCCTCTATATCCCAATCCCAATGTCTGACTTCCTGATGAAGGGACCAAAAGTAATCTAGCCAGGTTTGCTTACAATACAAAGTTAGGAGGCTTTGAAGGAATTACAGATCGTCTAAGTTGCTGCAGTACAATATGAGTACATGTAATGTTATTTATTTTGGTGGAAAGATTAGAAAAACAGGATATTTTTGTGCATCACTTCAAAGTGATCAGTGTGTCATAAAGTACAAAACTAACATCGAAGTGCAGAAAGCAACTAAAATTTAAAACGATTGGTAAAAGAACCAAAGGGAATCTTACTACTGGAACAAGTGGCTAATGCCTGAAATTGTCCGAGAATGTGGTGGAGGCAGATTCAGACATGACAAGGCAAATAGCCTCCCTTCAGCATAGTAATCATTCTGTGATTTGATGCTGTGTTGGTCTTGAGTGTAAAGAGATGGGATTGGAACATTGGAGTGAGAAAATCCTGCTGCAATTCCTTGGTGTATTGTGCAGCATGTACACAAGGAAAGATCTAATGTTATTGATAGGGTGCAGTAAAGTGATTCTTTAGATGTGAGAGCTCTCTTGGGATGAGAGGATGAGTAAATTGAATTAATACCACCCTACTATTTAGAAGAATGAGTGTTGATCGCATCAAAAGGGCTGATGGCATAGGGAAGAAGTTTCGTCCCATAGTTGGACAATGCAAGGCAAGGGATCCCAATGGGATGAAAAGAGATTGCCTCATACTGGGGGTTGCAAATCTTCATTGCAGAGAAGGAGACGATGCTCCATTCTTGCATATAGATAGGGTTAATGGTATCTTCCTCGGGTGAGAGATTTTAAAAAAAAGACATGAGGAGCAATTTTTTTGTTTTTACACAGAGATTGGTTTGCATATGGAATGAACTTCCTAAAGAAGTAGGTGGATGCTGGAACAGTTACAAGGTTTAAAAGATCCTTAGATAACTACATGTATAAGAGAAAGTGAGGAGTGCAGATGCTGGAGCTCAGTCTAGAGTGTAGTGCTGGAAAAGCACAGTCAGTCTGGCAGCATCCGAGGAGCAGGAGAATCGATGTTTTGGGCATAAGCCCTTCATCAGGATTCCTGCTCCTCAGATGCTACCTGAGCGGCTGTGCTTTTCCAGCACCGCACTCTCGACTAACTACGTGTATAAGAAATGTTTGGAGGGATACAGGCTGGGAGCAGTCAGGCAGGACTAGTTCAGTTTGAGATTAATGTTCGGCATGGACTGGTTGGACTGAAAAGGTCTGTTTCTGTGCTGTATGACTCAAAGACTAAAGGCAATAGATGCTTGGCCTCTCAGGAAATCTAGTGGAAAGTCAAAGCTGAGATTGAAGTTCTGATTGGCTCTTATTAAACACTGAAGCAAGCTCAAGGTGACAAATGGTGTAGTCCTGTTCCAAGCTATACGAAACATAAGCTTATGTCAACGCACTCTCCATTGTTTACTCTAATTACACTGATTGTAACTTAGAAATGAAAAAGGAGTGGAATTTAGTGATGTTTTTGCCAATCCAGATTTGAAATAGTTATATAAAAAAATACAAACAGGTAGAGTCAATGGGACAATACAAGAATGTATTGGAGGCAGTTTTTAACAAGGAGCTAAGTCATCAGGAATCGGGGCGATACAGCCGCTGTGGACAAGGCTGGATGGAGGCAGGGGACTGGGGTCTAATACCATAGATTGGAGGGATGCAGTACTTCACTACACTGAGGATTGAAAGTCCTTCACAAACTCCTCAATTCAGCTCAGAAAATATATGCAAGAAAGAAAGATTAGCCGAAAGACTGCCCGTTTCTGAACAGACCATTCATGGCATTACAATCCAACAGACTTCTGACACAGAATTGAGGGAGCATTGCCTTCAGTGAGTGAGCACCTCAATATGGAAGATGGCAAATCCAAGGTAAAATGAAATATAACAAGGTTCCAGCATACAGTCAGATTCAGTAAGTCATTTATATTGATCAATGCCACAGTGAGAAACATAGACCAACAAAGTCTCAGATTCCACCACAAGGCTACATCATCTTAACTGAGCCATGTAGCAACATTACACTTGACCTCTCAGACCACGGCAAGTTGAAAAAGAGATAGTGATCCTCCCCTTAACAGTTGTAAGAGCTGGAGTCACTGGAGAAACAACTCCATCCCAGTGGGAGAAAGTGGCATCACTGGGGGAGGTGAGAAGAGCAGTGGCGGAGATCAGGGGCAATGAAAGGGCAGGAGGCAAGGGAGCAGAGCAATGTCTGAGGAGGCTCTTGAGAGGGGTGGAGGGACAAGAAGCGATGATTGTGGTAGGGTCTGAGGTGGACAAGGGAGGAAAGAGTCTGAGTGGAGTGAAGAGGGAGGGAAAGGGGTCTGGGGGATAATTGGAAAACCTGAGGGCTTGAGGGAGAGAGGGTGAGTGGGGAGGGTCTGAGGGGAATCAAGGGTGGGCAGGCAGGAGTGAGGGTTGGGGGGGAGAGGGAGGGAGTGAGAGAGAGTTGGGGGAGTGAGTGAGTGAGGGTTATGGGGGAGGGAGGGAATGAGTGAGTGAGGGTTGGGGGAAGGGAGGGAGGGAGTGAGGGTTGGGAGGGAGGGAGTGAGGGTTGGTGGGGGAAGGGAGGGAGGGAGTGAGGGTTGGGGGGGAAGGGAGGGAGTGAGGGTTGGGGGGGGAAGGGAGGGAGTGAGGGTTGGGGGGGGAAGGGAGGGAGTGAGGGTTGGGGGGGGAAGGGAGGGAGTGAGGGTTGGGGGGGAAGGGAGGGAGTGAGGGTTGGGGGGGAAGGGAGGGAGTGAGGGTTGGGGGGGGAAGGGAGGGAGTGAGGGTTGGGGGGAAAGGGAGGGAGTGAGGGTTGGGGGGAAAGGGAGGGAGTGAGGGTTGGGGGGAAAGGGAGGGAGTGAGGGTTGGGGGGAAAGGGAGGGAGTGAGGGAGGGTTTGGGGGGGAAGGGAGGGAGTGAGGAGGGAGGGAGTGAGTGAGGGTTGGGGAAGGGAGTGAGTGAGGGTTGGGGAAGGGAGTGAGTGAGGGTTGGGGGAGGAGGGAGTGAGTGGGGGGAGGGAGGGAGTGAGGGTTGGGGAGTGAGGGTTGGGGAGGGAGGGAGGGAGTGAGGGTTGGGGGGGAGTGAGGGTTGGGGAGGGAGTGAGGGTATGGGGTGGGAGGGGGAGGGAGTGAGGGGAGGGGGGAGGGAGTGAGGTAACGAAAATTGGCCGGAGGACGCTCCGATCTTCCGCCCAGTCCCAGACTCGAATAAAACTTTGCCGTGAGCTGGTTTTGCGGAGCCCGGGACCATCAGTTTGTGCTCAAAGAAAACACTCTAAACAGATTTGGTACTAAAGTCAATGCAGCCTGTCCCTTCACCCTACACCCTACACCAAACAACCCTCCGTCTATCACTCACTTACCCATCTCCTGTCTGTGCCTCTGTTACACTCTGATAACATTCAGCCGCACTCACTGTCGGTGCCTCTGTTCCAGCCTCACTCACTGACACTGAGTGACTGACAGCTGCCGCCAGTTAAAGCCTCGCAACCCGCCTCCTCGCAATAAGGCAGGTTCCATCCCTTGAAATGCAGGACGGCGAAAGAAAATTTAACAGGAAGCACTAATGAGTCCGCTCTCGCTGTCAGAACCAGCACAGACCAGTGAGGATCCCAAAACAGCAGAGACCATAAAACAAACATGATATAGAAGGAACACAGACCTAACCTCTTATGTCTACGCACCACAATCCCAGAACATCAATGAACGTGTAAAGCTAAATTATAATTTAAAATCAATTAGGACACACAGCCAAAAGTTGACTCTGGAAATAAATTCAATGGCTGCCTGGAAGGAGAGACTTCGGAATGTCACACCTGACCATATATCAAAGAAGGTTTGAAGGGAGTGAAAGCGCTGCAAACTGAATTTGTACTGGGGCCTATCTCAGAATGGGAACACAGTGGTAAAATATTAGATTACTTACAGTGTGGAAACAGGCCCTTCGGCCCAACAAGTCCACACCGAGATGCAACCCACCCATTCCCCTAGATTTATCCCTTTACCTAACACTTCGGGCAATATAGCATGGCTAATTCACCTGATCTGCACATCTTTGTACTGTGGGGAGAAACTGGAGCAAACCCACAAAGACACAGGGAGAATGTGCAAACTCCACACAGTCAGTTGCCTGAGTCAGGAATTGAAGCCGGGTCTCTGGCGCTGTGAGGCAGCAGTGCTTGCCACCGTGCTGCCCACAAATAACAGCGCTCTGGGCAAGAGACATCTTTGTTGTCCCCCTGCCCCCCCCTCCTTTCAATCATATGGACTGGGATTAAAAAGAGTCTTCAACCATCTGTGTAGACTAATGCACTGTGAGGGTCATAGCTCTGAGAAAAGACAACCCTGACCTCACTGGAACACACAAGATTCTTAGAAGACTTGACAGGGTTGATATGGAAAGTTTGTTTCCCCTTGTGGAAGAGCACAGCACCAGAGGGTATAATCTCAGAGTAAAAGCTTGCCCATTTAAAACAGAGATGAGGAGGATTTTCTTTTCTCCGGGAGTCATGAATCTGTCGAGTTCTTTACCACAGAGGGCTAGCCAGGCTGTGTCATGTTTTTTTTTATCAGAAAGAGAACCAAGGTTGTGGGGAAAAGGCAAAGAAAGTGGTGCAAGGATTGTCAGATCAGCCATGATGTCACTAAATGGCAGAGCAGACTCGCTGGGCTGAATGGCCTGCTTCAGCTGTTGTGCCTTATGGTAAAGGAAAGGGATAAGACTCACTCTCACTCTGCTGCCAATTGTCTGCTGCAGCTTCTCACTGCTGAGAGGAATTAGGGCAGGAGTCTCAGCCAACCTCCAAAAGCAAAAAGCTCAAAATTAACTGTTCAAGTACAGCCTGTTCTTGTGCAACTCCACGTTAGGCAAAGATCATGCTTTAGAAACAGCCTTTATAGTGTTGGTGCTGTAATCACGTTACAGTCAACAGGCGTTTTAAAAGTTCACGCTTTAGAAACAAGTGTCCCCAATCGTCAATTGCATTATAGTGAATTTGCATTGATAAAACAAGCATTATAGCAGAATGACCTGTACCAATGGTGATGCTACTGGCAATATTCACTGCAACAGCTGTAAATTTCTACTATTTATTCTTAAATCAGGGACTGATCTGTATTTTTTGCACCCTTTTTGGACTAATCTCTTATTTCTAAGCTGTATGAATGTGTAATGAATTACTATTTCTTCTTGTATTTAGCAATTAATAAACTCAATCTTTTTCTTGATCTCAAGAAACCTGTTTAAATTGGCTTCTTTAAAAACATAAGTTCATGTGGTCTGGGAGAAAGGTAGCCATAAAGAAATACATTAACAAACAGAAACAGCAATTGTCGGAGAAACTCAGCAGGGCTGGCAGCATCTCTGAAGAGAAACTCGTGTTAATATTTTGAGTCGGGTACAACTCCTCTACAGAGCTCAAATCAAAATGTTAACTGTTTTCTTTTCACCGATACTACCAGATCTGTTGTTTTTTTCCAGTAATTTCTGTTTTTGCTTTTTGTCACATCTCCAGCATTTGCAGGAAATATACCTTTGCTTTATCTTTTTAAAGTGACCTTGTAAGCAGTCAGGTATCCTGTCTGGAACTGTAGCTAGATGGAGAATCTTGCCTGAGTCAACCCAGCACAATGGCATGGTGGCTCAGTGGTTAGCACTGCTGTCTCACAGTGCGTGGGACCTGGGTTTGATTCCACCTTCCAGCAACTGTCTGTGGGTGCTCCAATTTTCTCCCACAGTTCAAAGGTATACAGATTAGGTGAATTGGCCATTGGTTATGAGGGTGGAATGCTTTTTGGAGGGTCAGTGTGGGCTCAGTGGACTGAATGGACTCAGCTTCTACAGGATAGGGATTCAATGATGCCCTGGTACATCCCAGCACAGGAGCAACATCTACAAAAGCTAGCCCAGAATGTACTTCACTGTCACTGACTCCATCCCATTCCCTGAAAATTTTGAAAATTAACTTGCCTGTTTGCAACATTCATGTTATTGTTGACCCTGATATCAGCTTCTTAGAGCAGAGAGGATGGAGGTTGGGGCAGTTGCATGTTCCTCTGCAGAGTGTGGGCAGTAAGGGGCACCACTAGTGCGAGAAGTGCACCCAACTCCAGCTCCTCACAGACCACGTTAGGGAACTGGAGGTGGAGCTGGATGAACTTCGGGTTATTTGGGAGGCTGACAGAGAGGAGTTATAGGGGGGTAGTCATACTTAAGTTACAGGACAAAGGTAGCTGAGTGACCATCAGGACAGGGAAAGGGAATAGGCAGACAGTGCAGGGACCCCCCTGGGGCCATTCCCCTCAATAATAAGTATACCTTTTTGGATACTGTTGAGGGTGCTGACCTACCAGGGGAAAGCCACTGCATCCAGGTCTCTGGCACTGAGCCTGCTCTGTGGCTCAGAATGGAAGGGGGAGAATAGGAGAGCAATAGTGACAGGGGATTCTGTGGTCGTGAACAAGACGTCCGGATGGTACATTGCTTCCCAGGTGCCAGAGTCTAGGATGCCTCAGGTCGAGTCTACGGGCTTCTTGGGGGGGGGGGGGGGGGGGGGGGGGGGGGTGGGGGGGGGGGAGAGAGAGAGAGAGCAACCAGATGTTGTGGTACACATTGGTACCAATGACATTGATAGGGAAAGGGACGAGGACCTAAAAAAAGAATATGGGGAGTTAGATTGATAGCTGGAAGGCAGGACAAGCAGAGTAGTAATCTCAGGATTGCTATGTGCTACTGAGGCTAGGAATAGAGAGTGAGTGCAGATGAACACGTGGCTGCAGGACTAGTGCAGAAAGGAGGGATTCAGACATGTGGATCATTTGGATAACTTCCAGGGAAAATGGGACCTGTACAAGGAGGACAGGTTGCACCTGAACTGGAGGGGCAACAATATATTGGGGGGAGGGGGGGGAAGTTTTGCTCAAGCTCTTTGGGAGGGTTTAAGATAGATTGGCAGGGATATGGGAACCGGAGCTACTGATCAGATGATGGGTTAGCTAGTGAACAGCCAGATACAGCATGCAGAGAGTCTGTGAGGTGGGATAGGCACTTGATAGAACAAGGGTGCAGTCAGTAACAGGGTTGTTGTCATGGGTGACCTCAACTTCCCTAATATTGATTGGAACCTACTTAGTTCAAATAGTTTGGATGGAGCAGTTTCTGTCAGGTATGTCCAGGAAAGGTTCCTGATGCAATATGTAGATAAGCTGACTAGAGGGGAGGCCATATTGGATTTGGTCCTTGGCAACGAACCATGCCTGGTGTCAGATTTCTCGCTGGGAAAGCATTTCAGTGGTAATGGTCACAACTTCCTTACCTTTACTCTACTCCTGGTGAAGGATTAGAGTAGATGCTATGGGAAGACACTTAATTAGGAGAGGGGCAATTACAATGCTATTAGGCAGGTACTGATGCGCCTAAATTGGGAACAGGTGTTCTCAGGGAAATGCACAACTGAAATGTGGACGTTGTATAGGAAGCACTTGCTGATAGTACTGGACAGGGTTGTCCCACTGAGGCAAGGAAGGGATGGTAGGGTGAAGGAACCTTGGATGACAAGGGATGTAGAACATCTAGTCAAGAGGAAGAAGGAAGCTTACTTAAGGTTGAGGAGGCAAGGATCAGATAGGGCCCTAGAAGGTTACAAGGTAGCCAGGAAGAAACTGAAGAATGCACTTAGAAGAGCTAGAAGGATTCATGAGAAAACAGGAAGGATTAAGGAAAACCCTAATGCAATCAACATGCATGTGAGGAACAAGAGAATGGCCAGGGTGAGGGTCGGGCTGATCAGGGTTAGTGGAGAGGACTTGTGCCTGGAGTTGGTGGAGGTAGAGGAGGTCCTAAATTAATATCTTGCTTCAGTATTTGCTACTGAGAGGGACCTTGATGTTCCTGAGAATAGCGTGACTGATATGCTTTAACAGTTAAGAAGGAGGAAGTGCCGAAAATTTTGAAAAACAAAAACATAGATAAATCCCCGTGTCCGGATAGGATATACCAAAGGTTACTACAGGACATGAGGGAAGAGATTGCTGCGCCTTTGGCAATGATCTTTGCATCCTCACTGTCCACTGGAGTAGTGCCAGATGATTGGAGGGTGGCAACTGTTATTCCCTTGTTCAAGAAAGAGAATAAGGATAATCTTGGGAATTACAGACAAGTCAGTCTCACGTCTGTGGTGGGTAAAGTACGAGAGAGGATTCTGAGAGACAGGATTTACGATTACTTGGAAAACCATAGCTGATTAGAAACAGTCAGCATGACTTTGTGAGGAGCAGGTCATGCCTCATAAATCTTATTGAATTCTTTGAAGATGTGACAAAACACTTTGATGAAGGCAGAGCAGTAGATATAGTGTATATATATTTTAGCAAGGCATTTGATAAGGTTCCCCATGGTAGGCTTCTTCAGAAAGTAAGGAGGCATGAAATACAGGAAAATCTGTCTGCCTGGAAACAGAATTGGCTGAGCCATAGAAGGCAGAGGGTTGTGTTGATGGAAAGAATTCAGGCTGGAGCTCGGTGACCAGTGGTATTTCACAGGAATTGGTTCTGGGCCCTCTGCTGTTCGTGATTTTTATAAATGACCTGAATGAGCAAGTTGAAGAGTGTGTTAGTAGGTTTGCCGACAACATAAAGGTTGGTGGAGTGGTAGATAGTGTTGAGGGCTGTTGTAGGTTGCAATGGGACATTGGAAGGATGCAGAACTGGGCTGATAAATGGCAGATGGAGCTCAACCTGGAAAAGTGTGAAGTCATTCACTTTGGAAGGTTGAATTTGAATGCAGAATACAGGGTTAAAGGCAGGATTCTTGGCAACGTGGAGGAACAGAGGGATCTTGGGGTCCACATCCATACATTCCTCAAAGTTGCTACCCTAGTTGATAGGGTTGTCAAGAAGTTGTATGGTGTGTTGGCTTTCATTAACAGGGGTATTGAGATTAAGAGCCATGAGGTTATGCTGTAGGTCTATAGGCTCCTGGTTAGACCACGCTTGGAATATTGTGTTCAGTTCTGGTCACCTCATTATAGGAAAGATGTGGAAGCTTCAGAGAGGGTGCAGAGGAGATTTACCAGGATGCTGCCTGGACTGGAGGACATGTCTTGTGAAGAAAGGTTGAGGGAGCTAGGGCTTTTCTCATTGGAGCAAAGATAGATGAGAGATGACGTGATGGACGTGTACAAGATGATGAGAGGAATAGATAATGAGAGGCATAGTTAATAGGCAGAGATGACAGCATGGTGGCTCAGTGGTTTACACTGCTACCTCACAGGGAACTCGGTTTGATTCCAGCATTGGGCAACTGTCTGTGTGGAGTTTTTCACGCTCTTCCCGTGTCTGCGTGGATTTCCTCTGGGTGCTCCAATTTCCTCCCACAGCCCAAAGATGCGTTGGTTAGGTGAATTGGCCATGCTAAATTGCCTGTAATGTTCAGGAATGTGTAGGTTAGATGCATTAGTCAGGGGTAAATGTGGAGTAATAGGTTAGGGGAATGGGTCTATTGGGTTACTCTTCAGAGGGTTGGTGTGGACCTTTTGGGCCAAATGGCCTATTTCCACACTGTAGGGATTCTACATTTCTACTTTTTTCCTAGGGCGGAAATGGGTATTACAGGGGAGCATAATTCTATGGTGATTGGAGGAAGGCTTAGGGGAGATGTCAGAGGTAGGTTCTTTATGCACAGAGTGGTGGGTGCGTGGACTGTACTGCCAGCAATGGTAGTAGAGTCAGATACATTAAAGACATTTAAGCGACTCTTGAATAGGCACATGGAAGATAGTATGATGAAGGGTATGTAGGTTAGTCTGATCTTAGAGTGGGATAAAAGGTTAGCACAACATCGAGAGCAAAGAGCCTGTACTGTTCCGTGTTCTTTTTGAACATAGCTGTGAACCAACACCAGGATCATCAATTTTCACCTCCACAACATCACTCCTCTCCACTTCTGATGCCAGACTTCTTTCTCATGCATCTGTAACTGGTACATGCAATTAACCTGATCAGTGCTTATAGTTGCTACAAAGTAAAATAAAATGAAAGTAAGTTAAAGCAGTTGTGCAGGTCACAAGACCAGGAAGCCAGCTAGTAAATCATAGACAAGTGCATTTCTTCAAACATCCCCCTTTTCATAAACAGGAAAAGAATCTCAAACACTTTTGTTTCCAGTTCAACAAAGAGTGCAGGGGGGAGGGTCATGCCAGGAGCAGCACCAGACTTAACTAAAAATGAGATGTCAACCTGATGAAGCTGTAAACACTGGTTTACTTGCATGCCAAACAGTGTCATCAGCAAGGAATAGACAGAGCGCTGGCTCTAGTGGCTGGTGGTACCACTGCCATGACATACTGATCAATAGTTTCTCTCTCTCTTCCCCCCTGAGTGTTCATACAATCCCTACAGTGTGGAAACAGGCCCTTCTGCCCAACAAGTCCAGACTGACCCTCCAAACAGTAACTCGTCCAGACCCATTCCTCGACATTTCCCCTTGACTCATACACCTAACCTACACACCCCTGGACACTATGGACAATTTAGCATGGACAATTCACCTAACCTGCAAATCTTTGGACTGTGGGAGGAAACCAGAGCACCCGGAGGAAACCCACACAGACACGGTGAGAATGTACAAGCTCCATACAGACAGGCTGAATTCAAACCCGGGTTCCTGGCGCTGTGAAGTAGCAGTGCTAACCGCTGAGCCACCATTCTGCCCACAGTGTTAAACACATTATTATGGGGTTCAAAGTATAGTTTCAAAACCACTCCTGTCTGGGTTTTTTGTTTCTCAGTGGCATCATGTGGAACTCTTCCTCCAGTACTGATAAAAGAGTTACTGTTTTTATTTATTCAGACTTTTTATTAAATTTAGTAGCTACATCACATATTTTCCATTGAGACGGGAACCAATTCCATATCGTATCTCATTTCAGTTTCATAGTAGCAGGGAGTGAGAAAATCATAGCAGGGAGTGAGAAACTCATAGCAGGGAGTGAGAAAGTCATAGCAGGGAGTGAGAAAATCATAGCGGGGGGTGAGAAAGTCATAGCAGGGAGTGAGAAAGTCATAGCAGGGAGTGAGAAACTCATAGGGAGTGAGAAAATCATAGCAGGGTGTGAGAAAGTCATAGCAGGGAGTGAGAAACTCATAGCAGGGAGTGAGAAACTCATAGCAGGGAGTGAGAAAATCATAGCAGGGTGTGAGAAAGTCATAGCAGGGTGTGAGAAACTCATAGCAGAGTGTGAGAAACTCATAGCAGGGAGTAAGAAACTCACAGCAGGGAGTGAGAAAATCATAGCAGGGAGTAAGGAAGTCGTAGCAGGGAGTGGGAAACTCATAACAGGGTGTGAGAAAGTCATAGCAGGGTGTGAGAAAGTCATAGCAGGGAGTGAGAAAATCATAGCAGAGAGTGAGAAACTCATAGCAGGGTGTGAGAAAGTCATAGCAGGGAGTGAGAAACTCATAGCAGGGAGTGCGAAAGTCATAGCCATTCTGACTCATTCTGCTCTTCAAAATTACAGACTGTGGTTGAAACTATCCCTTGCTATTTTTTTATTTTAGTTGCCAGCTGTCTTTACAGCTCTGAAAATTTACTCAACTTCAACTTCATTTTGTTTCAAGTGTCATGTTTGCCACAAGCTGAAGAGGTGGTGTCTACATGATTGTGGCAAACCAGCTTATACACCAAGAATAAATACATTCCTCAGACTGCTGCTCTTCCACCTTCTACCCTCCACAAACTCGAAGCCATGCAAATCTTTGCTTCCTGTACGTTCTCTTGCACCAAATTCCATTCATCCATCACCATACTCACTAACTTATATTGGCTTAATGTGAAGGAATGTTTCCTTTTTTAAAATTATCATGCTTGCTCTTGAATCTCTCCACGAATCTGCCCCACCCTATCATTGAATGTCCTTCAGTTCCACAAACCTGTGGAGTACTGGGCTAACGATAAGATTCTTGGTAGTGCAGATAGGCAGACAGATCTCGGTGTCCATGTACATAGATCGTTGAAAGTTACCACCCAGGTTAATAGGGCTGTGAAGAAGGCATACGGTGTGTTAGCTTTTATGAGTAGAGGGATCAAGTTTCAGAACCATGAGGTCTGTACAAAACTCTGGTGCAGTCGCACTTGGAGTATTCTGTGCAGTTCTGTTCACCGTTTTATAGGAAGGATGTAGAAACTTTGAAAAGGGTGCTGAGGAGATTTACTAGGATGTTGCCTGGTATGGACGGCAGGTCGTATGAGGAAAGGCTGTTTTCATTAGAGAGAAAACTTTTGAGAGGTGACTTAATTGAGACATATAAGATGATCAGGGAGTTAGATAGGGTGGACAGTGAGAGCCTTTTTCCTTGGATGGTGATGGCTAGCAGAGGGGACATAGCTTTAAATTGAGGAGTGATAGATATAGGACAGATGCCAGAGGTAGATTCTTTACTCAGAGAGTAATAGAGGCGTGGAATACCCTGCCTGCAACAGTAGTGGACTCGACAACTTTAAGGGCATTTAAATGGTCATTGGATAGACATGTGGATGAAAATTGAACAGTGTAGGATAGATGGGCTTCAGATTAGTTCCACAGGTCAGTGCAACATCGAGAGCCATCGACTGCACTGTAATGTTCTATGTTCTATGTTCTATCCTCCAAGTTCTGTGATCCTCTAATTCTCGCCTTGTGACTACCCGTGGTTTTAATTGTTTGACTATTGTTGGCCATGACTTCAGCTGTCATGGCCCTAATTCTCTTCTGGAATTTTCTACATAAACATCCCTGCTTTTCTCCTTCACTTTCCTTCCTTTACAATACTCCATAAAACTACTTCTGCACCCAAGAGGGAGAAAATTACTGCAGATGCTGGAATCTGTACTGAAAACAAAAAATGCTGGAGATGACAGCAGTTCAGACAGCATCCATGGAGAGAGGGCAAGCTAATGTTTTGAGCCTAGTTGTCTCTTCATCAGAGCTGGAGCTGTTGTGGTTCTGCTCGCCGAGCTGGAAGTTTTTGCTGCAAACGTTTCGTTCCCTGGCTAGGGAACATCATCAGTGCTGTTGGAGCCTCGTGTGAAGCGCTGCTTTGATGTTTCTTCCAGTATTTATATTGGTTTGTTCTTGCCGCTTCCGGGTGTCAGTTTCAGCTGCAGTGATTTGTATGTGGGGTCCAGGTCGATGTGTCACATCGACCTGGACCCCACATACAAATCACTGCAGCTGAAACTGACACCCGGAAGCGGCAAGAACAAACCAATATAAATACCGGAAGAAACATCAAAGCAGCGCTTCACACGAGGCTCCAACAGCACTGATGATGTTCCCTAGCCAGGGAACGAAACGTTTGCAGCAAAAACTTCCAGCTCGGCTAGCAGAACCACAACAACAGATACCCAAGCTACAAATCTTCAATCAGATTTTAGAGCTGGAGCTGTTGCTTTCATCCAAGACATTGACCATTTGACCACCTCTCCCTTCGTGACTCAATGTCACTTTTTGCTTTGTAATATTCCTAGGAATTTATGTGGGACATTTTGTAGAGTCAATTGTGCACTTTAAATACAAACTGTCATTGTTAATTTGAAAAATAAATTATACTTCTTCATTTCTGAATGTTAAGGCAGCAATACGATGAATCAGAGATGGTGCAGGTACACATGAACGTCATGAGCGTAGATACGAAAACTGACACAGTAATGAGACCAGAAGATTATAAGAATGAGGAATAGGTGTAGAACATCTGGCCCATCAATTTGCTCTGCCATTTAATATCATCATGGTTGATCTGATTAAGGCCTTCTGACTCTTCTACCTGTGTCCCATTTTCCTGGACTATTGTCTCTCTTGACTCTCTTGGCGTTGACCTCATGACCTGGTACTTAATGCAAGTACCTCTCTCTTGAAGCAAGGGGAGCAAAACTGTGCACAGATGTGATCTTACTGAGGTCTTGTACAACTATATAAAGAGTACTGTACTCTTCTACTCCAATCTCTTGCAATAGTGGCCTCTTCCTGTAGGGCCTCCTGGCATGGCAAGATGACTATCTGGCCTCCCACAGTGACCTCTCAGTGTGGTGTATTGCTAGCATGGTGTGGAGCCAAGGCCTGGTGTGGACTGGAAGCTAGGTGCCAGCATGGTCTGTTGTACTGAACATTTAGTTCTGTAATGCTGGACATTTTATTTCTCTCTTGTCTAAGATCTTGTAACCATAGAAGCTGTGCCTAGGTACTTTTGTATCAAGGTTGGTGCTGTAATGGGCAACGTACAAACATTTCACTGTACTCATTAAGTATATGTGACAGTAAATTTATTCTAAATTCTAAATTCAATCAACAATTTGTGTAATACAGCCTTGAATATATTCAGTGACCCCGCCTCCATTGCTCTCTTTTGAGAAGACTTTCTAACACTAAGGACCCTTTGAGAGAAGTAGTTTGTTATTACTTCTATCTTAAGTTGGAGCTCCCCTATTTTCAAAGCACCTAATTCTTGATCTCTCCACAAGAGAAAACATCCTCTCAGCATCTACCTTGCCAAGTCCCTTCAAAATCTATGTTGCTTTAAGATCACTTCTCATCCTTCTAAACTCCCATGAGTGTAGAATCATAGAATTCCGACAGTGTGGAAGCAAGCCATTCAGCCCACTGAATCTGCATAGACCCTCTGAAAAGCATTCCACCCAGACTTACACATCCCCCCCATCATATCTCTGTAGCCCTGCATTTCCCATGGCTAGCCCACCCAGCCTGTACATCCCTGAACACCACAGGGCAATTTAGCATAGCCAACTACCTAACCGATACATCTTTAGATTATGGGCTAAATTGTGCATTGTTTCCTCACAAAGCAACCCTGTCCTCCCAGAAAATTGGTGAAAGAACTTTCCCAGAACTGGTCTTAATGCAAGTACCTCTCTCTTGAAGCAAGGAGAGCAAAACTGGACAGATGTGATCTTACTAAGGTCTTGTACAGCTATATCAAGAGTCTGTACTCTTCTCCTCCAATCTCTTGCAATAATGGGCAACATTCCATCACCTTTCTTAATACCTTCATGCTAGCATTTTGTGAAGATAGGTTGCTGTTCTGAAAGAGCTCAACATCCTAGAACAACTTTGCAATGATATCATGGGGCTGCACCAATGCTCAGCATAAACTGCACAGAGTAGGCCGAGTTAGAACAATCTGAAAGACTTCCGTGAACACATGGACATGAATAAACAAAGATTATTTAGTCCTGATGTTATAATTGTAAGTCACAGTTTAATATATCAATGATTACCATGTATCAGAGTACTTTTATATTCTAACATATAAACCATTTTTAGAATTATTTTGCGGGAGTTGGAGGAAAAGTGGTGCCGGTACTTTCCTGGCCAGGATTAGATAGTTGAGAATTGAAAAAGCTGAGCATGGTCCCACCTAGCTGGATAAGCTTTGAGAGAGCTGGAAGATACAATATGTTTCACTGCGTCCAAGGCTGCAGAAACATCAAGAGGAAGAGCAATGTACATTTAAATAGTGCCATTCATGATGACTCAATGATACCAAATGATGGTGATAAAATGTGGACTACAGATTTACAACTTCATTGTCTTATATGTAATACCTGGGACTTTCATGGAATGTAACTATTTCAAAAAGGGACAAAATGGTCCTAAAATGGCCACAATAATCAGCTGATCGCAGTTCGGGCAAGCTTCATAAGACAAATGTCAAGGAATAAAATGGCCTGAACTGAAATTCGTATTTTATCCAAAGGCACTGAAACAAGTCAAACCAGTCAGTGCCAAGATACTGCAACTTAAAAAAAGATACATGCAATATTTATTTGCTCTGATGAGTCAACACACCAACCAAATCACTGTGGTCTCAGGTAAAAACCTCACACATCAAGCTCAGCATAAGGGCTTTAAACTGTATGTATTCTGACAACAAGTCAAACCAAACTCGAAAAAGTAATTCTGTTTTTCTCTCTCTGCAGTTGCTGAGTTTCTCCAGCATTCTCTGTGCTTATGCCACTAAATCCTTGAGGGTTCATGAATAATAACATTCAAGTAGTTTACCAATCAGTCTCATTAACCAATTAATTCCTGATGAAGGGCTTAAGCCCAAAATGGTGATTTTCCTGCTCCTTGGATGCTGCCTGACCTGCTGTGCTTTTCCAGCACCCCACGCTCAACTCTGATCTCCAGCATCTGAAGTCCTCACTTTCTTCTAATTAACTAATGGGCAGCTTTCCTGCAGCACAACAGGACTCAGTTTTCCTAACAGCAGAAATAGCATGTATGTCCTCCCCTGTGATAATACAGGCCCACCTTCCCACAGCCCGTTTCGGTTAGTTCCCTTAAATCCAACTTGATATCAGTGTCAGTTATTTAGTATAATACGGGACACAGGAAACAATGGTTTAGTTTACTGCTATTATTGTATGGAAGCAAGAGCTGGGCCTCGTTGAGCTCAGAGTAGGAATCATGGAATAGTAGAGAAACAAATTCAGCACTGGAAAAAAGTGAAAATTCAGAGGAAGAGTGGCATAATTTGAGATTGTGGAAGGAAGGGAGGTAGCTGACTGATCTCCCTGCAGCGACAAAGTGGTTCCTGATCTCCCTGCAATTTGTGATGTGGAGGTGCCAGTGTTGGACTGGGGTGGACAAGGTCAGAAGTCAGATGACACCAAGTAATAGTCTAACAGTTTCATTTGAAATCACAAGCTTTCAGAGTGCTGCCTCTTCATCAGGTGGTGATGGAACAGCGCTAAGAAAACTTATGATTTCAAACAAATCTGTTGGACTATTACTTGGTGTTGTGTGACTTCTGACCTTCCTTCTACTTGTTATTGGAGGTGAGCGTCCAGGAGCCTGTGAAGAGGGGTTTAAGATGATGGTTTGCAGCAGGAAAAAAGAAACAAGGGGGTCATCATTGCTTTGCAGATGATCCTGGTAGAGTGTGCCGTTTTACCTCCAAGAGTGGAGCATGTTGATAATGTACACGATTTGTTCCAGCATTGAACAGAAGTATGGCCTAGTCTGTTTAAGTCTATATCACTTCAACTTAAACCAGCAAGGGTGAGAACTGTACCAAGGAACCAACCAAAACCAGAGGCATCAAGTGGAAGGTCACATGACCCTTCAAGCTACCGTGCCAACTCCACAAGATCAACAAGCCTGATCTGATTACTCCATATTCCCAATTATTCCTGACAGCCCCTCAAGTCCTTGCTTATCAAGAACCTATCTACATGTCTCTTAAAAACATTTAAAGATTCTGCTTCCTCTGCTTCTTGAGGATGAGAGTTCCGAAACTCATGACTCTCTACGAAGAGATTTTATCCACATCTTTGTCTTCCATAAATGACCACTCACTTTCACAGTAACTTCTGGTTCTAGATTCTCCCCAATTCTATATTTGCCCAAATTCTAGACTTCCCCGGTTCTGGAATTTCCCAGTTCTAGATTGGTCCCAGTTCTATATTCACCCCGGTTCCGGATTCTCCTCCAATTCTACATTCTCACCCTGTTCTAGATTCTCACCCAGTTCTAGATTCCTCATAAGGCCGATGTCATAACAGGTGTGTAACAGATCAGTGGCTGCAAAATTATCGTTGTGAATGGAGGCTCTAAGGAATCAGAAAAGTAGATTGTAAGTGAACAGGAGAGAAGTTTCTCCAACACAGAGACACAAAGGGATTAGTGTTTTGCAGAACAGGACATTGATGGAAGAACGTGGAGAATTCTATACAAAACATTAATCCTTCAGGATATTCAGTCATAAATAAAGCTAAACACAAGGGCTCATTATACTAAGAGACCAAAATTCCATGAGAACTGATGCAGGAGGTACTCGTTCTTATTCAAGCTCCATTCTTCGACTTCATTCGTATTGCTGTCATGGTGACCTATTTTCTAGCCCTCTTTACCAAAGATCCCAAGGACTGGACAAAGGTCACGCACAACAATAAAAGTGGCACTAGATTACACTGAGCCAGCTGCCATGGAAACAGTCACTAAACAATCCCAACACAAACTCAAGCCAACGCTTTTCTGTCGGATCAGAATATTAACTTCTCACTGCTGCCATCTCCCTACATGTCGTGAATGAACTAGACCTACATCCTGCAGAGCTCAGCAATACAATTTCTCAGAATTCAGCCCAGAGCTGTAGGGATGCAGAGTGAGTGTGGGGATGGCTGACAGAGAGATCGGAAATGACAAAAACCTCTTAGAACAGTTAATTCAGAGTCAGGGCTTTGGCTGAAGTAAAACAGAGGATTTTGCGCACTCCTTTCAATTTAGTTTAGTAGATTCTTTTCTTTATACAAGGGAGACCAAACACCGGTGGGTAGTCTACCGTAAGAAGACCTCCTCTCAAACTGCAACAATGGCCCTGAGCTTCACAGTCACTTGTCATTTTAATTCTCCACCTTGCTCCCATGCCAAGCTCTTTCAACCCTCTATATTGTCTTAGTGTAGTTCTTAGTGTAGTGAACTCAGCCCAGACCATCACAAAGGCCAACCTCCCATCTATAGAATATATCTACCAGGCCTGCTGTCAAGGAAAGGCCTCCAGCATTCTCAAAGATCCATCCCTTGTTTTTCTACAGCCGCTACCATTGGGGAGAAGATACAGAAGCTTGGACACACACACACCAGTCTGTTTCAAAAAAGTTTATACCCTACTTTGTTCGAATGTTGAATGGACTCTCAAACTCTTAACATTCACCTGTACCTGTGTTTTTGTTTTTGCTGCTGTTTACCTATTAGTTACTTATCTATGCTACTTAACTCTGTGATCTGCCTGTGTTGCTCGCAAGACAAAGCTTTTCACTGTGCCTCGGCACATGTCACAATAAATTCAATTTAACTCAATTTAATTCAATTCAATTCAGTTCTAACTTACCTCAGTGAAGACCTCATCTTTCAGTTAGCCTTCCCATATATTCCTGGGCTCAACAGAGAGTTCATCTTCCTAGGTTCCGTCTGACATCTTTTCCTCCATTTTTGTTCCATTCTCTTTAAAAGCTACAGTGTAACTTTTGATTCTCTCATCTTCTCTTTCAGACAGCATTCACTATTCAGCTATTCACTCCTTTTCATTTTTCCGAGTCTCAAATCCTTTGGCTTCACATCACCAATTCCTTTGAAGTATAAACTTTCCTATCTTCCCTCTTCTTCTTTTTGAACCTTTACCTATTTCACTTATAGAGTCATGGGTTCATATAGTACAGAAATAGACCTTTTGGCCTAACTCATCTCTGCTGACCAAGTTTCCTGAGCTGAACTAGTCCCATTTGCTGTGTTTGGCCCATATCCCTCTAAATCTTTCCTATCCATGTATCAACTGTATTTTAAATGTTGTAATTGTACCTGCCTCTGTCACTACCTCTGGCAGCTTGTTTCATGTATGCACCATGCTCTGAAAACGTTGCCCCTCAGGTCCCTTTTAAATTGTTCCCCTCTCACCTTAAACTCATTCCCCCTAGTTTTGGAGTTCCCCACTCCTGGAAAAAGACCCAAGTTATACGTCATATCTATCTCCCTTGAGATTGTATAAACCTCTGTAAGGTCACCCCTCAGTATCCAACATTCCAAAAGTCACAAACTATCCAACCTGTCCGTGTAACTCAAACTGTCCAGTCCCAGGAACATCCATTAAAAAGCTGCATTTCTAATTTATCCGGTCTCCTTGGCAGGTCATTAACCTGCAATATTGGGCCAAATACTACCTCTTCAGATGGAGGACTTAATTGGAAAATCTTCCAGCTTGGCATACGTGCCATGAGTTAAAGTGCCATGATGTCAGAATTTTCACTCCAGGGTTATTGTCTGCTGGATAAGGTCAGATCCACTTCCTTCAGATACCGATCAGAGGCAGCCAGGAGTAACACTAAAGGGCAGTTTGAAGCGCAGGCCTTGGTTCTCTACAGCTTCAACTCAGTTCTAGGCTTCCTACCTCATGTCCCATGCCTTGCTCCAACACTCCAACTGTAACCCATCCATTCCAAATCATGTCACCAATATCTCAGCAGCCATTGCTGAGGCAGAAGGCCACCAGCGCAGAGTTGCAGACCCAAGGAAATGCTGCAGAAAAACAATTATCAAACCCTTGGCATGGTTAGGAGCATCAAGATCCGTTTTCTATTCGACAAAAAAGAAGAAGAATAGATTTCCAGAAGCTCCTGAGGAAGTAATTTATGGCTAAGGGACCGAATTCTAAAGGAAGTGTGGGTAGCTCAAGCATGTTGATTACTGAACTTTGGAAAGCTACGCTATCATGACTGATGTGACCCAGATAAGAGAGTATTTGTAGATGTGTGTCTTGTTGGTATTAATCATAACGAGAAACCTTGGATGAAATACGACGGGCAGTCAATGCACTGAATAGAATTGGTTGAAAAGTGAGAAATCCTACATACCAGAGGCCAAGCTGGGAACATTGCAAAATTATACAGACTTCCACCTTTGATACAGCTAAGTGTGGTTGCTAAAGCCATGAGATCTATCCATTTTGTAAACCTTCATTTGACTATTAATTCAAGTGTCATTTGTGGAGTATTGATGAAATTGAAGGCAGATGATCCCTCAGGGCTTGATAATCTACATCCCAGGAAGTGGCTCTAGAAATGGTGGATGCACTGGTGGTCATCTCCCAGGATTCTACAGACTCTAGAACAATACCTGCAGATTGGAGGGTAGTTAATGTCACTCCAATATTCAAAAAGTGGGGTAGAGAGAAACCAGGGATTTATAGACCAGTAAGCCAAACATCAGCAGGTTGGAAAATTCTACAATCCATTATCAAGGACTTTATAACAGAAAGCAGTGGCAGGATCAGACAGAGTCAACATACTTTATGAAGGGGAAATCATACTTGACAAATCTGTTGGAATTCTATGAAGACGTAACTAGTTGAGACAAGGGGGAGCCAGTCGATGTGATATATTTGGACTTTCAGAAAGTGTTTGACAAAATCCCATAGAGGAGATTTTTGTGAAAGAGTAAAGAGCATGGGATTAGGGGAAGTGTATTGAGATGGATAGAAAACTGGTTGGCACAGAGGAAACAAAGAGTAGGAATTAATGAGTCCTTTTTAAGTTGGCAAGCAATAACCAGTGGGTGCCACAGGAATTGGTCCTAGGACCCCAGCTATTTATAATATATATTTATAGTTTAATGATGGAACACAATGAAACATCTCAAAGTTTGCAGATGATACCAAGTTTGGCAGGAGGGTGGACTGTGACTGGAAAACAGATCCTTCACCATGATCTGGACAAGTTGGGTAAGTGGGTAAGTCGGTGACAGATGCAGTATAATTTGGATAAATGTGAGGTTATTCACTTTGGAAGCAAAGACAAGAAGGCAAATTGCTACCTGAATGGTTGTAAATTGAGAGAAGCTAAGATGACAAATGGTATGTTGGCCTTCATTGTGAGAGATTTTGAGTACAGGAGCAGGGATGTGTTGTTGTAGTTATACAGGGCCCTGGTGAGGCCATATCTAGAGTGTTGTGTGCAGTTTTGGTCTCCTTCTCTGAGGCCGGATGCTGTTGCTTTCAAGGGACTACAGTGGGGGTTTACCGGGCTGATTTTAGAGATGGCTGACTGACATATGAGGAGAGATTGAGTCTGTTAGGATTGTTCAGATGAATGAGGAGGTCCTCACAGAGTCTTATAAAATTCCTACACAACTAGACAAGGTAGATGCAGGGAGGATGTTCCAATGGTGGGTGTGTCCAGAACCAGGGATCGCAATCTGAGAATTCAGGGTGAACCATTTAGGATGGAGATAAGGAGACATTTCTTTACCCAAAAAGCGGTGAGCCTGTGAAATTCATTACCACAGGGAGTTGTGACAAAACATTGAATGTATTCAAGAGACGGCTAGATGTAGCACTTGGGGTAAATAGGATCAAAGGTTATTGGGAGAAAGCAGGATTAGGCTATTGAATGGACAATCAACCATGATCATAATGAATGGCAAAGTATAATTGAAGGGCCAAATGACATCCCCTTATTCCTACCTTCTATGTTTCTATGTTTGTTTTGGTTCTGATTGTCCTAAAAATGACAGCTATAAATTGTGGAACCTTCTTGGTAATTTCTTCATGTGAGGGATGCTTTGGTAAAATTCAATTCATGGCTAATTACACCACCGACAGTCTGGAATCTGAGTAAGGCCTCTTGGTGGTTCTGCCTGCCTGACTCTGACAAGGGGGGATTGAACACAACCCCTGTATTTGTACAGAAGGACTCAGCAACTTTACTGATGTATGAGTGTGTAATAAACTGTATGATATTACATACAAGGAGAAAGTCAGTACTGCGGATGCTGAAGATTAGAGTCGAAGAGTGTGGTGCTGGCAAAGCACAGCCGGTCAGGCCGCATCCGAGGTGCACGAGAATCAACGTTTCAGGCATAAACACCTCATCAGGGGCTGAGAGATAAATGGGAGGGATGGGGCTGGGGGGAAGTTAGCTGGGAATACGATAGGTAGATGAAGGTCGGGTGGAAGGTGATAGGTCGGAGTGGAGGATGGAGCAGATAAGCAGGAAAAAAGATGAACAGGTCAGACAGTTTAAGAGGGTGGTGTCAAGGGTTGGATTTGGGACAAGGTGGGGGGAGGGGAAATGAGGAAACTGGCAAAATCAACATTGATCCCGTGTGGTTGGATTGTCCCAAGGCGGAAGATGAGGCGTTCTTCCTACAGGTATCGCGTGGCTAGAAACTGCTGGTGGAAGTGGCCCACGACTTGCACGTCCTTGGCGGAGTGGGAGGGAAAGTTGAAGTGTTCAGTCACAGGGCAGTGGGGTTGTTTGGTGCGTGTGTCCTGCAAATGTTCTCTGAAACATTCCACAAGTTGGCACTCTGTCTCCTCAGTGTAGAAAGGACCACATCGGGAATAATGGACAAAGTAGATAATGTCTGCGGAGATGCAGGAAAATCTGATGGATGTGGAAAGATCCTTTGGGGCCTTGGATGGAGGTGAGGGGGGAGGTGAGGGTGCAGGTTTTACACCTCTTGCAGTGGCAAGGGAAGGTGCCAGGAGTGGAGGGTGGGTTGTAGGGGGACATGCAAGAGAGTCACGGAGGGACTGGTCTCTGTGGAACGCAGATAGGAGTAGGGAGGGAAATATAGTGGCAGAGGTGGGAGAGGATGATGGTTATATCTGGAGATTGGTGGGGTGGAAGGTGAGAATTGGGGGAGTTCTGTCCTTGTTGTGATTGGAGGGGTGGGGTTCAAGAGCAGAGATGCAGGAAATTGCAGAGATGTGCTGGAGGGCATTTGACCACATGGCGCGGGGGGGGGGGATTGTTGTCCTTGAAGAAGGAGGCCATCTGGGATGCTGTATGGTGGAATTGTTCCTCCTGGGAGCAGAAGCGATGGAGGTGGAGGAATTGGGAGTAAGAGATCACATTTTTATGGGAGGAGTGTTGAGAGGAGGTGTAAGTCAAAGGTGTGACGCTGGAAAAGCACAGCTGGTCAGGCAGCATCCGAGGAGCAGGAGAATCGACATTTCAGGCAGAAGCCCTTCATCAGGAATGTGGCTTGGGGGCAGGGGGCTGAGTGATAAATGGGAGGGGTTGGGACTGGGGAGTAGGTAGCTGTGAATGCAATAGGTAGATGAAGATGGAGATGAAAGCGATAGGTCAGAGAGGAAGGTGGAACAGATAGGTGTGAAGGAAGAAGGACAGGTAGGACCATTCAAGATGAGTTGGAAGGTTAGGACTGGGATAAGGTGCGGGGAGGGTAAGTGGGGAAACTGATGAATCTACATTGATCCCATGTGGTTGGAGGGTCCCAAGGCGGGAAGATGAGGCGCTCTCCTCCAGGCATCGGGTGGTTAGGATTTAGCAATGGAGAAGGCCCAGGACCTGCAAGTCCTTGGCAGAGTGGGAGGGGGAGTTAAGGTGTTCAGCCACAGGGCAGTTGGGTTGTTTCACGCATGTGTCCTAGAGATGTTCCCGAAACATTCCACGAGTTGGCATCTTGTCTCCCAAAGGAGACCACATCGAGAGCAACGGACATGTGTGGAAGTAAAGATATATCTACACTGTGTCCACAAAATAGGCCCTGAGCTTCCAGTTGCCTGCAATTTCAATGCACCATCATGTTACTTGGTCAACATCTCTGTCTTGGGCATACTCAGTAGTCCAGTGAAGCTCGACATAAACAGGAAGAACAACATTTCTTTTTCCACTTAGGGATCTTCAGAGCTCAATATCAATTCAATAATTTTAGGGCTTGACCACCTTCCCACATGTGTTTTACCCACAACCCCCCAAACCCCAGATCCTGTCGTGCTTTCAGGAGAAAGTGAGGACTGCAGATGCTGGAGATCAGAGTTCAAGAATGTGGTGCTGGAAAATTCCTGATTCCTTATGAAGGGCTTGTGCCTGAAACATCAATTCTCCTGCTCCTCGGATGCTGCCTGACGGGCTGTGCTTTTCCAGCACCACACTCTTTGAAGCTGTCATGCTTTCAGCCTCACTAACTCATTTTCACATACGTCTGGTCGGCATTGTCAGATTTTCTTTCTCCCTGGCTTACCATTATCCAATCCTTTGTCTACCTTACAATCCTTCTCACACTCTCTGGGCTCCATCTCCACCTTTTGGCTCACTACCAGCTATCTACTTGCTGCCTACCTCCTGTCTTCAGTATAGCCCAACTACTACTTCGTTCTGAAAATTCTGGACTCAAAACAGTAACTCTTCTTTCTCTCCAAGATGTTGCCAGGTCTGCTGAGTTTCTCCAACAATTTTTTGTAATTGTTTCAGATTTCCAGAGTCTGTATTTTTTTGTTTATTTAAACTCTCGGATTATTATTGTATCATTCATTTCTGTGGCATCTTCTTGTGTACCTAACTGGGTGCTTTGTTCCAATAAGGATACGAGTAAAAAGTGAGGTCTGCAGATGCTGGAGATCAGAGCTGAAAATGCGCTGCTGGTTAAAGCGCAGCAGGTCAGGCAGCATCCAAGGAACAGGAAACTCGACGTTTCGGGCAAAAGCCCTTCATCAGGAATGAGGAAAGTGTGTCCAGCAGGCTAAGATAAAAGGTAGGGAGGAGGGACTTGGGGGAGGGGTGATGGAGATGTGACAGGTGGAATGAGGTCAAGGTGAGGGTGATAGGCCGGAGTGGGGTGGGGGCGGAGAGGTCAGGAAGAAAATTGCAGGTTAGGAGGGCGGAGCTAAGTTCGAGGGAATCGACTGAGACAAGGTGGGGGGAGGGGAAATGAGGAAACTGGAGAAATCTGAGTTCATCCCTTGTGGTTGGAGGGTTCCCAGGCGGAAGATGAGGCGCTCTTCCTCCAATCGTCGTGTTGTTATGTTCTGGCGATGGAGGAGTCCAAGGACCTGCATGTCCTTGGTGGAGTGGGAGGGAGAGTTAAAGTGTTGAGCCACGGGGTGGTTGGGTTGGCCCGGACCAACCAACCCAACCACCCCGTGGCTCAATACTTTAACTCTCCCTCCCACTCCACCAAGGACATGCAGGTCCTTGGACTCCTCCATCGCCAGAACATAACAACACGACGGTTGGAGGAAGAGCGCCTCATCTTCCGCCTGGGAACCCTCCAACCACAAGGGATGAACTCAGATTTCTCCAGTTTCCTCATTTCCCCTCCCCCCACCTTGTCTCAGTCAATTCCCTCGAACTCAGCACCGCCCTCCTAACCTGCAATTTTCTTCCTGACCTCTCCGCCCCCACCCCACTTCGGCCTATTACCCTCACCTTGACCTCATTCCACCTATCACATCTCCATCACCCTTCCCCCAAGTCCCTCCTCCCTACCTTTTATCTTAGCCTGCTGGACACACTTTCCTCATTCCTGATGAAGGGCTTTTGCCCGAAACGTCGAGTTTCCTGTTCCTTGGATGCTGCCTGACCTGCTGCGCTTTAACCAGCAGCACATTTTCAGCTCCAATAAGGATACCTTTTGCAAATGCTCAGCAAGCTTTTGAAAGGCTTTAGAATATCCTGAGGTTGGGAAGGAAGCTATTTAAATGCAAGTCCGCTTTGCTGCTGGTTCTTTGCTAATGGTTGCCAGAGTGATTGTCTTGAGTTATATTTTTACTTCATTTCACTCAAGGGATTGCTGTTAAACTTGTTGAAAAAGAGTTCCAAACCCTTAATTTGTTTAACGTTTGAACAATGTGAACACACCCTGGAAACCATATGATAAAATGCAAAGTTCTGTGTTAATTTCTACAGATCATTTGCAGCGTCATTACTTGCAATCGTTCTGTGTTGATCGAGAGGAAGGGATAATGTTAAAATCTCAGTGCCATCCTTTCCCCTCACAGTGCCACACTGTGCCACAGGAACATGAGAACTCCCAATGAAACATTCTGCTATTTTGTAAGATCCTGGCTGATCTCTACTTCAACCCCATTTACCTGCTATTGATCCCTGTCTATTGCTAACTCCAATCCAACTTCACTGATATTGATCTGAAACCTTCACTTGACCTCCTGACTCTTGGAAGAGACATTTCCACAACTCCTGTGCATATTATTACTTCTTGATTCCACTCCTCAATAGCCTGGTTCTGTTTAAAATTAGTACCCCTTGATTTGGACTCCGTCTTACCAGAGGGAATTGTTTTACCCTTCCTGTCTTACCAAATTTTGTAGCAATTCCAAATGCTTTCAATCATCCCAGCTCAGTTTATCCTATGCCAAATTCCTCCCTGTCCATCCACCAAGCTCTCTCCCCCACCCATTCTCCTACAACAGAATCCATCCTTCCCCTTCCCTCTCTATCGGACCGATTCAGTTTGCCACACTTTCCAACCTCCCAAAACACCCCTCTGCAACTTTTTCCATCAGCTCCTATTCCACTCCCCCCACCCCCAGCACCGAGCTCACCCTCCCACCCACCTTCCTCAGTGGTTGAGTAGAACTGAGAGTAAGTGATGGGTGTGCTTCTAGGAATGTGAAGATGGGTGAGTGGGTGACCAAAAGATTAGGCACTACTGTAGTGAATGGCTAGTATGAGTTGATGGGCCAAATGGTTTACTCCTGCTCTGGTCTTCTCTGTCCTTACATACAAATACTTCAAAATGCATGGCTGTTGTTCTTTTCTCATTTTTCTTTTCTTTCTCTTGCTCTAGGCAGCAAAATCACAGTGAAAATATACAGCAGCAATACAAAAGCTTTGGGAGCGCAGGGTAGTGTCGGAGGGAGGTGTTTCCAATGAGTTACCTGAGTTTGGACTAAAATTTGTTTAATTTGCCTGTTTTGAGATCCTGAGTCAACAGGTTAATCCAGTTATTTGTTCAATGTGCCCATGGGCCATTTAAAAAAGAGCAGCCATTTTCTTTTAAGAAAGTAGGACTGCATATTGTGAACACAACCAGCAGAGACAGTGCTGACGGCTGACCCTACATCACTCTGATGCTGCCCAGCCCCTGTCAGATTCCAGACCCCACCTCAAGCTTTGCTGCTTGCCTTGCCACTCAGCTCAGAGAGTGGGACAACGGGTTAAATACTAAGAACTCTTTCTGTGGTAAAACCACACACTGGCAGGTCAATTCTGCCAGACTGTAGCGTATGCAGATTGACAATCATTCTCTGGTTTAGAGTTCAGAGCTTGTGTATGGTAAGTGCACCACTGAACCATCACATTTGCAATAAACAAGCTTTCTTCCCCTCCCCTTAGCATGCTGAATCTGTCTCCTCTTGAAGGCTCTGACTCTCCAACTTCCTGCAGGTGCTGATCTGTCTCTCATTTAGTGAGCTGTCCTCATTCCTGATTCAATGTCCCTGCATTTCCTGAGGCAGCCAGCAGAGGGATCCTTTGCACAGCTGAAAGGCTTTGCCTATTTTTGTATCCCATTAAACCCTGGGTCATCTCTGGATGGTTTCCATTGCCGTCTGCCTTCCCTTCTGGATGGAGAGATGATGGAGACAGCAGGAAACTAGCCTAGCTCATGCCCTCTGCTGTGAATACGTTAATCAGCGTCCACTGAGCAAAGTCAATGGAATGCAATAAGGGATCAGACAACATCCATGGACAGAAAGCAAGCTAACATTTTGAGTCGAGATAACTCTCCATCAGAGCTACACTTCAGTTCTGATGAAGAGTCATCTAGACTCAAAACATTAGCTTGTTTTCTCTCCGTGGATGCTGCCTGACCCGCTGTGATCTCCAGCACTTTTTGTTTTTGGTTCAGATTCCAGCATCTGCAGCAATTTGCTCCTAGAATACAATAAAGCTTGTGCGAGCATGGATTTTTTAACTGTGGGGGCATCTCAAAACTGGCCTAATCTGCTGGGTGTCAGCTAAATATTTATTGTGCTGTTTATGCAAAGGCAGTGAACATCTTCACCTATGAAATGCCTACTTTCAATATTTCAGTCCTCAGGAAGATATCCCATAGCCCTCTCATCACTAATGTCCCACTTTACCACTGAACAAAATACAGTATAACTAGTTACTGCTAGTGTTCATCCCAATTCATCTGTTGGTTCTTGGGGCTAATGTGTATAGTTCCACTAGCACAGCCAGACCAGCAGAAAGGGTGTTTATACACAGCATGAGCATTGTTTAAATTGTCACTAATACTTGACCCACTTCCCTGTTCACTGACCATGACTGTCCTTTACTGAACCTGACCCTGAGCTGAAAACATCTGTGACTGCAAGAAATGAGTTGGTCAAATTCAAAAACATTAACTTGAAGACAGAATGCGGCTTTCAAAAATATGCCCATCAATCTTACCTTTTCCATCCATACAGAGTCACACATCACAGAAACAGGCCCTTAGGCACAATTTATACTTGCCGACCAGGTTTCCCAAACCCATTTGCCTGTGTTTGTCCCAAATCCTTCTAAACCTTTCCTGTCTGTTGTAATTGAACTTGTCTCTAACACGTCCTCTGGCAACTCGTTCCATTCATGCACCATTCCCTGCATGAAAAAGTTGCCCCTCAGGTCCCTTTTTCATCTTTCCCCTCTCACCTTAAGCCTATGCCCTCTAACTTTGGACTCCCCTTCCCCCCTCCAGGGAAAAAGACCTTGGCTATTTTTCAGCTCTTTCCTCACAGAAAGAACTGGATAGAACATCGCATCTTATGAGGTTTTGCTTGATGTAAGCTTGAGTTTTTCTCTTGTTGTTAATGTATACTTCATTTTCCGAAAATTATTTCTGGCAATCCCTGTCCTCCTTCTGACTCTGGCGTCATGTCCGTCATCTTCTGTTGTCATTTGTCCTAAGGAGACAAACGTATTGATAGTTCCACTGACACACCATCCATCACAATCTACTTCTTCAAATTACTCCTTCTCATTTTTGTTTCATTTTTGATGCTCATACTCAACCAATGTTTTAATTTCTCTATTTTAATTGATCTTCAATATTTTGTAGTGCCCCTTCCAATTTTGTTTTCTTTGTTCTTTCACGGGATGTGGGCATCGTGTGCCAAGGGCAATATTTATTACCTATCCTTAACTGCCCTTGAACTGAGTGGCGTGCTTAGACCTTTTCTGAGGGCACGTTAAAAGTCACCCATATTACTGTAAGTCTGGAATCACATGTAGGTTCAGCCTGGCAAGGCTGGCAGTTGGGGCGGAGCTGTGGCACAGTGGTTAGCACTGCTGCCTTACAGCGCCAGGGACCTAGGTTTGATTCCCACCTTAGGCGACTGTCTTTACAAAGTTTACACATTCTCCTCATATCTCTGTGGGCTTCCTCTGGTCCCCTCCCACAATCCAAAAGACATGCAGGTCAGGTGAATAGGCCATGTTAAATTGCCAAGTCGGGGTAAATATAGGGCAGGGGAATGGGTCTGGGTGGGTTACTCTTCAGAAGGTCGGTGTAGACTTGTTGGGCCGAAGGGCCTGTTTCCACATTGTATGAAATCTATTCATATTTGTTATGCTCTCTT
Organism: Hemiscyllium ocellatum; assembly: GCF_020745735.1. NCBI lineage: Eukaryota > Metazoa > Chordata > Chondrichthyes > Orectolobiformes > Hemiscylliidae > Hemiscyllium > Hemiscyllium ocellatum. The sequence continues at coordinate 42,959,652 of NC_083411.1, read as the reverse complement.
GTGTTGTGGCTGTTGCTGGCTGGCCAGCACTTGTTGCGCATCCCTGGTTGTCCTTGAGAAGGTAATGGTGAGCTGCCTTCTTGAACCATTGCAGTCCACTTGCTGTAGGCAGACCCACAACGCCTTCAGGGAGAGATTTCAGGATTTTGGCCCAGTGACAGTTAAGGAATGGTGATATATCTTTAAGTTAGGATGGTGAATATCTTGGAGAATAAGGTGTTCCCATGTATCTATTGTTCTTGATCTTCTAGATCATAGTGGTTGTGAGTTGGAAGACAGTGTCTAAGAATCTCTGCAGTGCATCTTGTAGGTAGTCTACACTGCTGCTACTGAGCATCAGTCGTAGAGTGAGTGGATGCTTATGGATGTGGTGTCAATCAAGTGGGCTGTTTTGTCCTGGATAATGTCGAGCTTCTTGGGTGTTATTGGAGCTGCACTCATCCAGGCAGGTGAGGTATACACCTTCACACTCCTGACTTGTGCCTTGTAGATGGTGGGCAGGCTTTGGAGTGTCAGGAAGTGAATTACTCACCACAGTATTACAAGAACAGGTCAGAGGCTAGGAGTTACTATGTTTATGTGGTGATTCAAGTTGAGGTTTTGCTCAATGGTAACTCCCAGGATGTTGACAGTGGGGTGTTCAGTGACAGTCACACCATTGAACATCAAGGGGTGGTGGTTAGATTATCTCTAATTGCAGATGGTCATTGCTTGTGTGGGGGAAAAGTTACTTGCCATATGTCATTCCAAGTCTGGATATAGTTCAGGTCTTGTTGCATTTGAACACAGAGTCATAGAGATGTACAGCATGGAAACAGACACTTCGATCCAACTTGTCCATGCCGACCAGATATCCCAGGCTAATCAAGTCCCATTTGCCAGCACTTGGCCCATCTTCCATCACTTCCTCTGGCAGCTCATTCCATACACGTACCACCATCTGCATGAAAAGGTTGCCCCTTAGGTCTCTTTTATATCTTTACCCCTCTCATTCTAAACCTATGCCCTCTAGTTCGGGAATCCACCACCCCAGGGAAAAGACTTTGTCTATTTACCTATCCATGCCCCTCATAACATTGTAAACCTCTATCAGGTCACCCCTCAGCCTCCGACGCTCCAGGGAAAACAACCTCAGCTTATTCAATGTCTCCCTATAGCTCAAATCCGCCAACCCTGGCAACATCCTTTCTGAATCTTTTCTAAACCCTTTCAAGTTTCTCAACATCTTCCCGATAGGAAGGAGACCAGAATAGCATGCAATATTTCAACAGTGGCCTAACCAATGTCCTGTACAGCCGCAACATGACCTCCCAACTCCTGTACTCAATACTCTGACCAATAAAGGAAAGCATACAAACACCTTCATCACTATCCTACCTACCTGCGACTCCACTTTCAAGGAGCTATGAACCTGCACTCCAAGGTCTCTTTGTTCAGCAACACTCCCGAAGTCCTGCTAAGATTTGTTTTCCAAAAATGCAGCAGCCCACATTTATTTAAATTAAACTCCATTGCCACTTCTCAGCCCATTGTAATCTGAGGTAACCTTCTTCGCTGTCCACTACACCTTCAATTTTGGTGTCATCTGCAAACTTACTAACTGTACCTCTTATGCTCACATCCAAATCATTTATGTAAATAACAAAAAGTAGACGACCCAGCACCGATCCTTGTGGCACTCCACTGGTCACAGGCCTCCAATCTGAAAAACAACCCTCCACCACCACCACCTTTGAGCCAGTTCTGTATCCAAATGGTTAGTTCTTCCTGTATTCCATGAGATCTAACCTTGCTAATCAGTCTCCCATGGAGAATCTTGTAGAATGCCTTACTGAAGTCCATATAGATCACATCTACTGCTCTGCCGTCATCAATCCTCTTTGTTACTTCTTCTAAAAACTCAATCAAGTTTGTGAGACATGATTTCCCATGCACAAAGCCATGTTGACTATCCCGAATCAGTCCTTGCCTTTCTAAATACATATAGATCCTGTCCCTCAGGATTCCCTCTAACTACTTGCCCACCACCGAAGTCAGGCTCACTGGTCTATAGTTCCCTGGCTTGTCCTTACCACCCTTCTTAAACAGTGGCACCACGTTAGCCAACCTTCGGTCTTCCAGCACCTCACCTGTGACTATCGATGATACAAATATCTCAGCAAGAGGCCCATCAATCATTTCCCTAGCTTCCCACAGAGTTCTAGGGTACACCTGATCAGGTCCTGGGGATTTATCCACGGTTATGCATTTCAAGATATCCAGCACTTCCTCCTCTGTAATATGGACATTTTTCAAGATGTCACCATCTATTTCCCTACATTCTATATCTTCCATCAGGAATGAGGAAGGGCTTCTACCCAAAACATAGATTTCCTGCTCCGCGGATGCTGTCTGACCTACTGTGCTTTTCCAGCACCACTCTAGTCTTGTCTCTGATCTCCAGGAACTGCAGTCCTCACTTCTGCCAAGTTGATCTTTGAGGGGCCCTATTCTCTCCCTAGTTACCCTTTTGTCCTTAATGTATTTGTAAAATCCCTTTGGATTCTCCTTAACTCTAGTTGCCAAAGCTATCTCATGTCCCCTTTTTGCCTTCCTGATTTTCCTCTTAAGTATACTCCTACTGCCTTCATACCCTTCTAAGAATTCACTTGAGCTATCCAGTCAATACCTGACATATACTTCCTTCTTTTTCTTTACCAAAGCCTCAATTTCTTTAGTCATCCAGCATTCCCTACCCCTACCAGCCTTTCCTTTTCACCCTAACAAGATTATACGGTCCCTGGGCTCTCGTTATCTCATTTCTGAAGGCTTCCCATTTTCCAGCTGTCCCTTTACTTGTGAACATCTGCGACCCTTCAGCTTTTAAAAGTTCTTGCCTAATACAGTCAAAATTGGCCTTTCTCCAATTTAGAACTTCAACTTTTAGATCTGGTCTATCCTTTTCAATCACTATTTTAAAACTAACAGAATTATGGTCACTGGCCCCAAAGTGCTCCCCCATTGACACCTCAGCCACCCTGCCCTGCCTTATTTCCCAAGAGTAGGTCACGTTTTGCACCTTCTGTAGTATGTACATTCACATACTGAATCAGAAAATGTTCTTGTACTCTCTTAACAAATTCCCTTCAATTTAAACTCTGGCAGTCCCAGTCTCTGTTTGGAAAGTTAAAATCCCCAATACCAACCACCCTATTATTCTTACAGATAACTGAAATCTCCTTACAAATTTGTTTCTCAATTTCCCAATGGCTGTTAGGGAGTTGATAATTCAATCCCAATAAAGTGATCATCTCTTTCTTATTTCTCACTTCCACCCAAATAACTTCCCTGGATGTATTTCTGGGAATATCCTCCCTCAGTAAAGCAGTAATACTGGGCGAAAGGGAAGACTGCAGATGCTGGAGATCAGAGCCTAGATTAGAGTAGTGCTGGTAAAGAACAGCAGCTCAGGCAGCATCCGAGAAGCAGGAAATTCGATGTTTTGGGCAAAAGCCTTTCATCAGTAATGTTATCCGTTATCAAAAATAACACTTCCCCTCCTTTCTTGCCTCCCTTTTTTTCCTTCCTGTAGCATTTATGTCCTGGAGCATTGAGTTGCCAGTCCTGACCATCCCTGAGCCATGTTTCCGTAATTGCTATGAGATCCCAGTCCCGTGTTCCTAACCATGCCCTGAGTTCATCTGCCTTCCTTGTTAGGCCTCTTGCATTGAAATAAATGCAGTTTAATTTATCAGTCCTACAATGTTCTCAGCCTTGTCCCTGCCTGCCCTGGCTGTTTGATTCGCTTCTTTTCTCAACTGTACCAGTCTCAGATTGATCTCTGACCTTACTATGTCTCTGGGTCCCAGCCCTCCACCTTACTAGTTTAAATCCTCCTGAACAGCTCTCGCAAATCGCCCTGCCAGTATATTGGTCCCCTTCCAATTCAGGTGCAATCCATCCTTCTTGTACAAGTCACTTCTACTCCAGAAGAGATTCCAATGATCCAAAAATGTGAATCCTTATCTCATACACCAGCTCTTCAGCCACACATTCTATCCTCCTATTCCTGCCCTCACTAGCCCATAGCATTGGGTGTAATCCAGATATTACTACCCTCGAGGACCTCCTTTTTAAATTCCTTCATAACTTTCTATAGTCTTCGGTTTGTCTCCAGTTCCTCGGGCTGGTGAGGCCAGGGACTGGGAGATAATGGACTTGAATGTGTGGCTGGGGAACTGGTGCAGGAAGCAAGGATTTCAATTTTTGGATCACTGGGGTATGCTTTGTGGTAAGCATAAATTATACAAAAGAGACGGTTTGCACCTTAATAGTTTGGAGACCAGCATTCTAGCAGGCAGGTTTGCTACTACAACACAGCTACGTTTAAACTAAGTAGCGGGGGGGGACAAATTGAATGTTTAAGAAGGAAATTGAAGGAAAAGTTAGAACAAGGGAAGTCAAGAAAGACAACAGTATCAATGAAGCAGAAAACTCAAAAATGGATCATGCCTTAAGTGAAATAGGGGTTGATAGGAAGGGTGAGGGCAGTAACAAATTAAAAATACGATATATGAATACATAAAGTATTAGAAATAAGATGGATGAGCTTGAGGCTCTTTTGCAAATTGGCAGCTACGATATTGTGGGGATAACTGAGATGTGGCTTCAAGTGGACAGGGCCAGAGAAATGAATAATCAAGGCTACACGTGCTATCGTAAGGACAGACTGGTGGGCAGAGGGGGCTGGGTGGCCATGTTGGTAAGGGATGATATTCAGTCCCTTGCGTGGGGGGACCTAGAATCAGGGGATGTAGAGTCAGTATGGATAGAGCTGAGAAATTCTAAGAGTAGAAAGACCCTCTTGGGAGTTATCTACAGGCCCCCAAGGTGTAAGTTGAATCAGGAGTTGAAATTGGCCTGTCGCAAAGAAGTTACTACAGTTGTTATGGGGGATTTCAACATGCAGGTAGACTGGGAGAATTAGGATGGTACTGGACCTCAAGAAAGAGACTTCATGGAGTGCCTCTGAGATGGATTCTTAGAACAGTTGGTGCTGGAGCCTACCAGGGAGAAGGCAATTCTGGATCTGGTATTGTGCAACGAACCAGAATTGATCAGGGACCTCAAAGTGAAGGAGCCATTAGGAGGTAGTGACCATAAGCTTCAATCTGCAACTTGAAAGGGAGAGGCTACAATCGGTAGTGACAATATTACAGTTGAATAAAGGGAACTATGGAGCTATGAGGGAGGAGCTGGCCAAAGTTCAATGGTGCAATACCTTAGCAGGGATAACAGTAGAGGAACAATGGCAGATATTTCTGGGTATAATGCAGAAGATGCAGGATGAGTTCATTCCAAAAAGGAAGAAAGATCCTAGGAGGAGGCAGGAGTGGCTATGACTGATGAGGCAAGTTAAGAAACATATAAAGTCAAAAGAGAAAAAGTATAACATAGCAAAGGTAAGTGGGAAAACGGAGGACTGGGAAGCTTTTAAAGAACAACAGAGGATTACTAAGAAGGAAATATGAAGAGAAAAAATGAGGTACCAATGTAAACTGGCCAAAAATATAAAGGAGGATGGTAAAGGCTTTTTCAAGTATGTGAAAGGGAAAAAAATGGTTAGGACTAAAATTGGGCCCTTGAAGACAGAAACAGGGGAATATATTATGGGGAACAAAGAAATGGCAGAAGGGTTGAATTGGTACTTCAGATCTGCGTTCACTAGGGAAGACACAAGCAAACTCCCTGAGGTAACGGTGGCTGAAAGACCTGAACTGAAGGGAATTTATATTTGCCAGGAATTGGTGTTGGAGAGACTGTTAGATCTGAAGGTTGATAAGTCCCCGGGGCCTGATGGTCTACATCCCAGGGTACTGAAGGAGGTGGCTCTAGAAATCGTGGATGCGTTGGTGATTATTTTCCAGAGTTCGATAGATTCAGGATCAGTTCCTGTGGATTGGAGGGTGGCTAATGTTGTACCACTTTTTAAGAAAGGTGGGAGAGAGAAAGCAGGAAATTATAGACTTGTTAGTCTGACCTCAGTGGTGGGAAAGATGCTGGAGTCAATTATAAAGGATGAAATTATGACACGTCTGGATAGCAGTAACAGAATAGGTCAGAGTCAGCATGGATTTATGAAGGGGAAATCATGCTTGACTAATCTTCTGTAATCTTTTGAGGATGTATCTCTGAAGATGGACAAGGGAGATCCAGTGGATGTAGTGTACCTGGACTTTCAGAAAGCCTTTGATAAAGTCCCACATAGGAGGTTAGTGAGCAAAATTAGGGCGCATGATATTGGGGGCAAAGTACTGACTTGGATTGAAAATTGGTTGGCTGACAGGAAACAAAGAGTAGCGATAAACGGCTCCCTTTTGGAATGGCAGGCGGTGACCAGTGGGGTACGGTAGGGATCAGTACTGGGACTGCAGCTTTTTACAATATATATTAATGATATAGAAGATGGTATTAATAGTAACATTAGCAAATTTGCTGATGATACAAAGCTAGATGGCAGGGTGAAATGTGTGGAGGATGTTAGGGGATTACAGGGTGCCCTGGACAGGTTAGGTGAGTGGACAGATGCATGGCAGATGCAGTTTAATGTGGATAAATGTATGGTTATCCACTTTAGGAAGGCAGATTACTACCTAAATGGAGTCAAGTTAGGTAAAGGGACAGTACAAAGAGATCTGGGTGTTCTTGTACACCAGTCAATGAAGCTATGCATGCAGGTACAGCAGGTAGTGAAGAAAGCTAATAGCATGCTGGCCTTCATAACAAGAGGGATTGAGTATAGAAGCAAACAGGTTCTTCTGCAGCTGTACAGGGCCCTGGTGAGACCGCACCCGGAATATTGTGTGCAGTTCTGGTCTCCAAATTTGAGGAAAGACATTCTGGCTATTGAGGGAGTGCAGCATAGGTTCACGAGGTCAATTCCTGGAATGGTGGGACTATCTTATGTTCAAAGATTGGAGTGACTGAGCTTGTATACTCTTGAGTTTAGAAGACTGAGAGGGGATCTGATTGACACATATAAGATGATTAAAGGATTGGACACTCTGGAGGCAGGAAACATGTATCCGCTGATGGATTAGTGCCGAACCAGAGGACACAGCTTAAAAATAAGGGGTAGGCCATTTAGGACAGAGATGAGGAGAAACTTCTTCACCCAGAGAGTGGTGGGTATGTGGAATGCTCTGACTCAGAAGGCAGTGGAGGCGCAGCCTCTGAATTCATTTAAGAAAGAGTTGGATAGAGATCTCAAGGATAGTGGAATCAAAGGTTATGGAGATAAGGCAGGAACAGGATACTGAATAAGGATGATCAGCCATGATCATAATGAATGGTGGTGCAGGCTCAAAGGGCAGAATGGCCTACTCCTGCACCTATTGTCTATTGTCTATTCAGAATCTCATCTTTTTCCCTTCTTATGTTGTTGATACCAATGTAAACAATTACCTTCTGCTGGGCCCTCTCCCCGTTGAGAACATTCTGCACCCTCTCTGAGACATCCTTAGTTCTGGCACCAGGGAAGCAACACACCATTCTGATTTTGTAACCTGATGTACCCCTCATTATGTTAGAGCCAGACACTTGGCTGTTAATGGTACATTTCCCTGAAAGTGCATCACCCCCTTATTTTACAAAATAGCATGGATTGCTTCAGTTTGTGAGGAGTTGTGAACGATGCTGAACATTATACAATAATCGGTGAACATCCCCATTTCTGACTTTATGATGGAGGAAAGCAGCTGAAGTTAGTTGGGCCCAGGACACTACCCTGAGGACCTTCTGCAAAGATGTCATGGAACTGAGATGACTGACCTCCAACAACCATGACCATCTCCTATGTGCCAGGTATGACTCCAACCATTGGAGAGTTTGGCACCGATACTTATTGATTCCAATTTTGCTAGGGCTCCTTGATGCCACACTAGATCAAATGTGGTCTTGACATCAAGGGCTAACACTGACAATGTATTCAGCTCTTTTGTCCATGTTTGAACCAAGGCTGTAATGAGGTCAGGAGCTGAGTGGCTCCGGTGGAACCCAACCTGGGTGACACTGAGCAGGTTATTGCTGAGCAGGTGCTGCTTACTAGCACTGTTGATGACACCTTCCATCACTTTACTGATGATTGAGAGTTGACTGATAGAGGGGCTGGTAATTGGCTGGGGATTGGATTTGTTCTGCTTTTGATGTCAGGACATATCTGGGCAATGTTCCACATTGGTGGGTGGATGCTGGTGTTGTAACTATGCTGGAACAGCTTGGCACAGGGAAGGGCAAGTTCTGGAGCACAAGTCTTCAGTACTATTGCCAAAATGTTGTCAGGGCCTGTAGCCTTTGCAATGTCCAAATTCTCCAGCTGTTTCTTGACATCAAGTGAAGTGAGTTGGATTGGCTGAAGACTGATATCTGTAATGCTGGGGACCACTGGAGTTAGTCAAGCTGGAACATCCACTTGGCACTTCTGGATGATAATTGCTTTAAAAAGCTTCAGCCTTATCTTTTGCACTAGTGTGTTGGGTTCTTCCATCATTGAGCAAGGGGATATTTGTGAAGCCTCCTCCTTCAGGAACTTGTTTAATTGTCTACTGCCATTTATGACTGGATGTGGCAGGGCCACAGAGCTTAGATCTGACCTGTTGGTTGCACAGTTCTATCACTTGCTGCTTGTGCTGTTTGGCACACAAGTAATCCTGTTGGGTGGTTTCATCAGGTTGACACCTCATTTTTAAGTCTGCCCGCTGCTCCTCCTGACATACCCTGGTGCATTCTCTGTTGAACCAGGGTTGGTCTCCCGTTGGCTGGTCATTGTCAGTGTGGGATATGCCGAGTCATTGTCCTGGAGTACCATTCTGCTGCTGTTGATGGCCCACAGCACCTAATGGATGGCTAATCTCAAATTGCTCAGTGTTGTCAAAGAAAAAGACCTTGGGATGCAGGCTTATAGTTCCTTGAAAGTTGAGCTGTGGGTAGATAAGATAGTGAAGAAGACCTTTGGTATGCTTGCCTTTATTGGGCAGCGCATTGGGAGGTCATATCGTGGCTGTACAGGACATTGGCGAGGCCACTTTCAGAATACTGCATTCAATTCTGGCCTCCCTGCTATAGGAAGGATGTTGTGAAACTGAAAGGGTTGCCAGAGTTGGAGGGTTTGACCTATAATGTGGGCTGAATAGGCTGGTGCTATTTTCCCTGGAGTGTTGGAGGCTGGTGAGTGACCTTATAGAGATTTATAAAATCATGAAGGGCATGGTAAGGTAAATAGACAAGGGGGAGTCCAAAACTAGAGGACATAGGTTTAAGGTGAGAGGGTAAAGATTTAGATTAAATCATTTACAGGATGGAAACAGGCCCTTCAGCCCAACAAGTCCACACCAAGCCACAACCCACCCCCCGACACCTAACACTACAGGCAATTTAGCATGGCCAATTCATCTAACCTGCACTTTTTTTTTGGACTGTGGGAGGAAACCAGAGCAAACCCACACAGACACTGGGAGATTATGCAAACTCCACACAAACAGTTGCCTGAAGTGGGAATTGAACCCAGGTCTCTGGTGATGTCAGGTAGCAGGGCTAACCACTGTGCCACCATGCCGCCCTAAGGGGCAACATTTACATGCAGATGTTGGTGCGTGTATGGAATGAGCTGCCAGAGGCTGTGGTGGAGGCTGGTACAATTACAGTATTTAAAAGGTATCTGGATGGGATACAAATAGGATGGGTTTAGAGGGATATGGGCCAAAAACTGGCGAATGGGAACTGATTTATTTTGGATATCTGGTCAGCATGGACAAGTTGAACTGAAGGGTCTGTTTCCGTGCTCTACATCTCTATGATTCCATGTTAAAAATCTGACGCATTTAGCAAGTGATAGTGCTACGCTACACAGTGGAGGTTATTCTCAATGTGAAGGCAGGACTTCATCTCCACTGAGCAGTGGTCAGTCTTACAGATATGTCATGGACAGATGTATCCGCAGCTGGCAGATTGATAGGGGTAAAGTCTAGTGTGATTTTCCTTCTGTTGGTTAGAAATAGTGAGGACTGCAGATGCTGGAAAGTGAGAGTTGATAAAGTGTAGAGCTGGAGAAAGAACAGCAAGTGAGGCAGTATCTGAGGCGCAGGAGAGTCAACGTTTCAGATTGGATCCTTGAATCAGGAATGGCGAGAGGGAAGGGTTCTGAGAAATAAATAGATTGTGGGGTGGGGCTGGGGGAAAGGTAGGCAGGTTGGCAATAGCTAGATGCAAGTAGGAGGTGATTGTGATTAATCAGTGGAAAAGGTGGAGCGGATAGGTGGGAAGGAAGATGGACAGATTAGGTCAGGTCAAGGGAGCGGGGCAGAGAGGGAGGCCTGAACCTGGGATAAGGTGGGAGATGGTGAGATTTGAAAGCTGGTGAATTCCATGTTAACGTAGTATGGTTGTAAGCTCACATGGCAGAAGATGAGGTGTTATTCCTCCAGTTTGCATATGGCCTTATTTTGATGGTGGAGGAGGCCCAGGATCAACATGTCATGGGGGGAGTGGGAGGGGGAGTTGAAATGGTTGGCAGCCAGGAGGGGGGGTTGATTGGAGCATACGGATGATAGATGTTCCCTGAATCAATCCCTGAGTTTGTGTTTGGTCTCTCCAATGCAGGGAGTCCACATTGGAGCAATGGATACAATTAATCAGGTTAGAGGAAATGCAGGTGAGCCTCTGCTGGACTTGGAATAATTCTTTTGGGTCCTTGGACAAAGGTAAGGGGGGATGTGTGCCTCCCCAATCTAGCAGCTATGTATTTTTGGACCCGAGCAGCTTGATCAGTAGTGCTGCTGAGCCACTCTTGGTGTTGCACTTTGAAAGCCCCCAATCAGAGCACAAATTGCACCTTTACCATCCCTAAAGGGAATTCAATGGGTATTTACAATAATCAATTATAATTCCATGAGATTTTAAAATTTCAAATTCATTTTCATTTAATAAATGAATGATAATTCCATCAACTCCCATAGTAAGATTTGAACCCAGTCTCCCAGACCATTAGCCTGTGTTTCTGGCAAAATGGTCAACTGATATCATCACTACACCAGCACCTCCTTGTGATTTATTAGGGAGGGTGGGTCATCAGCATTCTGCAGGTTGGTTATGTTCTAGCTTCCAATTTCTTCAGCTTCCAATTCTCTGAGTATTTATTTTGTGCAGATTAAATAATTTTGGTGACACTACACAACGTTGCCATCCTTCCTTCTTCATTGGAAACTCATCTGTTAGTCTCTCTTCTAGCCGGATGCTCATTGGTTGGTGCAGTACAGGATTTGGCTAAGTCGCAATACTTTGCTGTCAGTGTCAGAGTTCAGCAACTCATCAATTACCATTGGGTGGTAAACACAATCTAACACTTTTTCACAATTCATACAGGAGTTGGGGAGTCATGCTGCGGCTGTACAGGACATTGGTTAGGCCACTGTTGGTATACTGCGTGCAATTCTGGTCTCCTTCCTTTCGGAAAGATGTTGTGAAACTTGAAAGGTTCAGAAAAGATTACAAGGATATTGCCAGGGTTGGAGGATTTGAGCTGTAGGGAGAGGTTGAACAGGTTGGGGCTGTTTTCCCTGGAGCATTGGAGGCTGAGGGGTGACCTTATAGAGGTTTATAAAATCATGAGGGGAATGGATAGGATAAGTAGACAAGTCTCTTTCCTGGGGTGGGGGAGTCCCGAGCTCGAGGGCATAGGTTTAGAGTGAGAGGGGAAAGATATAAAAGAGGCCTAAGGGGCAACTTTTTCACGCAGAAAATGGTACGTTTATGGAATGAGTTGCCAGAGGAAGTGGTGGAGGCTGGTACAATTGCAGCATTTAAAAGGCATTTGGATAGGTTTTTGAATAGGAAAGGTTTGTAGGGATATGGGCCGGGTGCTGGCAGGTGGGACTAGATTGGGTTGGGATATCTGGTCAGCATGGACGAGTTGGACAGAAGTGTCTGTTTCCATGCTGTACATTTCTATGACTCTGACTCTAAGTGTCTGGAAATTTCCCAGTTTATTTCTATATCTGTCTTACACTGGTTTTAAGTGAAATCTTAACTCTGTTCACACTTAAATACAGACTGTGCTTCACCAATCTTTGCTTTAAAGATATTATTATTCCTTTCTATGATGTAAAATCATTTCACTAAGATGACTCATTAAGATTCCATTCTAAAATGATTGCAGACCATCACTTTCGGTTTCTTTAGTAAATTAACATGTAGTGAATGTCTCAAGCCATTTGGAGGAAATGCCTCCTCTTTGCTACATATTTGTTTGCAACTTTCTGGTATCACTTCAACTTCTGTTTCCTCAAGGGTTTTCGTATAGAAGGTGCACAAAAGACAGGGATGGTGGCATACATTTTTGACAGAGATGTTGCAGCAATTAACAGACAGAATATGAATTATACAATGATGCAAATAGATGGAAATAAAGGCACTGGTTTCTGAATCATGAGAGATACAGGTTCAATTATCCAAGATGAAGAGTAGGACCCTTGATGCACAGTCGCTGCAGTTTGAACTTCCCAGGACCCACTGAACAATGATCCAACTCTGAGATTGAGTCAGAGAATGTTGAACAGTTCAGAAATAATCACCTGGACAGTTACACAGGAAATGTTATGCAGAAGATTCTGTGTCAAGATCCTGGAAACTGTGCAACTGAATCCCTTGGGTCCCCTATATGCCCTGCACCCTCCCTGATGGCGGTGACTCTCTTTCTCTCTCCATCTCCCTATTCTCTCCCCTGTCTCCAAAATTATCTTTCTGTATATAGATGCAACCTTAGACGTATATGCCTACATATGCACTTTGTACACTTACATAGATCCAAATGCAGAGACAGTCACATAAACCCGTCACAGGATCACACACACATACACGTCCTTATTTACAAACACAGATACATTCTCTTCCTTAGATACACATGAAATCACTAATAAATAACACAGAGAGGTTAAAATGACAAAGACTGACAGAGAAATTAGACACAGTAAATAGGCTGTAGCTTTTTCCCCAACAGCTCCCTTTCAAAGGACAGAGGGAAATGAAACAAAGCTGGAATTTATTCTGTACACAATGACAGATTTAGAAAAGAACAATAGATTTGTTTAGCAAACTGGAACGGTTGCAAGCCACTGCACTTTTATCATTGTTAGAAAGAAACTTTTTAAAAACATTTTTTATCCTACATCGAGGAGAAAGTGAGGACTGCAAATGTTGGAGATCAGAGTCAAAGAGTGTGGCACTGAAAAAGCACAGCAGGTCAGGCAGCATCCGAGGAGCAGGAGAGTCGACGTTTCAGACATAAGCTCTTCACCAGGAATGAGGCTTGTGGGCCAAGGAGGACTAAGAGATAAATGGGAGGGGGCTGGGGCTAGGTAGATGGTAGATGGGAATGTGATAGGTAGGTGAAGGTGGGGATGAAGATGATAAGTCGGAGTGGAGGGTGGAGCGATAGTTGGGAAGGAAGATGGACAGGAGGATAGTTCAAGAGAACAGTGCCAAATAGAGGTTGGGACTGGGATAAGGTGTGGGGGGTAGGGGGGTGGGGTCTGGTAAAATCCACATTGGTCCTGTGTAGTTGGAGGGTCCCAAGATGGAAGATGAGGCGTTTTTCCTCATCGGATGGTTCGGGTTTGGCGGTGGAGGAGGCACAGGACCTGCATGTCCTAGGGGAATTGAAGTGTTCGGCCATGGGGTGAGGTTGGTTGTTGAGGGTGTCCCAGAGATGTTTTGTCTCTTAAACAATCTGCAAATTGCTGTCCTGTCTCTCCAATGTAAAGGAGACCACATTGGATGCAATGGTACAGTAGATGATGTGTGTGCAAATTCAGGTAAATCTCTGTCAGATATGAAAGAATCATTTGGGGCCTTGGATGGAGGTGAGCAGAGAGGAGGGGGTGAAGGTTTTGCACTTCTTGCAATGGCAGGGAAAGGTGCCAAGAAGAGAGGGTGGGTTGATTGGTGGGGGCTGTGCAAGGACCTGACAAGGGAGTCATGGAGGGAATGGTGTCTCTGAAACACAGATGGTGTTGGGGGAGGGAAATACATCTCTGGTGGTGGGATCTGTTTGTAGGTGGCGGAAGTGGCGGAGGATGATGCGATGTATTCGGAGGTTGGTAGGGTGGAAGATGTGAACCGGGGGGTTCTTTCCTTGTTGAAGTTGGAGGGGTGGGGTTCGAGGGAGGAGTTGCGGGAAGAGAAGGAGATGTGCTGGAGAGCATCGTTGATCACGTGGGAGGGGAAATTGCTGTCTTTGACCAGGTGGTGGAAAGGTGGCCATTTCTGCCACCTACAAACAGACCCCACAACCAGAGATATATTTCCCTCCCCATCCTTATCTGTGTTTTGGACAGATCATTCCCTCCACCCTTCATTCTGACCTATCAACATCGCTCCCCCACATTCATCTACTTACTGTATTCCCAGCTACCTTCCCCCATGCCCATCCCCATTCCATTTAGCTCTCAGCCCACTTGGGCCTCCCCCACATTCCTGATGAAGAGCTTATGTCCGAAACAACAACTCTCCTGCTCCTTGATTGCTGCCTGACCAGTCATGCTTTTCCAGTGCCACACTCTTTGACTCTACCCTAAATCCCCCTGAAGACCAAACAAAAAAACACAGCAGAAATTGTAAAGTGCACTTTGAACCCTAAGTGAATCTTATATGTGAATAGAATGCCTTCAACATTCGGAGCCAAAAAGGAATAAGTGCCCATTGATCAAAATGTGACATTATAAATTCAGCCTGTAAAATCCTGCAAAGTTTACACAAGGTACGATGGAATTAAATACAAGATTGAATTAGGCATAAGTGATCCTACAATGAGAGTACGTCTACTGAGAGATATAAGCAATGTAGGAGAAAGAGGAGAACCCTACACTCAGGACAGTAAATCACATGCAAAAGAGCTGATGTTGTAGAATAATAAAAGAGCATATTCATCACAGAATGGACTAGATCTTGCATTATGCTGACATACTCTCTCGGCATGGAAGGTCGAATAATCAAATGCAATACTTTTATAAAAATAGAAGTTATTATCTGTCAAGGTGGGTTTCACTCTGAGATCTGACTTGTCCAATATTGCCTTTAGCTGGGATCATAACAATATGTATTGGTTCAGAGCATTCATTCCTGCAGATGTCTGCATGACTCAAGTTGGAACAAGTTCTTCCACTTAGTAGGTACCATATAACTTGTTACTTCCGATGTGTGGCCTAACCAAAGTCTTATAAAGCTGAAACATGAAATTTTGATTCTTGTACTCAATTCCCCGCCCAGTAAAGGTAAGCATGCCATACACATTCTTTACCACCCTATTTATTTGAGTGACCACTTTCAGGGAGCTATGGAGTTGAACCCTAAGATCCCTCTGTACATCAATGCTGTTCAGGGCCCTGCCATTAACTGTATACTTTTCCTTAACATTTGATATCCCAAACTCACACCTACCCAAATTAAAACTCCATCTGCCATTTCTCTGCCCATATTGGCAACTGATTAATATCCTGCTGTATCCTTTGACAATCTTCTAAGTTATCCCCAACTGCACCGATCTTTGTATCATCTGTAAACTTACTAACCCATCCATCTACATTTTCATCCAAGTCACTTAAAGATATCACAAACAGCAGTGGTCCCAGTACAGATCCCTGCTATCACAGACCTCCAGCCGGAAAAATAGCCTTCCACCACTACCCTCTGCCTTCTATGGGCAACCCAATTCTGAATCCAAATGGCCAAGTCACCGTGGATCCCATACATCTTAATCTTCTGGATGAACCTATCATGAGGGACGTTGTTGAAAACCTTACTAAAATGCATGTAAACAACATGGGTGGCTTAATGGGCAGCACGGTGGCTCAGTGGTTAGCACTGCTGCCTCACAATGCTAGGGCCCGGGTTTGATTCCAACCTGGAGTGACTGTCTGTGTGGAGTTTGCACATTCTCCCTGTGTTTGCGTGGTTTCCTCCGAGTGCTCCAGTTTCCTCCCACAATCCAAAGATGTGCAGGTTAGGTAAATTGACCATGCTAAATTGCCCAAAGTGTTCAGGGATGTGTAGGTTAGGTGCATTAGTCAGGTTTAAATAGAGGATAATGGGTTAGGGGAATGGGTCTGTGTGGGTCACACTTTGGAGGGTCGATGTGGCCTTGTTGGGCTGAAAGGCCTGTTTCCACATTTTAAGGAGTCTATGATGATTCTATTCTATGATAACATCCACCGTCTTAACCTCATTGATCATCCACTTGAAAAATTCAGTCAAGTTAGTAAGACATGACCTGCCCTACATAGAACCATGTTAATTGCCATCCCTGAGAAATTTTTTCCAATAGTTTCCCAACCACTGATGTGGCACTCATTAGTTTATTGTTTCCTGGATTATTCCTATTTCCTTTCTTGAACTATATTAGCTACTTGCCAGTCCTCCAGATCTCTCCAGTGGTTAGCGAGGATATAAAGATCTTGGTCAAGACCCCAGAAATCTCCTCGCTTGCCTCTCTCAATAAACCTGGGGTAGATACCATCGGGGCCTGTGGACTGATCCATCTTAATGCTCTTCAAGTGACCCAACACCATTTCTTTCTTGATCTCAAAATGGAGCTTATTTGCATGCTCCACAAAAATCTCATTCTCCTCCATTTCCTTCTCCTGGGTAAATGCTTACGAAGTATTCATTTAGGATCTTGTCCATATTCTCTGCCTCAGAATACAAGTTCCCTCCTTTATCCTTGAGTGGTCCTACCTCCTCCCTAGTAATCCTCTTGTTTTTAATGTATATATAGAATACCTTGAGATTCTCCCAAACCCGACTTGCCAAGGTCATTTCATGGCCCCTTCTTGCTCTCTTAATTCACTGCTTGAGTTTTTTCATGTTTTCTTTATAATTCTCACTGGCCCTGAATGATTTTAGATTCCTAAATTTTACATTTGCTTATGTTCTACTTTTAACTAAATTCACAACCTTCCTCGTTATCCACGGGTCCCTTACCTTTCCATCCTTGTCCTTCCTCCTTACTGGAACAGTCTGCTCCTGAACTCTGCCCAGCACATCTTTAAACAATTTCCACATGTCAAATGACTTACCTGATAACAGTTTCTCCCAATTAACATTCCCTAGCTCTTACCTAATACTGATGTAATTTGCTCTCCCCCAATTCAGTACCTTCCCACAAGGCCCTGACTTATTCTTGTTCATAGCTATCTGAAAACTTAAGGAGTTGCGATCACTGTTTCCAAAATGCTCTCCCACTGAAAGGTCAGTCACCTGGCCAGGCCCATTCACCAATGCAAGGCCCAATATGGCCCTTCCTCTAGTTGGACTGTCCACATACAGTTTCAAGAAACCCTCTTGGATGCACAACACATACTGCCCCATCTAGGATTCTTGCTCTAAGGGAGCCTCAAGTTTACTGCATCAGGTGTTCCCGATGTGATCTCCTCTACATTGGGGAGACCAAATGTAAGCTTAGGGAACGGTTTGCCGAGTGTCTCAGCCAGGCCCGTGGGGCAGGGAGGGGTTTCAGACACCCCCAGCCACCACCCATTTCAATTCCCCTTTCCCACTCCTGTTCTGGCATGACAATCTTGGGCCTCCTCCTTTGCCACAACGAATCAAACCACAAATGGAGGAACAACACTTCATCTTCTGCCTGGGCAGCCTACAGCCTGGAGGACTCAACATTGAGTTCTCCAATTTCAAATAACTTCCCTTCGCTTCCCCAACTCCCTTCCCAGCCCCTCCCCTTTGCTTCCACCCCTCCCAGCCACCAATGGGATTCATTTCTCCCATTGACCAACCAGGTTGTACCCTCTATCTATCCTCACCTATACCCACTTCACCACCCTGACCCCCTTTATCTGCAGCTTCCCCCACACCCACACCCATTCCTGAAGAAGGGTTATACCTGAAACATTGACTTCTCCACCTCCTGATGTTGCATGGCTTACTGTGTTCTTCCAGCCTCCTGTTTGTCTACTTTGGATTCCAGTATCTGCATTTTTTTTTGCCTTTAAGGGAATATTGGAGAAGTTAAAGTCACCCACTATGACAACTGTGTTTTTACTGCACCTTTCCATAATCTGCGTACATATTTGTTCCTCAATGTCTCGGTGGTTACTGGGGGGTCTACAGTATAATACTATCAGAGTGATTGTACTCACCTTATTTTTGAGCTCTACCCATATTGCCTCAGTGGATGAACCCTTCAGTATGACCTCTCTGACTGCAGATGTAGTGTTCTCCCCAATTAGTAATGCAACTCCTCCATCTCTTTTACTTTCTTCTCTATCTCATCTAAAACAACAGAATCCTGGAATGTTGAGCAGTCAGTCCTATCTGTAACACAATTCTTTGTAATGGCCTTAACAACGTTGTCCCATATGTTGATCCACACTCTGAGCTCATCTGCCTTACCCATAATACTCTTTGTGTTGCATAACCACACCTCAGCCCATTGGTACCATCATATTGATTTACCTGTCTCTGCCTGTCCTTTCTTTCTTCTTTACTGGTCTTAACATCTACTTTTCCCTCAACCCCTTCACTCACAGACGTGCTGCTCTGGTTCCCAGCTCCCTACCACTCTAGCTCAAACCCTCCTGAGTAGCTGTAGCGAACCTCCCTGTGAGGTTATTGGTTCCCCTTCAGCTTAAGTATGAACCGTCCCTTTTGTACAGGTCACCAGTCCCACAGAAGAGGTCCTAATGATCCAAAACCTGAATCCCTGACCCCTGCACCAGCTCCTTAGCCACACATTCATCTGTCCTGTCTTTTTATTTCTTACCTCACTAGCACATAGTACTGATTAGATTAGATTACCTACAGTTTGGCCCAACATGTCTACACCAACCCTCTGAAGAGTAACCCACCCAGACCCATTCCCATACCTTATATTTACCCCTGACTACTGCACCAGACCTATGGGCAATTTAACATGGCCAATTCACCTAACTTGCAAATCTTTGCACTGTGCAAGGAAACCGGAGAACCCGGAGGACACCCACGCAGACACAGGGAAAATATGCAAACTCCACACAGATAGTTGCCCGAGGCTGGAATCGAACCCAGGTCCCTGGCGCTGTGAGGCAACACTGAGCCACCATGCCACCCTCCCACTGAGCCACTGTGCCGCCCTTAAACTGGCAATAACCCAGAGATTACTACCCTCAACATCTTGCTTTTCAGCCTCTTTCCTAACTCCCTGTACTCACTCCTCAGGGCTTTATTCCCTCTTCCTACCTATGTCATTGGTACCAACGTACACAACACCTATGACTGCCCACTCTCCTTCTTAAAAGTTTTGTGCAATGTCTCAGAGACATCCTTGACCCTGGCACTAGGGTGGCAACAGCCCACCCTGGAGTCTCCAACACAGCCACAGAAACATCTGTCTGTGTCCCTATCTAGCGAGTCTCACAATTGTTTGCTTCATTAAAAGGTTATGAGCTCTGAACCTATATTTGAGTGAAACTCTGAACTTAGGTTAATGATGACGATTGACTGTTCACAACAGCCACTGCTGCTATCACTTTTTCAGTCGTTTTTTACCAATTAGTTGCCACTAATGAGCTGTTACTGCTAGATTTGAGTGATACTTTGATGCAGTTTCTTGGGATAAAGACCCATGCCAGCATGATAATATTTAGCACATAGATCAAATTCTTATTGATATAGATGTCTTCAAGTTTATTAAGAGTTCTAGCTATTTATTTATATCAAATTTAATATCACAGGTTTACACAAAGGCTTTGTTGATGTTTCTGTACATTGCGTACAGATAGGTGACTGACTGAGCACACTACGTTGACTCCATTACATTGACTGCACGACATTGAGACAGTGACTGAAGACAAGTCCATCATGTGCCACAATGTCATACACTTGTCTTACACTGGCTGTTCTGGCCTAGAACCAATGTCAAAATACACCACCCTCTGCTGTAGCTGAAATCTGAAATGCAGAGGTTAACAGAGGCACATCCCTAGGAGACAGGACAGCTCAATATTCAAGATAGCAAGCATGCTGTAATAAAGGCTATCCCCTTGCAAAATTAAATGCAAATTTAAAAAAAACCTGAATTTATTTTGATTTCGCAACCAAATATTTCATGAAAATGTCCTCAATAACTACAAAAAAACATGGATTATTGTTTGACAAAGTCTCCTCTTTATTCTTTATGTCCACATACATTTTCACTCCATGTTTGATGAATTCATTCTCACTATCAGTTACTTCTTTCTCACTATCATTTTGTTTTTGATGTACTTAGCTTAAATCCATAGTAACAGAGCTCATGATGATGACCTGAATAACCAACACTTGTCTTTTCTACTTTGGTGTTAGCTGGGAGTGTTCCCATTTCTTAAGCAGAAGGTTGTAGTTTCCAGTCCCATTCCAGGTTTTGAACATATTGGCTAGACTAACAGTCCAACACAATTGTGAGAGAATGTTGGAAGTGCTGTTGTTTTTTAATGAAGGATTAAACCAATGAATGCTCTTTCCAGTGGATGGAGAAGATCAGAAAATCTCTACATTGCAGATGGAGGCCCATTGAGTCTGCAGCAACCTTCTGAAGGGCATCCCACCTTAGGTCCATAAACCCGCATTTCCCTTGGTCAATCCACCTAATCTGCCAATCTTTGAACTGTGTGAGGAAACTGAAGCATGTGGAGGAAAACCACACACAGACTCTGGGTGAATGTATAAACTCCATACAGTCATAGAGCTATAGAGATGTGCAACACAGAAACAGACCCTTTGGTCCAATTCGTCCATGCCAACCAGCTATCCTAACTTAATCTAGTCCCAGCGAGTTTTCAGAAAATTTGTAGCTCAGGTTGAGGTTCTGGATGTAGGTTTGCTCGCTGAGCTGTAAGGTTTGTTTTCAGATGTTTCATCACCAGACTAGCTAACATCATCAGTGAGCCTTCTGATGAAGCACTAGTGACATGCGCTTTGGTTTCCTTGGACCTGTGATGACTTGGTGAGTTACTGCAGCGTGTCCTGTAGATGTTGCACACTATTGTCATACTGAGTACAGGTGGTGAAGGGAGCAAATATTGAAATGGAATGCCATTCAAGAAAGCTTCTTTGTCTTGGGTACTGTCAGTGGCACTGCTGGAGGCAAGTGTGAAGTATTCTATCTGATTCCTTACCTGAGCTGTGCATGTCATGATCTGGCTTTTAGGAGACAGGAGATGAGTTGCTACTCTCAGAATTTCAAACCTATGCTTGTAGTCACAGTATTTGTTTGGCTTGTCCAATTCGGTATCTGGTTAATTGTAAGATTAGGAATTCAAATGAAAAATTTTTGTTTGGGCTCATTGTGTGCTGGAGGTTTTATATATTAACACACGGGTCTGTCCTTTGCAGACAGGAATAACATCCTGATACCTTACTTAGTTGGCATCAGACTCAGCTGGCACCCTGCCCACTAACCACTTAAATCAACAGCAATCCTAATACTACACTTCATTTTGCCTTGCACATTTGCAGCAGCTGTCAAAGTGAGCCTGGAGTTAGACAACTGCCTCAATACTAACAGAACCCTGGATGACCGGAATCTGGAACTTTGGGAACACTAACAGGATCATTATTTGGTAGCACAGAACTTGAGAACTGTTGAAAATGATACATTTTGACAAGGCTTTACATTTTGCAATCACCTAGGATAACCAATTCAAAGGGAAAAAAATCCACGTTTGTACTGCATGTGAGAACAGTGCTAATTGGTTGGCAAGTGAACATCAATTGGCAGAGGCATTACCATGCAAGAAAAAACAGGAATGTGGAGTTGAGGATTATCATATCAATCATCAAAGTATTGAATGGCAGAGCAGACTCAATGGGCTGGAAGAGATATGTGAATTGGAAGGGGAGATTTGCTAGAGCTGCAAGGGAGGTTTTAAACTATTGAGGCTGGGGAAGGGGTTGGTGGGACTCAGGAAGACAGTGAGAAAACAGATCAATCTGTCCCTGTACAGTTCAGAAAACGAGTGTCAAATTGTCAGGCAGGCAGGAACAAAGCAGAGAATGAGGTAGGATGGATAAATTAAATTGTATTTATTTCGATGCAAGAGGCCTAACAGATAAGGCAGATGAACTCAGGGCGTGGTTGGGAACATGAGATTGGGATATCATAGCAATTACAGAGACGTGGCTCAGGGATGGACAGGACTGGCAGCTTAATGATTCAGATATAGAAGCTATGGGAAGGATAGAAAGGGAGGCAAGAGAGGAGGGGAGAGTGGCGTTTCTGATAAGGGATAGCATAACAATTGCACTTAGGGAGGACATTCCTGGGAATACATACAGGGAAGTTATTTGGGTGTAACTGAAAAATAAAAATGGGACGATCACGTTATTGGGATTGTACTGCAGACTCTCCAACAGTCAGCGAGAAATTGAGAAATAAATTTGTAAGGAGATCTTAGTTATCTGTAGGAATAGTAGGGGGTTCTGGTAGGGGATTTTAACTTTCCAAATGTAGACAGAGACTGCCATAGTGTTAAGGGATTGGATGGAAAGGAATTTATTTAGTGTTTTCAAGAAAATTTTCTGAGTCAGTGTGTGGGTGGTGAAGGTGCAAAACTTGACCTACTCCAAGGAAATAAGGCAGGGCAGGTGACTGAGGTGTCAGTGGGGGAGCACTTTAGGGCCACTTGCTATAATGTTAAAATAATGATGGAATAAGATAGACCAGATCGAGCCGTTGAAGTTCTAAATTGGAGGAAGACCAATTTTGAAGGTATTAGGCAAATACTTTCAAAAGTTGATTGGGGGGCAGATGTTTGCAGGTAATGGGATGGCTGGAATATGGGAAGCATTAAAAAATGAGATAACGAGAGTCCAGAGATAGAATATTCCTGTTAGGGTGAAGGGCAATGCTGGTAGGTGTGGACTTGTTGGCCCAAAGGGCCTGCTTCCATATTGTAGGGAATCTAATCTAAATAATTTGTTACAACATTAATAGTCACATGTACAAATGCAGGATGATTAAGGGAAGCCAGCACAGGAAAAATCATGTTTCACTAATTTGTGAGTGCTTTATGTCGAGTAGTGTCGTTGAAATGGTGTATGTGGATCACAGTGGATGTGGCAGTGATGTTTCCTCCAATGGGAGAATTTAGAAACTGGAGTCACTGTTTAAAAGTAAAGTGTCACCCATTTAAAACAGAGATGATGACATTTTATTTCTCCCAGAGAGTCATGAGTCTTTTGAACGTTTTTCCTCAAAAAACAGTGGAAGAAAAGTCTTTGAGTATTTTTAAGGCAGACGAACATAGATTCCTGTTAAGCAATGGGGTTGAATGGTTGTCCAAGGTAAGCAAAAGATGAAGTAATCAGACCATGCACAATCTTGTTTGAAACATGGACGAGGTAGATTCAATGAGGCATTCAAGAGGGTATTGAATAATCATAGAGTCATGGAGGTGGATTGAGGGGCTGAATGACCTATTTTTTTTTTAATTGTATATCATGAACCTCATCTGCTCAGTCAATGGCTCAGTGGTTAGCACTGTTCCTCACAGCACCAGGAACCTGGACTTGATTCCAGCCTTGGGTGAAGTTTGTGCATTCTCCCTGTGTCTGCGTTTCTCCCACAGTTCAAAGTCATGTAGGTTAAATGGATTGGCCATGCTAAATTGTCCCATGTGCAGGCAAAGTAGCTTAGCCATCGGAAATGCAGGGGTAATGTAGGGGGATAGGTCTAGGTGAGGTGGTCTTTGGAGGATTGGTGTGCACTCAAAGGGCAGAATGCCTGCTTCTATATTGTAAAGATTCTATGATTTTAAACGCTTTAGTTACTGTATCACTCAAGATTCAGTACTCAAATGCGAGTTTTCCAACCTGCCATCCTAACATAATTCTTTCAGCTCTAATATCCTTCTAATAAATCTGCATCCCTTCCAAGGCTAATATAGGACTGCATTCTTGATCGAGTGTTGTGCTCAGAACTGAACTCCTGATATGGTCTGTCTCCAGTTTTGTTTTCTCTTTCAACCCTGTTTGCCCTAAAATCCTTTCAATATAGGTCCCTTGCAACCTGCATTTATATAGCTTCCACCATCTAGGAAAACGTCTCCAAGGCAATTATCCAGAGCGTTAGCAATCAAGATTAAACCACCTGAAGATGTGGGTGATTAAAAAGGTTTGGAAGAGATTTCCAGAGCTTATGGGGTCTTTGATGAAAGGCATGGCCAGTGTCATGGAGAAAATGTAGAGAATCACCAGGAGATGTGGAGAGTTTTTCAAGAAGTAAGTCTTTCACTTGCAAACAAAAAACCATGACACTCAAAAAAAAATTCTTGAATGCCCCCGAACTTCAGGGTCCGTGGCTCTTTATACCTTTTTTAATCATGTTTTGTTAGCTTATCAGCATGTCCAACTGTGTTAGTCAGAATTACCTCACTCTAGTTATACAATAAACCAATGATGTTAGTTCCCATTACCTCTCTAGTTCTGGCACAATGGTTTTTCCTACATTCTACTTAATATTATTCTAGTGTCCCGATTAGACATTTTACTATCACCTCTGCAACAATGGTCTTCCATCCCAGACCCTACTTAATATTATTCTAAAGTCATGATTCGATATTTTACTATCAAGGGTCTCAAGCAGGCTGACTCTACTAACTACGGATTAGATATTTATTGTCATGTCCTAAATATTTATTGTCACAACCTTTTCCAACCTGCCATGATGATATTTAGCAGGCGAGGCTGACTTTACTAACTGTTGTTATCCCATCCTGCCACAGTGACCTTTTGACTAGTGTAGCATTCCACAGACCTCTTGCAACAGATCGCCAGTGGACTTCATGCTTTAACCCTTCCCATGCTTTCATACTCTTTATTTTCCATACCAGCAATGGTGGAGAGATTAACAATGGGGATGTATAAAAGGCCAGAGGTGGTGCAGTGCAGATAACTTAGTGTTGTGGAGCTGGAGGAGATGACAAAAGTAGGGAGGGGTGAAGCCAGGGAAGGATTTGCATTCTGGTAGCCATTTGAATTGTTTTGATTTGCACAATGTTGTTGTCTCACCAGACCGTAGCGTATGCTCTCTTGTTAGAGAGAAATGACTAGTGGTGATTTAACCTGAGGGACAACAGACCTCAAGCAAGGGAAGAGGTTGAGAAGGAGAGTTCTTCATGGTAACCTCAAACCAGTGATAGGAATGCAACCCATGCTGTTGGCAGTGCTCTGTCCTGTAAACCAACAATCCAACCAACTGAGCTTAACCAATTCCCTGTGTAATGTTATCCAAATGACATAATCTTTCTTATTATTTTGTGGGTGCAGTGGAACAACTTGTTAAAATGAGAGGTGTGGGCACATTTTTCCAAAGATATGACATATCTGTATTCATAACATGGTGAACATTAATCTTGATCTTGATAAGACTGTGAAGTGTGTCACACCCTGTAAATTGTGATCAAAGTACATCAACCCAAAATCAGGACTGGATTTGTACATCTTGCCCCCTCATCCCAGAACTTACTGTCAACCCATGTCCAGTTCCAAAATGAATGGCTTTTATTCTATTCTGATGGTAACAGCTGCTCTATGATGCCAACACTGAGGAGGTGCCAATTATCTTTGGCTGTCACTTATCATTGGCTTCTTTATCCATATATGTCCTACAATTGGCACCAGTTTTCTGGAAACAGAATTCAGCTACAGTCTGACATTATGCTCCCTGATTTTCGATCACTTGGCTGTCCTGCGGTGGAGGCCAACCACTTCCAAAACAGAGATGCAAAAGGGGGGTGTTAGCAAAAGTAGTGGTCCCATCACATTTCACAGGGGCACGGGTCAGCACACAGATCCCAGCCAAAAGGTATCAGAGGGCATGGCCTGGCATTCTTTTTCCCCTGGCACATCCTATAGTAGCAGATGGTTTGGAGCACAGGGGCAGGTGTGGAGGGCCCACAG
Organism: Hemiscyllium ocellatum; assembly: GCF_020745735.1. Classification (NCBI taxonomy): domain Eukaryota; kingdom Metazoa; phylum Chordata; class Chondrichthyes; order Orectolobiformes; family Hemiscylliidae; genus Hemiscyllium; species Hemiscyllium ocellatum. The sequence goes on along the minus strand of NC_083411.1, from coordinate 42,933,696 downwards.
GGAACCCAAGTGATGGCAACATCCCAAATTGATTTGCAGAAGGTTGTGTTGAACTGGACACTCTGGGAAATGGCTGTGCTGAATTCATTAAGAGAAGTAATGGACTGGATTTTGCAGGATGAGGGAGATGGAACTAAACCTTGGCACTGGAACCTCAGTCTCCTTTTTTCATAGGTAGGGATGTTACCGTGTACCATAAGAGCCTCGAATCTGGTGCTTTCTGCAGATCATGATCTTCTTGGACTTGTCTTCCTTTCTGCAACCTCCTCATGCCTGCTTAAAGTACTCCTCGACGTCTTATTGCCTGACACCACAAAAATGGAACAGACAAAAAGCCATTCTGTACAATTGGTTCTCTAACGAGATCCATAGCTTGTTCGTTTGTTGTTTCAAAATGACAACAAGCTCCCTATTTATGCAGCACCCATCTCTGCAACAACATCAAACTACTATGTGACATTAGGACTCCACATTTTAATGCTCTGGGGAGTTGGAGTGCAGGAGGTTTGGCTATCCTGAATTGCACGTGTAAAAGCCAGCCCATTAGAAACATAGGAAGTAGCACCAAGAGTAGGCCATTCGGCCCTTTGAACCCTGTTCCTTCAAAACATTCAATATTTGGCCTCAACCTCTTTCTGTAACAGAGAATTCCATGGGCTCACCACTCCCTGGGTGAAGAAATTCCTCCTCATCTCAGTCCTAAATGGCATATCTCATATCTTTAGACTCTGGACATTAGACTGCACATCCCTAGACACTATGGGGCAATTTATCATGGCCAGTTCACCTAACCTGCACACCTATGGACTGTGGGAGCAACCAGAGGAGAGCCACATAAACACGGGAGAACATGCAGACTCCACACAGTCACCCAAAGCTGGAATCAAACCCGGTTCCCTGGCACTGAAAGGCAGCAGTACACTCCAAGTGCACAGACCATTGTGCTACCATATTTCCTGCCCAATCCCAAGGGCGTTCCCCCATCCCATTCTTCCGAGCTCCAGTGAACTCCTGGCTGATCCAGTCTCTCTTCACACTGCAGTCCTGCCGCCCAAATGTCTCATAACTGGATGAGCTCCAGCACGTTTGGACAGTCATGATTCTTGAAGGATTTGAGAATTTTGTGGAGTTTAACATCCTTTTGGACTTTAGTACAACACTGGTTTTTAAGTTGGTCCACATAATTGGGTGCTTTGAGTCACCGCTACCTCCTGCATTGGTGCACCTCCTTGGAGTGCCAGCCTGTTTGATGCACTCAATTCTGTGGAGAGAGAGAGAGAGAGAGACAGGAGCCTACGAGGAGCTTGGAAATTCTATAGTTGGTGCCAAGAATTTATCCTCCTTGCACCAGGTGGTGTGTGCCTATCCTTTCACATAATGGAGCTGTGCATGGCAGACACAAACTGCCTTTCACTTTAAACTGCCACGGACAGGATAATTATTACTCACAATAAACAGCAGAGTTTACAAACAAGGAGCAGATTGGGTGTCTCCCTAATGACACCAAATGAAACAGCTTTCACATAACAGCAGCAGCACACTCCAAGTGCAATCAGACCTCATTTGTAAAACTTAGCACCAAACATAGTGCTCTCCAGATGGTTTACTAGTTAATAAAATTCCCATTTGCCTGTTTTATTGAACTATAAACCACTTATCCACGATCCTCACCATCCTTCTCCTATTGAATTGTTCTGTTTGCTTTTCACTGCGGGCATGATTTTAACACATTTCTCCTGATGGGGAAAAGCAGCCTTGCTGTTAAATCAAGATGGGGAAAAGTAGCCTTGCTGTTAAGTCAAGTTGATGTCTAATTCTGGATGATTTCTGTCTGCAAACCCTCTTAGGTGGACACCTTGGTCTCAGGAGATCACTTGACTAAAGGCTGTGAGCTTCATTAGTTTGGAAATTGGGGATTGGGTCCCTGTTCTGTTTCCTGAACACCACTGTAATTTTAACATTGCACAGAGGTGGTGCTGACCAGCTCAGTGACAGTGGGTAGCAAAGGAGGTGCCATGCCAACATCCCCTTGTTCTGACTGAGTCAACAGGACCCATTTCATCCCACATGGTAACAGGAAACTACTTGGTATGCGAAACAGCAGAATCTCTTGCCTTTAAGAGAGATGCAGTTTATTGTATGATAGTGTCAGATTAGATTAGATTCCCTAGAGGATGGAAACAGGCCCTTCAGCCCAACAAGTCCAAACCGACCCTCTGGAGAGTAATTCACCCAGCACCGGTCCCCTACGTTTACCCCTGACTAATGTACCTAACACTACGGGCAACTTAGCACAGCCAATTCACCTGAATTGCACATCATTGGACTGTGGGAGGAAACCGGAGCACCAGAAGGAAACACACACAGACACAGGGAGAATGTGCAAACTCCACACAGTCACCCAACATGGGAATCTAACCCAGGTCCCTGGTGCTGTGAGGCAGCAGTGCTAACCACTGAGCCACCGTGTCATCCTAGGTGCACATTGCATTGATTTGATGGATATTGGCGCTGAGACTGAGCAGACAGAGATACTCTCCTCAAGATCCGCAGCTATTCATCCTTTCCCTACCCAAATCCTTATGATGTGATCATATTAGTGGACGTTGGATCAGTTGTTCATTTAAAATCTGAGATTTTGTTTTAAGCAAAGCTATCAAGGGATATGGAACAAAGGGAGTTAGCCCACAGATAAGCAATTATCTCATTGAATGATGAGTGACAATGCTGTCACTTTAACAAGGTTATTTTGTCCTTGGCTTTGTTTATGAAGAGAGGTCGGAAGTGCAGAGATATCGAAGGGTCTAGGGAGTAACAGTTTAACAATGGAAGGGAAGTGGCCAGTTCTCCCAGTTCAAGTTTTTCCTAGTTTGTTTTAGCAGTAGCAGTCACGAGATGTGAGAGTCGAGTGGATTTACAAGCTTCAGTAAAGAATTTCTCTGACTTTCTTCTGAGATCTCTCTCACGACGGTGCTCCCTCCTTCCTGTAAGAATCTGTAACTTTACTTTTTTTTGCCAAGGAGTGTGCTTATGGGATGTTGCTGTATTGGAGCAGTTAATCAGAAAAAGTTGCAGTATTGGGTCGGTTAAGGTTTCCAATAGTTAAGCTATTCTAAATTCCGGTTTCTTTTACTCGTGTTTCAATTGTAGTGTTTAAATAAATTCTGTTTTGCTTAAAGCCGAGTGATTTGACCAACTGCATCACACCTGGAACACCCACTTCACATCTGCCTTTAAAACAAGAAAAAGTTAGGGTCTAGGCTACCTTCTTAAAATATTTTGAGGGGGTCTGACCTGGAGTCCATAACAAATGGAACAGGTTCAAGTGACTGAATGGCTTAATCCTGTTCCTATGTTTAATACAGTTGTCAATGTTAACCCTTTCAAAACTTTATGCAACAGAAAGCAAATATAATTTGTTGTCAGTCAGAAAACATTTTTTCTTGGGATAAGGCACCAATCATGTTTCTCTGGGTCTCCACGTCGAGGTCTCTGTTACGCCAAGGTCTAGAAATGACCCTCATGCTACTCTAATTCTCCTAGTTGTAGGCCATCAGGACACCCCTTAATCTAACTTATGCGTTTATTTGTTCACAGATTGTGGACATTGAAGACATTGCCCATTCCTAATAGCCCCTGGGAGATGGTAGTATACTGCCTTCTTGAACAGCAATATGTATTCATGACTTGGATGAGGAAAGTGAATCTACTCTAGCTAAGATTGTGAATGACACACAAGTTGGTGGGTTGGCAAATGATGAGGATGTCTCAAAAGGTCTGCTGAGCGATGTAGACAGGTTAAATGAATGAGGAAAAGCGTGTCAGATTGAATGTAATGTGGGGAAGTGTGAGGTTATGCACTTTGCCAGGAAGAATAGAGAAGCTGAACATTATTTGAATGGAAACAGGTCTGGCAGCATCTGTGCAGAGAAAGCAAAGTTAAGGTTTCAGGTTCGGTGCCCCTTCCTCAGAACTTTGTCAGCACTCAAAATGTTAACGCAGATTTCTTTTCACAGATGCTGTCAGACCTGCTGAGCTTTTCCAGCAACTTCACTTTTGTTTCTGATTTACATTGTCTGCAGTTCTTTCACTTTTTTTGTTATTAAAATGGAGAAAGACAACAAAGAGCTACAAAACAGAGATTTGGGTGTTCTTGTCTGTAAATCACAAAAAACCCTGCATCAAAATCCAGCAGGTAATAGGGAAGACAAAAGAAATGTTGGCCTTTATTTCAAAGGGTATTGGAATACAATAATAGGGAGCTTTTACTAAAGTTATACAAGGCACTAATCAGAACACAGCTGGAATGCTGTCAATAGTCTTTTATTTAACAATAGGCATGCTAGTTTGAATGAGATTCTCTACAGTGTGGAAGCAGACCATTTGGTCCGACAAGTCCACACCAATCTTCCAAAGAGTAACCTACCCTAACCCATTTCCCTCTGAATGATGCAACTAACACTAGGGCAATTTAGCATGGCCAATTCACCTGACCTGCACTTCTTTGGATTGTAGGAGGAAACCGGAGCACCCAGAGAATGTGCAAACTCCACACAGACAGTCAACCAAGGCTGGAATTGAACCTGGGCTCCTGGTACTGTGAGGCAGCAGTGCTAACCACTGAGGCACTGTGCTGACCCAATTGAAGGCAATGCAGAGAAGATTCACTTGGCTGATAATAGGTATGGAGGGTCTATTTTTTGCGTAGATTGGTCCTATTTTCTTTGGAATATAGCAGAAGGAATGGTGACCTTATCGAAACATACAAGATTCTTAAGGGATTCGACAGTGTAGATGCTGAAAGGTTGTTTCCCCTTATTGGGCCAGAACATAATCAGAATGAAGGGATGCACATTTAAGACAGAGATGAGGAGGAACTTCTTCTCTTGGAAGGTTGTGAATCTGAAGAATTATTTGCCACAGAAAACTGTGGCTATCTCACTAAGTGAGGCTGAGATAGACAGATTTTTTGATCAGTAAAGGAATCAAAGGGAAACATGGTTTCTTTTATTCATTTATTAAATCTGCCTCATTACACATCACCTGATCCAGCCATATCCACTGTTGGATCCATAACATATTCTCGGAAACAATCCAGAATGCACTCTATGAATTCTTTCACGTGGCACCTTTGTTAATCTGACAATCTACATGATGATTAAAATCATCCATAATTAATGCCTTTGTTATGTGCCCTCAATGTTTCTTGATTTATTTTCTATTCACCATTTAGCAGCTGTTAAGGACCCTTTGGACTATTCCTCCTGGTCATTCCTGATTTAGACGAGGAATAAAGAAATGGCAGAGAATAAAAACTACAGTGAGGAAAGAAACAAGAGAGGGCTAACAAAATTCCAAAGATCAAAAGTCCAGACCATAAGGTGGAAGGTTATTTTCTGACAGTGTTATGCTTTTGAAGTATCTCTTCTCCTGGGAAGAGAGAGAGAGAGAGTGAGAGAGAAAGAAACTAATGCTTTCTGCTTGCAGGCTCTGGATGTTCTCTGACACTGCTATCCTGAATTTTCACCTCACTGCAACTCAAACTACCAGGGGACTGTCAATGGTTAGAATTTTTCAAGACTTTCAGTGTTCTTCAGTCTCAAATTGTCTCTCTTACTTCTTCAAGAAGTAACATTGTATTGCAAAGTGCAAAAAATATGCAACATTTGATTTTAAAGTTGCAAAACACTTCTGGTATTTCAGTTTTAAGCATCAAATTGTATGTTAGTACACTATTCCGTAAAACTACATTATCTCTCACAGATCTGGCCATCTCCCCACCTTTAAGTACCATGCAAGATATCATAGGTTTGCAGCAGACTGCTGCTCCTGTGACCTTTGACTCTTAACTTTCAGCTAATCATAATTCCTCCTATGTTCTCAATATTCTTCTCCAACTACAAAGATTGAAACAATTGATCTTACAGTCTTTCTTTTCCTCTTATAAATTCTAAAATGTCTGATTGGGTTTCTTTCTTATAGCTCTAATTTTAAATTGACAGGCTTCAGGACCAGAACATAAGCTGCAGAAAGGGAAATATGCTTATGATTTAAAAGGTGAATCAGTTGAATTGAATATAATCAAACTGGCTTTTGCATCTCTAATTTATTTTAAGGATGAAGTTGCAAAGACTGGAACACATTGAAAATCTGTATTTTTTATTAACTTATTGGCCTTTATCAACCAAAGGAAGAATGCTGGAATATATCTAAAAGCCTGACTATTTCAGGTATGGCCATAAAAACAAAACCAGTTTTCCTTAAGTTGAATGTAGACTGGACCCACAAATACTCTAGGGGGTGGCTCATCCCCAATTTAGCAGCACTTCCTTATGGTAGGGTGTGTCTTTGCTCTTCAAGTAGACCAGTGAACAACTTAGGTGGGAAATTAATGTTGCTGCTACACATATCGTAGAACCCCAACAGTATGGAAACAGGCCATTTGGCCCACCAAATCCACACTGACCCTCCAAACAGCATCCCACCCAGGCTTATCTCCAAACCTTACAACCATTCATTTCCCATTTCCAATGTCCCTAACCTATACATCCCTGAACACTATGGGCAATTTAGCATGGCTAATCCACCTAACCTGGACACCTTTAGACTGTGGGAGGAAACTGGAGCACCCAGCTGAAACCCAGCAGACACGGGGAAAACGTGCAAACTCCACACAGACAGTTGACTGAGGCTGGAATTGAACCTGGGTCCCTGGTGCTGTTAGGCAGCATTGCTAAGCAATGAGCCACTGTGCTTTAATCTCAAGCTAAGGAGAAACTACCCACTAAAATGCATTCTTGCATTACCTGGAATGTATTCTCTTGCATTGTGTGGATTGAGTTATCATTGAATGACTGTGTATCTGGGTTGGTTTTCATGCATTGGGTTCATCCAGTGTTGGCAAGGTAGACTCCTCCAGTTTCAGATCAATTTTTCAGTGTATTCAGTCTTGAAGGGTATCCAACTGTTCTTCTCTCTCTCTCATATCCCTTACACTTGTTCATTTGGTGCACCCCCTCTCCCATTTATCTCATTACCCCCTCGACTCATAGCCTCATTCCTGATGAAGGGCTTTTGCCCGAGATGTCGATTCTCCTGCTCGTCGGATGCTGCCTGATTTGCTGTGCTTTTCCAGCGCCACACCTTGATAGTTCACCTCCTCACCCTGACTACAGCTCAGGCCACCTTTTCTAAGTTTCAGTGGGACCATTCCCACCATTACCATCTTAGATAAGCACATGGATGATTTTAGTATAGTGTAGGGGGACGAGCTGAGAATAGTTCATAAGTCGTTGCATCATCGAGGGCCGAAGGGCCTGTTCTGCGCAGTATTGTTCTATGTTCCAAGAGTGAGAAAGTGAGGACTGCAGATGCTGGAGATCAGAGCTGAAAATGTGTTGCTGGAAAAGCGAAGCAGGTCAAGCAGCATCCAAGGAGCAGGAGAATCGATGTTTCGGGCATGAGCCCTTCTTCAGGAAGGGCTTCCTGAAGAAGGGTTCATGCCCGAAACATCGAATCTCCTGCTCCTTGGATGCTGCCTGACCTGCTGCGCTTTTCCAGCAACACATTTTCAGCTATGTTTCAAGAGTGCAGAGCACCATGACCACTGTCAGCATTTTGAAATGATACCAAGATTAAAATAGCTCATTTATAAGGACTGGCTGAACAGACAAAGCCATATTCCCTTGACTAGATGCTCATATTGAACAGTTTAATATTAAAAGATAGCAAAAGAGAGCCAGCTTAGTCTGGCAGGGAGAATGTAAAATGCAATTCTAAAATCAGAGCCAGGTATTTTAGGGTGATAACACATCTTCACACAAAAGGAATATTGGAAACTCCATCCCCCACAAAAAGTGTTGAGGCTGGAGATCAATTGAAAATTTCAAAGTAAAAAATGAGGTCTGCAGATGCTGGAGATCACAGCTGCAAATGTGTTGCTGGTCAAAGCACAGCAGGCCAGGCAGCATCTCAGGAATAGAGAATTCGACGTTTCGAGCATAAGCCCTTCGTTTCATAACTGGAGAATAGAAACTCAGTAAAAACTAAGGTTGCCAATGTATAAAGTCATAGAGATGTACAGCATGGAAACAGACCCTTCAGTCCAACTCATCCATGCTGACCCGATATCCTAACCTAATCTAGTCCCATTTGCCAGCACCTGGCCCATATCTCTCTAAACCCTTCCTATTCATATATCCATCCAGCTGCTTTTTAAACGTTGCAATTGTACCAACCTCCACCACTTACTCTGGCAGCTCATTCCATACACGCACCACCCTCTGTATGAAAACATTGCCCTTAGGTCTCTTTCATAACTTTCCCCTCTCACACAAAACCTCTGCCTTCTGGACTCTCCATCCCAGGGAAAAGACCTTGTCCATTTACCCTATCCACATCCTTCATGATTTTATAAACCTCCATAAGGTCACCCCTCAGCTCCAGGGAAAACAGCCCCAGCCTTTTCAACCTCTCCCTGTAGCTCAGGTCCTCCATGCTAGGCAACATCCTTGTAAATCTTTTCTGAACCCTTTCAAGTTTCACAACATCCTTCTGTCAGGAAGGGGAGCAGAATTGTACACAATATTCTAAAAGTGGCCTAACCAACTTCGTGTGCAGCTGGAACATGACCTCCCAACTCCTGTACTCAATAGTCTGACCAACAAAGAAAACAAATCAGGCAGATAAAAAGGAGAGGCAGTTATTATATTTTGTTCTCATCTGCCCTCCATCATACATTCAGATGTAGAGATGTTTGTCAATGGTTGCACAATGTTCAGCACTATTTGAAACTCCTCAGACACTGAAGAAGCCATGATCAAATGCAGCCTGACCCAGACAATATCCAGGACAAGGCTGAAAAGTGGCAAGTAACACGCACTGTGCACAAGTGCTTAGAAATTACCATCTCCAAAAGAGAGGATCTAACCATCTCCCTTTGACATTCGATTGCTTTCCTATTACTGAATTCCCACTACCAAATCCTGGGCGATATCATTGACAAGAAATTCAACTGTGAAAGCATGTAAATGCTATGGCTGCAACAGCAGGTCAAAGGTTAGGAGTACTGCAACAAGAAAACCATGTCAACTCCTCTCTCTTCAACCCCTGTGCACCATCGGCAAGACATAGTCAAGAGTGTGATGGGATGTTGCTGGATGGGTGCAGTTCCAATAATCGTTATGAGGTTTGACATCAGCCAGGAGGAAGCAGCTGCTTGACTGATGCCCCCATCCATCAACTTCAACTTTCACGTATCTGACTCCTTTTCAGGTACAGATCAGTGTAAGACAGGGATCTGTCGTAGCAGTCCTGATCGCAACTCAGTATGGAGTGAAAAGACTTTGGAGACTCCTTGATAAAAGCAGAACATTTCTAGCAGGCCAGGGAAAGTTTAAAATGGCACATAATTCATGCTAGAAAAGTGAGAAGTTATGAAATTGTTGAGATTACAGATTGACCATCATTTTCATGAATGTGCAGCTCTCAGCATTGCTACACAAGTGAAAGGGCTGCAGCAAAAATTGAGGTCACAGATTCAGGGACATTATGAAGTCATAATTAAAATAATGTCAGGCAGATTAAAAAAATGCAAGTAGATCTGCTTTTAATGTCTTTTTGGAAGATTTTATTCCAGTCATGAAAAAGGTGGTAGATCTTTCAGTGTCGTCAAAGTGTAATAAAAATGGGAATCCACCATTTCAAAAGCAACATAGGAATTGATTCCTGCTCCACATGCATTGGCTGTCTAGAATTTGAGTTCAGTTCTCTGAATGGAACTTGAGCTCGTAAGCCTTCAATTCAGAGGGGAGAGTGCTACCATTGAGAAATGACAGGCATAAAATTAAGAAACAATGCTGTGGTGTTAAATAGTTTGAATGATCTGTGTTTGATTATATCATTCCAGTAATTGATCTATGTACACTTTACTTGATTGGTTAATCCTGTGAGTCGACGCAAAGAGCTAATTGAACCAGGAAGATTCCAGAAAAGTGAAAAGCTTTAAGCTGAGAACTGGTGTGTGAATTTTGAAAGTCAAATGAGTTGCGAGATATTTTAAAGTATGGCTGAGTATACCATTTGTCGATCTAAAATTGATGGATCTGTGCATTGCTTTGAGATAATATTAACATCTAAGATATAAGCAAGCTTGTGAATAATTAACAATTACACTAAATATTTTTTTTTATTTTTGTATGATGTGTTGCTAGATGCAAGGCAGTCACAAATCTATTTAGTGAGTGCTTAACCATAGAGGATAAATCACCATGAATTATCAGTCTAGAAATGTCAGGGACAAAGTGGCTTTGTACCACAACTGCCAATGCTACAGCTTTTCCATGAAGAAACAGAATAAGATGCAGGTGGCATTCGAGGTCAGTGAACTGAGGGCAAAACAAGGTGTCAGGAAGTACGGTGCAAATATGGTTTGAACATGAGTGTACTTGGAGCTGACTAGCACAGTATTTGTGATCAACATCAAGGTAAGGAACTATCTGAGGAATGGACAATAGTCATAGAACATAGAACAGCACAGCACAGAACAGGCCCTTCAGCCCACGATGTTGTGCCGACCATTGTAAGGTAAACCTAATGTGCGAACCCTCAAATTTCTGTGACCATATGCATGTCCAGCAGTCTCTTAAATATCCCCAATAACCTCGCTGCCACAACTGCTGCTGGCAACACATTCCATGATCACACACCTCTGCATAAAGAACCCACCTCTGACATCCCCTCTATACTTTCCGCCAAACAGCTTAAAACAATGACCCCTCATTTTAACAATTTCTGCCCTGGGAAAAAGTCTCTGGCTATCAACTCTATCTATGCCTCTCATCGTCTTGTACACCTCAATTGGGTCCCCTCTCTTCCTTCTTTTTTTCAATGAAAAATGTCCGAGCTCAGTCAACCTCTCTTCATAAGATAAGCCCTCCATTCCAGGCAGCATCCTGGTAAACCTCCTCTGAACCCTCTCCAAAGCATCCACATCTTTCCTATAATAGGGCAACCAGAACCGGGCACAGTATTCCAAGTACAGTCTAACCAAAGTTTTATAGAGCTGCAACAAAATCTCACGGCTCTTAAACTCAATCCCCCTGTTAATGAAAGCCAAAACACCATATGCTTTCTTAACAACCCTGTCCACTCGGGTGGCTCTTTTAAGGGATCTATGTACCTGCACACCAAGATCCCGCTGTTCCTCCACACTGCCAAGAATCCTGTCTTTAATCCTGTACTCAAATTTCAAGTTTGACCTTCCAAAATGCATCACTTCACATTTATCCAGGTTGAACTCAATCTGCCACCTCTCAGCCCATCTCTACATCCTGTCAATGTCACGCTGCAGCCTACAATAGTCCTCTATACTGTCAACGACACCTCCAACCTTTGTGTCGTCTGCAAACTTGCTAACCCATCCCTCAATCTCCTCATCCATGTCATTAATAAAAATCACAAAGAGTAGAAGCCCAAGAACAGAGCCCTGTGGAACACCACTCACCACTGACGTCCAGGCAGAATACTTCCTTCCACTACCCCTTGCTGTTTTCTGTCGACCAGCCAATTCTGTATCCAAACAGCTAAATTTCCCTGTATCCCATTCCTCCTGACCTTCTGAACGAGCCTACCAAGGGGAACCTTATCAAATGCCTTGTTGAAGTCCACATACACCACATCCACCGCTCAACCCTCATCAACTTGTCTAGTAACATCCTCAAAGAACTTGATAAGGTTTGTGAGGCATGAGCTGCCCCTCACAAAGCCATGCTGACTGCATTTAATCAAACCATGCTCTTCCAAATGGTCATAAATCCTATCCCTCAGAATCTTCTCTAACACCTTGCAGATGACAGACGTGAGACTGACCGGTCTGTAATTGCCGGAGATTTCCCTATTTCCTTCCTTGAAGAGAGGAATTACATTTGCCTCTCTCCAGTCCTCAGGTACGACTCTGGTGGAGAGCGAGGATGAAAAGATCTTCGCAAGTGGCGAAGCAATCACATTTCTCGCTTCCCAAAGTAGCCGAGGACAAATCTGGTCTGGCCCTGGCGACTTGTCAATCTCAATGTTTGTCAAAATTTTCAGCACATCAGCTTCCTCAATCTCTATCAGTCATTTTGACTGTTAGCCTAGTTTAGCAGTAAAACAGATCTCTGCAATTCCCAGGTGAGAGTTAGGCCAAAGCACTAATCTGGTCAAACCTGCAAGTTCCCTTTTGTCTTGTCACATTCAAAGCATTTTTACAATCCTTCGTTGTGAAGGTAAATATCACACAACACCACGTTATAGTCCAACAAGTTTATTTGGATGCACTAGCTTTCGGAGTGCTGCTCCTTCTCCGAAAGCTATTGCTTCGAAATAAACCTGTTGGACTATGATCTGGTGTTGTGTGATTTTTACGTTTGTCCTCCCCAATCCAACACCGGCATTTTCAAATCATGACTTCTTTGTGAACAATGATAGATCTTGCTGTCTCAGGTCTATTGAGTCATTCTGCTCATTTCCCTTTGACTCACCATCCAATAATTTTATTAAAAATGGTGGCAGCATTGTAGTATTTCATTAAATACTACAAATCACAGGTTTGAGAGAATAATAGTGCAGGCCATTTTATTTTTTGACTTTCTTTCATTCAGCGTCTTGCTTTTTCTTTTGCAGGCCTCTCACATTTTTTAAATCTTCTCACTTTGTAAGTGAGTGAATTTTCTTTCTGTTATATCTCATCTTCCACTTTTTGTCTAATAAGGGTTTTATCTATTCTTCTCCATCCACAAGAAATCTTCTGGTTTGAAAGGCAATTAAGAGCAGGCGGAGGCCATTCAGCTTCACATGCCTTTATTGGCGTTCAGTGCTCTTATTATTATATTGGCCCACAGGTTGGCTACACATTGTGAAGTGCTGTTCATGATGAAGATTACGGCCATCCTCCTCTTTAAGGGATCTACCAGGCCTTCTTACTCTAGTGTAGTCAAGGGAAACCACCTTTGATACGATTTGACCTTTTTTGTCACGTAACAAGATACAGTGAAAATTATTGTTTTGCATGCTCATGTGACAAACTATGCCTTATATAAATGCCTGAGGGTAATAGAATAGAATGCAGAATAGACTGTTACGGCTATAGAGAAGGTGCAAAGCAAAATCAACTTCAGTATATCAAAGATCAGTTCATAAGACTTATAAAAGCGGGAAAGAAGCTGTTCTTGGATCTGTTCGATTGTGTTCTCAAAGTTTTGTGTTTTCTACCTAACGGAAGACAATAAGGAGGAGCAGAAATCGAGTCTGTTCCAGCATTCAATCATGGCTGGTAAGTTTCTCAACCCCATTTTCCAGCTTTTGCCCCTGTAACCCTTGATCCCTTTGATACTCAGTCTTAAATATGCTCAATTAGCTGGCCTCTACAGCCAGTGAATTCCATAGATTCCCCACTCTCTGGCTGAAGAAGTTTCTCCTTATCTCCATTCTCAAAGGTCTTCCCTTTACTCTAAGGCTGTGAACTTGCGTCCTAATCTCTCCTACCAATGGAAACATCTTCCCAACACCTACTCTGTCCAGGCTATTCAATATTCTATATGTCTCAATTAGATTCTAACCAGAGCTTTATAGAGTCTCCAAAGTACATCCCTGCTTTTATATTCAAGTCTTCTCAAAATAAATGCCATCATTGTATTTGCCTTCTGTCTACTAACTCAACCTCCAAGTTTACCTTGAGAGAATCCTGGACTAGAACTCCCAAGCCTCTTTGTACTTCAGACTTATGAATTTTCTCCCCATTTAGTCCATGCCTCTATTTTTCCTGCCAAAGTGCATGACCTCACACTTTCCCACATTGTACTCCATGTGCCATTTCTTTGCCCACTCTCCTAACCTGTCCAAATCCTTCTGCAGCCCACCCCCTTCCTCAATACTACCAGCTCCTGTATCTATCTTTGTATCATCTGCAACCTTGGCCAGAATGCCCTCAGTTCCTTCATCTTGATCGTTAATGTATAAAGTGAAAAGTTGTGGTCCCAGCACTGAGCCTTGCAGAACACCATTTGTCACTGGCTGCCAACTTCAGAAAGACCCTTTAATCCTCACTCTCTGCTTTCTGCCAGACAGCCAAGCTTCTATCCATGTTAGCACTTGCCTCTAACACCACGAGCCCTTATCTTACTCAGCAGCCTCCTGTGCAGCACCTTGTCAAAGGCCTTCTTGAAGTCCTGGTAGATAACATCCATTGGCTTTCTTTGCCCTAACCTGCTCATTACTTCCTCAAAGAATTCAAGCAGATTTGTCAGGCATGACCTCACCTTGATGAAGCCACGCTGACTCTGCCCTATTTTATCATACATGTCTGAGTATTTAGAAACCTCATCCTTCACAATGGTTTCCAGAATTTTACCAAGGTTAGGCTAATCAGTCTATAATTTTCCCTCTTTCGACTTACTCCCTTTTTAACAGGGGTGCAATTTTCCAGTTCTCTGGGATCCTTCATGATTGTAGTGATTCCTGAAAAATCACCACTAACATTCATTATCCCTTCATTTTTGTGATGGACTGGGCTGTGTTCACAACTCTCTGTAATTGTTTTTGGTTATTAACCTAGCAGTTGTCATACCAAGCTGTGACGCATCCAGATAGGATAGTTTCGGTGCTTTATTGCATGTTTATTGCAAGTTAACAACTAATTACAGATCACATTGAGATGACAGAGATTGTCACAGAGACTTTGAGGAGGACCAGATGTTAGGTCTCAGTCCTTCAAGCCCTAAATTGTTCTGCCCACACATCCATTTGAATCATCATTGTAAGTGATGCTTAAGGCACTCTTCAGTAATAACCCTTTCAGATCCATTTTCATCATCTTGTTCTACCAGTGGGACCCAGCATCACACCCTTCAGTCTTCAGCCAATTCAATACACTCCATATGAAATCAAGAAACAGTTGGAGACAATGGATACTGTAAAGGCTATGGGCCCTGACAACATTTCGGCAACAGTACTGAAGGCTCGTGCTCCAGAACATGCTGCTCCCCTAGCTAAGCTCTTCCAGTACAGTTACAATGCTGGCGATGTGAAAATTGCCCAGGTATGTCCTGTGCATAAAAAGCAGGAAAAATCCAATCCTGCCAATTACCACCCCATCAGTCTATTCTGGATCATCAGTAAAATGATGGAAGGTGTTATCAATAGTAATAATGAGATTGTTAAAGGTGCAATAGAAATTCAGGTCCTAGACGTGGTATACAGGTATATTGTTCTTAATCCTACGCGTGAGCCACAAACCAATATCCGAGAAATTCTGAACCTCTACATCTGGCCTGGCCTGGTTCAGGAGAGTGGATTTAAAGTAAACTGATCTTGGTGTTTGTAACAGGAAATAATAAACAGGCTTGGTCGAGTTTCTGTTGGGGGAAAACAACTGGTGTTACCTGCAAGCAGCATGTAAAATTAAAGAAGATTTTGATAGAGTTGGTACTAAGAATGTCTGTAACTGTCTGGAAGAGCTAAAGTTGAAGCCATTACTAAATGGCAGAAGTGGGTACTGCAGATGTTGGAGATTAGAGTCAAGATTAGAGTGGTGCTGGAAAAGCATAGCAGGTCAGGCAGCATCTGAGGAGCAGGAAAATCGACGTTTCAGGCAAAAGCCTTTTATCAGGAATGAGCTACTCTAATCTCAGCCATTACTATATAACTAGTCATGCAGAATCCAATAGGGAATTCAGAAGAAATGTTTTCACCCAGAGAGTAGTGGGAATGTGGAACTCACTTCCATAGGGAGTGGATGGAGTAATTAGTATTGATGAACTGAAGGGGAAACTAGAAGTACATGTGATTGGGAAGGGAATAGAGAAGTACAATAGTAGGGTCAGAGAAGAAAAATGGTAGGTGGCTGAAGTGGATCATTCATGCCAATATGACCTTAAGGGTCAAATTCTGTGCCACATATCCAATGTAATCCTTTATACTTCATGAGTGTTGAAAGGACTCAGAATTCCCATGAGTATACCTTCATGTTTGATTTGTGAATTGTCTACATTTCCTTACGCCTTACTCTCACTGTCTCTGTCATCCTCCATTATTCCTTCTTCCTTGCTCCTCCTTATCTTCTTCTCAACAACATTAATGTTTCAACATGTTGACAAGACATAACCAGTATTTCTAGCTCTGATCCAGAGTGTTAACCAGATAAGTCACTTCACCAACTGTCTTAGTTACCTTGTACAATCCACCAAATCTCAGTTTCTGACATTACCTCTGTAAAGGTAACAATACAATGTTTCAGTTCCAGCTTGAAATCACCAAAGTGTTACACTGCAGAAAGAGGCCATTCAGCCCATCAAGCCTGCACTGGCTCTTCAAATGAGCAGCATTATTTATTGCCAAACTGCAGTTCTTTTCATCATACTTTTACACATACTTCTATCTAAATAACCATCCAATTTCCACCTAGAATGCTTTTGTGCACCTCCTGTACAGCTGCAACCTTGTATACCTCACTCTGTCTAAACACCTACTGATATGTATATCCTTGTATGTTATGACCTGCCTGTACTGTTCGCAAAATAAAATGTTTCACTGCACTTATGTACATGTAACGACAGTAAATCAAAATCAAAATCAAAACAATTGAACCTGCCTCTACTAAATGCCCTGGCCCCAACCATTCACTGTCTAATTCACCTGCGGCATTCAAATTAAATTTGATACAACAATCAGGACAGTACAACTCAACATCAGGAACTTATGTAAGTTATATTGTCACATCACTCAGTTGTGTCTAAGGTATATTAATAAATTTATGACTTTTCTAAATCTATTGTGACTTCTTGTAAATAATACAAGGTGCTCTGTGTTTGCAATCTGTTCCTGAGTGATGTGAAAGTTGGAAAGAATATTGTATTTTCCTTAGACTGGTGCTCAGTACTGGATTTCAGACATTGGAGCCTGTTGCTATGGTGATCTGTCAGCTTCCATGTTGATGATAAATGTTCCAAACACCTCTCTGTCCATGAGTGTGGGTGTACGATAGATAGAATGTTACCAGGGCTGAGGGTAAAATGACGGCAGGTTTGTATAACCTCACTTGAATTTCCTTGAGAAGAGGAGATTGAACAGCAATTTGATCAGTATGTTTAATAGGTTCAAACAATCTGGTCAGGTAGATAGAGCAAAGGTAGAAAATATATTTTCACAAAACAGTAGTGGAAGTATAGAATTAAGTTTTGCCTCTGAAGAAAGGCTTGAATCCTGAGGTCAAATGGGCCTTCCAAGATTCACGTCACTGTATTTTTTTCTGGTTAGGTTTTCAAATAACAAACAGCTGATGTGAGAAAATGAAGTTGAGGTACAGATGGCCATTAACACATTGGATGGTGGATAGCCTTGAGGAGCTCAGTGGAATCCTGCTATTCCCGTGTAACTGCTTGAAGGCACAAATAGATTCTTACTTTTGCCTCTGAGTAGACTCCAGAATGGAATGAAATATTGTGCCTGTGAAACATGCTCAACGCACTCGATGCATTCTGCCTGTTCTTCTATTACAGGCATAAAGTTCTAAATGGCCTCCTCCTGTTTCTACAGCAGGCTCAAAAAGGCTGAATGGCTTCCTGTTCATGTATCAGCTTAAATTCATTTTGGCGTTTTGTCTTATTTCTTCTCAGGACATCAAAGCGCTAGAATGCTAGAATTTATTCCCATCCCTAATGCTATGAGAAGTTGGAGGGGAGCCATTTTTGACCCACTGACATCTATCAAAGTTTCAAAGCAGCTGGTTTCCTCAGCCATTGCAGTGAGCAAATAACTGTTCACCATTACTGTGGGACTGTGAACTCACATGGGATACAATGAGCTTCATTCACATCTGGATGATGTTTTCAATCACAAGGCTGATGTGAATGAAGCTCATTGTATTGCATGTGAGTTCAGAACCACAGAGAGAAGACATTAATCTAACTAAGCATGTGAAGAAAGACACTGCACGTGAGAGCTGTATTTGAAAATCGACTATGTACAAATGCAAATACCTAGTGTTACAATATGTAAGGGGTTGAAGAGTCTTATTTAGTAATAAGGAGCAAGCAACCTCAGGGATAATGTCTGTGCAGACACCCAAAGCCCAAAAATACTCTTGACCAGTATTTCAAGGTATAGTATTGGCTTAAAGCATAACTAAAGCATTGCTAAAAGGTGGGCTACAGTCAGGATGAGGACTCAAGAAACCAGGTTTAAAATTTAGCTGCTTGCATCCTCGTCCTGATATGTGCAAGATGAAGGACTGTATCTGTGTGTCTCTTCTTAGCAATGTTTATGTTCTGTGCCAAGAGGTCATTAGCAAAATGAAACATGATAACACTGAAGGGGAACAGCTCTAAGATCTGACATGACTACAGAGTCCAAGGGAAAAAGCTGAAAAAGGAGATTCTGTGGGTAGAATAGGATCTCAGAAGACATTAAGAGAAAGAAGCTGAAAGTGGCAAAGATGTTGAAGGCAGGAAAAAGGCCTTTTAAGATTTCATTTACAGAGACATAAAGCCAGAAGACTCTGAATGATGGGATAAAAAGACTTAGAAATCTGATGCATCATCAATATGGAGAAGAAAAGTGCAGGAAAATTTGGGAACTCACTCATTCATTCTGTCGGTCCATAGGGATAGCAGCTCTGATACAAAACTTGCTCTTATTTCAATTATTTGAAGGTGCAGTATGAGATCAGAATTAGGAGCTCTGGAAGCAGCAGTGCTATAAACAGGTTTCAAACTGACACGTAAAGGAACAGCGTGATCAAATTACCTCATATGCAATAAATCCAATAGTTGTTGATATTCTGGTAAGTTTGGAGTAGAGACATAGAAAATAGGAGTTGAAAATGTCCATTCAGCGCTTTGAGCCCATTCCACCATTCAATATGATCATGGCTGATCATCCAACTCAGTGCACTGCCCCTTTTTATCCCCTATTTCCTTCTATACCATTAATCCCAAGTGCTTTATCCAAGGCCTTTTGGTTCTCGACTGCTTTCTGTGGAAGCAAATTCCACAGGCTCACTCCTCTCTGGGAGAAGACACTTCTCCTCATCTCAGTCCCAAACGGTTTACCCCACAGCTTTAGACAGTGATCTCTGGATCTAAACTTCCTGGCCATTAGAAACATCCTTCCTGTATTTACCCTGTCAAATCCTGTTAGAGTTTTATAGATTTCGCTGATATCTCCACTCATTTTTTGAACTCTAACAAATATTTTCTTAACCGATTCAACCTCTTCATATCTGTCAATCCTGCCATCCTTGGTAAACCTTTGTTGCACTCCCTAAACAGCCAGAATATCCTTCCTCAGATAAGGAGACCAAAACTACACACAATACTCCAGGTGTGGTCTCACTGAGGCCCCCAAACAATTGCAGTAAAACACTGGATAAAAGCAAATTACTGCGGATGCTGGAATCTGAAACCAAAAGAGAAAATGCTGGAAAATCTCAGCAGGTCTGGCAGTATCTGGAAGGAAAGAAAAGAGCTGACATTTCGAGTCTAACTGACCCTTTGTCAAAGCTAAACAAAAGGGACAAATAGGGAGGTATTTATATGAGGCTGAGAGAAGGTGAGTCATGGCTCCCGAAGCAAAGGTAGCAATAAAGAGGTGATAATAACTGTGCATAGAGAGATTATAGGGAGATTAGGAGCTGTGAATGACCAAGGCCAGTGTTATGTGACAAAATATGTGGGGGATGGGGGGGGGATGGGTGAAGTAGAGGCAAAATGGAAAACAGGGGAGAAGGGTAGCAAAGGGGGAAGAGGAGAGGAAAAACAGAGTGAGGAGCAAGAGAAAGAGAGACAATTAAGAAATAAGAACAGTGAAAAAAAATTTTAAAAAGATAAAATAAATGAAATAAAATTACAGAGCAGAATGACAACAGAGGGGTCGAGATGGGATGTCTATAAATACCTCCCTATTTCTCCCTGTTTTTAAGCTTTGACAAAGGGTCAGTTAGACTCGAAATGTCAGCTCTTTTCTCTCCTTACAGATGCTGCCAGACCTGCTGAGATTTTCCAGCATTTTCTCTTTTAATTGCAGTAAGACATCCCTGCACCTGTATTTGAATCATCTCAGTTGAAGGCCAACGTAGCATTTGCCTTCTTTACTGCGTGCTGGACCTGCATGCTTACTTTCAGTGACTGATGTGCAAGGATACCCAGGTCTCAATGCATATTCCTCTTTCTCAGTTTATAGCTAATTAATATAAGTATCTGCCTTCCTGTTTTTGCAACCGAAATGAATAATCTCAAATTTATCCATACTGTACTACATCTGCCAAGCGTTGGCCCACTCACTCAGCTTGTACTAGAGCATATGAAACATTGAGAAAAATCTTGTCATGTACCTTACCCACAAAATAAATATATTAGCAGAATGAGTGAGAGTGAGTCAGTGATCTCATAATCTAGGGGAGTCAATACAGCCCTGATTTGATTTGTTGTCATGTGTGCCTAAGTACAGTGAAAAGCCTTGTTTGTGAGCAGTGCAAGCAGATCACAGTAAGCAAGGACATACAGATCATAGGATCCCTACAGAGTTACACAATGCAGGAATGTGCAAAGCAAGATCAACCTTAACAAGATCAGCATTACTTGAAGTTACAGAGTCTACATCAGTCTAATAACAGCAGGGAAGAGGTTGTTCTTGAACCTGTTGGTGCGTGTGTTCAAGCTTCTGTCTAATCTACCTGATGGAAGAGGTTGTAGGAGATCATGACCAGGGTGCAATGGGTCTTTGATGATGTTGGCAGCCTTTCCACAGCAAGTGTAAGTAGTGTCCATGGATGGAAGGTTAGCTTTTGTGATGGTCTGGGTTATGCACACGACTTTCCATAGTTTCTTATGGTCCTGGGCAGAGCAGTACCCATCCCAGGCGGCTATGGACCTAGGTACACTCTCTATGGTGCATTTGTAAAAGTTGGTGAGAGTCCGGATGGACATGCCAAATTTCTTGAGCTGCCTGAGGAAGAAGAGGCATTTTTTGTGCTTTCTTGACTGTTGCATCCAAGTGGGAAATCCAGGGCAGGTTGTTGGTATCATCACTCCTAGGAATCTGGTGCACTCAACCTCTACTCTGCTGATATAGATTGGTGGGGGGGATTCCTCCTTTCTTTCTGAAGTCAATGATTAGTTCTTTTGTTCTGCTGTCATTGATAGAGAGGTTGTTGTCATTGCACCTTGCCACCAAGCACTCTATCTCTTTCATATCACCAAGCAGGATATTGCCAGTACAGAGCTTTCAATGGTGAATTAATTAGAGAAATGATAGTAGTCAGCATGAGGGATGAGAAGTTATTAAACTTTCTTTAATCCATTGATGACTTAATGCTGGAAGTGGCCATCTAATTCATTACACAGTGAGGATTTAACCTCCAAAATCAGTTATTACAGTGAGGAAAGTTCAGGCAATCTTGTTTAGCACTGCTGCCTTGCAGTGCCAGGGACCCAGATTCAATTCCACCCCTAGGCAACTCTGTGTGGAATTTGCACATTCTCCCTGTGTCCGTGTGGGTTTCCTCTAGGTGCTCCAGTTTCCTCTCATAGTCCAAAGATATGCAGATTAGGCGGAATGGCCATGGAAAACACAGGGTTATAGGGATAGGGTAAGGGGATGGGTCAAGGTGAGATGCTAGTCAGAGGGCTTGTGTGGACTCAATAGGCTGAATGGACTGTTTCCACTGTAGGGATTCAGTGATGATCTATGAGATTTGTCGGCTTCAACGTAGGGTTGTCACTCTTCCAAAAGCTCACCAAAACACAAAAAAACACACAAATAAATGTGTATCCCATGTATGACATGCAACTCCAACCAGAATCATCAGCACAATAAATGTCCAGGAGGGAGCGCTAAGTGTAGTCAGTTGGAGCACTTTATAACATAGTGTCTGTTATCTGTTGACTGTACCTTCATCACCTCAAAAATAAAGAAAAAGTTCTGCAAAAGAAACTTTTTCAGAGAAGTAGAAATTGTACAGCAGGGAAAAGTTCAAAATGTTAAAGAAATAGATCAAAAAGTGAAGCTAACATTCTGAGAAGAGCTCCAAGTGAGTCAAAACAGATTTTGCGTCAGCAACATAAAAGTACAGGGCTTTGGAACAGGAACAAGATAGCTTGCCTCAGTTGAAGTCTGTAAGATTAGGTTAGATTACTTACAGTGCGGATGCAGGCCCTTCGGCCCAACAAGTCCACACCGACCCTTCAAAGAGCAACCCACCCAGACCCATTCCCCTACATTTACCCCTTCACCTAACACTATGGGCAATTTAGCATGGCCAATTCACCTAACCTGCACGTTTTTTGGACTGTGGGAGCACCTGGAGGAAACCCACGCAGACACAGGGAGAATGTGCAAACTCCACACAGACAGTTGCCTGAGGTGGGAATTGAAGCCAGGTCTCTGGCGCTGGGAGGTAGCAGTGCTAACCACTGTGCCGCCCACTTTAGAGCAGAAACTGGTGAGATTAGCAAACATAAAACTCCAAGGTCCCATATCTGAAGCTACATGGGTAAATCATCATAAAGCTTCATTACAAAGGACAAGATATCAGTGAAAGAAAATAGTAATCAGAATACCTCATTGTTAAGCAAAAAATTATCGAGATCTCTTAGAAAAGGTTGACAGAGTATTTCAAAGTGAAGACAGAAATGAATTTCAGGAAGAATTTCCAAACTCATTTAAGCAATTTGGAACACTGTATTGGCCCAAGGCATGGGACAGTGTAGAGGGCAATTTATTTTAAATTTAACACTGTGCTGTATCTGTCCTGGCAATGTTTGATGGGGGCAGTGTAGAGGTATCTTTACTCTGTTTTTAACTCCATGTTGTACCTGTCCTGGGAGTGGGAGAAAGTGAGGACCGCAAATACTGGAGGTCAGAGTCGAAGAGTGTGGCGTGGGGAAAGCACAGCAGGTCAGGCAGCACCTGAGGAGCAGGACAGTCGACATTTCATTTCAGGCATAAGCTCTTCAGCAGGAATGTGACATCCTGGGGTGGGGTGGGGAGGGAGGGGGTGGGGAGCGCAGTGAGAGAGAGAGACTCACTGAGATCCTTGTAGAGGGAGGAGGAAAACTTCTTCAAGGTAGGCATCCATGGAAGAGGCTTCAGAGTAAGGTTATAATTGACCAGGAGAGAGTGAGGACTGCAGATGCTAAAGATCAGAGTGAAAAAGTATGGCGTTGAAAAGCACAGCAGGTCAGGCAGCATTCGAGGAGCTGATGACCTGGGGGATGCAGTAAGTGAAAGATTTACTGAGATCCTTGTGGAGGGAGGAGGAGAACTTCTTCAAGGTGGGAATCGTTGGAAGAGGCTGGGGAGTCGGGGTGTTTGGGGACAGTGTAGAGAGAGCTTTATTCAGCATCTAATTCTGTGCTGTACTAGTTCTGGGAGTGTTTGATATTGGCAGCGATCAGAGGGAGCTTAACTCTGTATCTAACCTGAACTACACCTGTCCTGGGAGTGTTTGATGGGACCAGTGTAGCGACAGATTTCCTCTGAATCTAACCCCATGTTGTTACCTGTCCTGGCAGGATTTGATGGGGCCAGTATAGAGGGAACTTTAGTCCATATTCAACCCTGTGCTGTATATGTCCTGGAAGTGTTTGATGGGGACAATGTAGAGAGAGCTTTGCTCTGTACGTAACCCTGGGATCTACCTGCTTTGGGAGTGAAGAATGTACAGATGAATCTGAATATGGAAAATGATGAAGCTGTTGTAAGTATAATATCTGTGAGTTTGCAGTTGATACAATCAGATCATTACTGTATCCCTAAAATGAAACGTATCTTTTCCATTAAATAAATTCAAACTGAGTTATTGGCATCGGGGTTAGAAACTTAAAAGACAAAAGGCCAATTGTGATTGTAACAAGGTCAGCCAGGTGGATCTCAGAATTTGAGTTCTCTGATTGGGGCTGTTAACCTGGTTCAATCAGGGAGCTCCGGCTGACAGATATAGACAGGAGTGTCAGACATGCTCACACTCTGAAAGCTGGCTCTGAGGGAGCTGAATAAGTGTCAAGGACTTTTACATATAAATAAAGGGTGACTCGGTGAGATATTGGCCTCTGTCGAATTATTTCAGTTATTATAGTTGCTCAGCCTTAAAACAGATTAAAACCCAGAGATAAAAGAATAATTGATGGGTGGAAAAAAAGGCTCATAGAGGAGATAAGTGACAGATTTGCGATTTGTAAGAAATATTGAAGGGCAGCGTCATGGTCTATAGTAAGTCTGTCCTTAACAAGAGATTTCTATCAAGTAGTAACTATGGATTTAAAGGTATAAAGAAAGAAGCATTTTTAAGTTTATATTTTGTAGATTTGACGTGCAGATTTTGTCAGTCAATAAAAATACAAAGTAAAGATATAAAAACAACCATGGACAAGGTAATGGAAAGTGAGTAGGGAGCAGATTTAGACTACTAGTAAAATTACTCATTGATAACGGGATGTGGTTTTCCAATGATTAATAAAGAAATGTGTGCAAATGTGAGCATAATAATGATGAACACAGCAGCAGAAATCCCTTTTAGCTATGAGGTATGTAAGAGGAACCATGCAGTAAGAGGCAAAATGGTTCATAAACATTTGGCAGATCAGGCAAACAAAATTATCATCTGCAGTAACATCCATAACATGGCTTACAGAAATAAAGGTCTCACAATACATTTAGGTTTAAATACAGTTACCTTTAGCTGCATAACACCTGTGAGTGTTTGGTGAGACAGTGTGGAGGGAGCTTTATTTTGTATTTAACACTGCTGTATCTGTCCTGATAGTGTTTGATGGGGTCACTGTAAAGGAGGCTTCACTCTGTGTTTCAGAGCAGACAGAGCTTTACACTGTACCCATCCCTGTTGCACACCAGTCTGAGGGCAGTGCAGTGACACCTGATGAAGGAGCAATGCTCCAAAAGCTCATGTTTTCAAATAAACCTGGTGGACTATAACCTGGTGTTGTGTGATTTTTGACCTTATGTTGCACCTGTCATAGGAGTATTTGATGGGGACAGTACAGAGAAAGATTTTAAAGAATGGAGGGTACTCTGTACACAGCCCTGTGTTGTACCTGTCCTGGGAGTGTTTGACACGGACAGTGTAGAGGAAGCTTTGCTCTCTATCTAATCCCGTGTTGTATCTGCCCTGGAAGTGTTTGATGGAGACAAAGCAAAGGGAGCTATACTCTACATCTAAGCTAGTGTTCACTCTGGTCTGGGAATATTTGGTGGGGGCTGTATAGAAGAAGCTTTCCGTTCAATTTAAACATATATAGACAGCTTTATTTGTAATTCATAAGACTAGAGCTTTACTTTCAGTTTAAAGGTGTAAAGATAGCTTTACTCTAACACTGTGCTGTACTTGTCCTGGGATGTTCGATAGGGTCAATATAGAGGAAACATCACTTTGTATCCAACCCCAAGCTGTCCCTGTCATAGGTGTCTTGATGGGGACAGTGCAGAGCTAAGCACGTAGTTTTACTCTGAAACTAACCCTGTTTGGTGGTGACATAGTAGTTTGGAATTTCAGTTTAAAATAGTAGAGGGAGCTTTATTCTGAATCTAACACCGTACTGTCACTGTCCTGGGAGTGTTTGATGGGGATAGGATAAAGGGAGCTTTGCTCCACATCTAACCTGTACTGTACCTATTGTGGGAGTGTTTGATAGGGACAGAGCAGAAGGAGCTTTCCTCCATTTCTAATCCCATGCTGTATCTGTGCTTTAATCTTGACACTATGTGCTTAGCTCTGAATGTGTTCCATTTGCTAGCTCTGACAGCCTTCGCACTGATGTCAACTTAATTAAAAGAAGAGAAAGTGATCAAATCAGAAACAATGCTGATGTTTTAAGCTTCCCAATCCTCAGAGTGAAAGCTGTCTTTAGTTCTTGCCTTGGTGGTCAGTATTGAACTTATATTTCACAATCTTTCGTTCTGTACTTTAAAGATGGAGGATTCTTTGCAGAAAACACTAATTATTCTGAGGACTGTTTTCTTATTGTCAGGCTGGCTCCTGATCCATCAGTTTTATTTTCTTGCATGTTAATAAGCATGAGACTTATTGTTACGGTTTCTGAATTGGACAGTTTTCCGCATTGTCGATTAAATTTAAGTGGAGCATTCCGGAGCAGAAACTACCTTCATTCCAGGCGAGATGTTATCAAGACCCAGTGCCTTTATGGCATCTAGTGCCTTTAAACAATTCTTGAAGACTGCCATTTGTGATGTTAGAGCTTTCAGGAGGAGGTTGTGACAATCCATTTACCTGGCTCTTTTGACTGAAGAGTTGAATGGGTGGAGCATTTTGCACCAATCTGCTGAGGTCCTCCATCACTGTGGATAGGATGTTTGTGGAGCCTCCTTATCTCTTGAGGATGTGGCAGAACTGAAAATCACTTTGGTCTGATGCATTGTTTCAGGGATTACTTCACTCTGCTTTTCGCCCGATGCTTCTGTTTTTGGGAAATGTATCATGCTGTATTGTAGCTTCACCCGTTTCATCGTGGATATCACAGAATCACAGAACTACTATGGTGCAGAAGGAGACCTGCACCATTTCTGATCTGTATTCTGGCTCTGTTACCTAGGAAGTGCCAGTCTCCTGGCTTTCTCCCACATCCCTTCACACATTTTCTATTCAAATAACCATCCAATGCCATCTTGAATGTCTCCACTGAACCTGCCTCCAGTATATTTCCAGGCAGCGCATTCCATACCCTGCCTGTTTATCGAGTGAAAATGTTTCTTTCTCACATCACCCTTGCTTGCTTTGCACTTTAAATTCATGCCCTCTCATTCATGTTTCTTTTATGAGCAGGAACAGTTTCTCACTGTCTACTCTACTCAGTCTGCTAATGGTTTCGAAAACCTCAATCAGATCACAGCCTTCTTTTCGCACGGAGAACTACCCCAACCTCTTCAAACTATCCTCAAAGCTAAAGTTTTGGGTACTTGCAACCATTCTTGTTCATCAGCTCTGCACCCTCTCCAATGCATTTACATCTTTCCTATAATTTGGCACATACAATTGTACACAGTAGTCCACCTGAGGTTTGACAAAAATAAGTTCAACATCACCTACTTGTTCTTATACTCTATGCCCCTATTAACAAAGCTAACAACGCTGCTTGCTTTAATAATTGCTCTTTCCACAGATCTTAGTGCCTTCATTGATCTGTGCATATATGCACACCCAGGTCTCTCTGCTCATGCACTCCCTTTCAAATTGAACCCCTATTTTGTTTCGTCTTTCAATGTTCTTACGATCAAAGTGCATCACCTCACACTTCTCTGCATTGAACCTCATCTCCCACCTCTCTGCCCACTCCACCAACTTGTAGTGCCCTTTGGGGTTTCATACTGTTCCCTCACAGTTTACACAGAGGTTTTGCATCATCATTGGATGGAGTTAAGTCCAGGCAAATGTGAGGTGATGCATTTTGGGAAGTCTAATTCTAGAGCAAACTATACTGTAAACGGAAGAGCCTTGGGAAAAGTTGATGATAAGAGAGATCTGGGAGTTCAGGTCCATTGTACTCTGCAGGTTGCTGCACAGGTGGATAGAGTGGTCAAGAAGGCATATAGTATGCTTGCCTTCATCGGACTGGGTATTGAGTACAAGAGCTGGCAGGTTATGTTAAAATTGTACAAGACATTGGTTCAGCTGTATTTAGGAGACTGTGTACAGTTCTGGTTGCCACATTACTAAAATGATGTGGACAGTTTGGAGACAGTGCAGAGAAGGTTTATGAGGATGTTGCCTGGTATGGAAAGTGCTAGCTATGAAGAGAGATTGAGTAAGTTAGGATTGTTTTCATTAGAAAAAAAGGAGATTGAGGGGGGACCTAATTGAGGTCTACAAAATCATGAAAGGTATAGACAGGGTGAATGGAGATAAGTTTCTTCGCAGGGTGAGGGATTCAATAACGAGAGGTTATGCATTCAAGGTAAGAGGTGAAAAGTTTAAGGGGGATATACGCTGCAAGTACTTTACACAGAGGGTGATAGGTGCCTGGGACATGTTGCCTGCAGAGGTAGTAGATGCAGGCATGGTAGATTCATTTAAGGTGTGTCTGGACAAATGCATGAATAGATGGGGAGCAGAGGGATACAAATGCTTAGGAATTGACCGACAGGTTTAGACAGTAGATTTGGATCGGCTCAGGCTTGGAGGGCTGAAGAGCCTGTTCCTGGGCTGTAAATTTTCCTTGTTCTTTGTTCTATCTATAAGCTTGGAAATTGTCCCCTGCACAGCAATATCTAGATCATTAATATATACAGGGAAAAGGGAAGATCCCAATATCAACCCCTGGGGAATTCCATTACAAATCTTCCTCCGCCTGAAAAATGACTTTGAATCACATGCTCTGTCACTTTGTTTTTCCTCACTTGGAAATTTTCTATCCACAACATTGAATGACATGAGTGATAGATTGTGGCTGAGTGCAATTCAACTTTGCTGATGGCACATAATGCCTCATGGATACCCAATTTGAACTGCGAGCTCTGTTCTGAAAGAACATCATTTAGCACAGTGGTACTGCTCGTGTAGAATAGAGAAGGGTAGCTTTTTATTTGTCATTTCTACCATATACAACTGATACAGTAAAAACGAGACAGCATTCCATCAATACCAAGGGTGCTACATGGAGAGCACAAACTACACAATCGTACATAGAATAAAGTGTATAAGGAGTTCAAAACACATAAGCTACACACCATGATGGTGGTATATGTACTGCTGTGT
Source organism: Hemiscyllium ocellatum (assembly GCF_020745735.1). Classification (NCBI taxonomy): domain Eukaryota; kingdom Metazoa; phylum Chordata; class Chondrichthyes; order Orectolobiformes; family Hemiscylliidae; genus Hemiscyllium; species Hemiscyllium ocellatum. The sequence goes on along the minus strand of NC_083411.1, from coordinate 42,904,940 downwards.
GCAGGTGCTATTTAGTCTCCATTACAACTGTGCAATGGTCCTTCCAGCCAATTGTGGACAGATACATTTTTAAGAAAATATGTTGAAACAGTGAGGGAATCCCACGTCCTCACTCTGATACATAGCTGCCTACTAATTCCTAGAACTTCTCAAAGAGCCGTTAATGGATTCTGCAGCAGCCTGAGCCAATCTGGGTCCTTCGAGTTCCTCTTCAGTGACTCCTAACCATTCTGAGTGATCAATTAAAAAAAACCTGCAGTAAGCTCTGCCCCTGTCACAGGGCAGATTTGCATATTAGCAGTACCTCAGTCTGGAACCAAGTAATCTCTGAATATTATATTTCAGAGAGAATGTTGTTGCCCTGGGATTTCATCACAGCCGCCCAGTTCACCTTAGCAAGTCTGGCTGTGGCCATTTATTAAGGATCAGTGGGCAAGGAAAAAGAAGTTAATTGGCACATACTTCATAAATAACTAAAGGAAGTATCTGCTAAAAGATGCATAATTTAAGACAATGATGAATCTTCCAGGCTTTTTAAAAATTTTATTAAATATCTCTGAACTGAGCAAGTAATATTCAGGGAGGAATTCCTTCAAAAAGATAAAGGGTTGAAATTAGTCAAATCAGACATGTGAATCAGGGTGAGAATAATTCCACAGTGTCATAAACAGGAAAGGATATTCCAGCACATTGAGAACGTTCACTCTCTTCCTCCTTAATGGGGACTCTTGCAGTAGAGAGTATTGAAATGTTTAATCCTATTTTCTATTAATCCACGTATTATTGCAACTATGTACATATTACTCATGTGTATATGTGCAAAGGAAGGGTTGTTGAAAGCTGGTCATCTCAGCTTCAGGACATCTCTGTAGGGGCTTCTCAGAGTAGTGTCCAGGCCCAACCATCTTTATCTGCTTTATCAATGACCCTCCCTCCATCATAAGTTCAGAAGTGGGGATGTTTGCTGATCATTGTGCAATGTTCAGCACTAACTATGAGTCCTCAGATACTGAAGTTATCCATTTTTGAATGCAGCAAGACCTGGACAATATCCAGGCTTGGGTTGAAAAATGGCAAGTAACTCTCACACCATACATTATTGAACTAGAGAAGGTTCAGAACAGATTTACCCAAGATATTGCCAGATATGGAAGGTTTGATTTATAAATATTGGTTGGAAAGGCTGGTATTCTTTTCACTGGAGCATGGGATGTTGAGAAGTGACCTTATAAAGATTTATAAAACCATAAGGGGTAGAGATAGGGTGAGAGGTAAGTGTTCTTTTTCTCGAGGGTAGGGGATTTCAAGACAAGAGGACATATTTTTAAGGTGAGAGGAGAAAGATTTAATAAAGACGTGCAAATAAATTATTTGCACAAGAGAGTGGTTCTTGTCTGGAATCAACTTTCAGATGAAGTGCTGGATGTGGTACAGTTGCAGTTTTAAAAGACATTAGGTAAGTACATGAATGAGAAATGTTTGAATGTTCCAAGCACAGGCTGGTGGGATTAGATTAGTCTGGGTTTATGGTCGTCATGGAAGGTTGCTCCGAAAGATCTGTTTTCCATGCTCTCTGACTCTATGACTCTAAGTGCAGGCAATGACTATCTCCAACAAGTAGGAATCTAACCATTACCCTTTGACATGCAATGGTATGACAATCCTTCAACTCCTTAGTATCCTTATCTTGGAATTTACCAGAAACTCAACTGGAATTGCCACATAAACACAGTGGCTACGAGAGCAAGTCAAAGGCTAGGAATACTGTGGTAAGTCAATTTACTTCCTGACACCCCAAAACCAGTTCATCACCTACAAGGCACAAGTCAGAAGACTGATAGAATACTCCCCACTCGCCTGATAGGTGAAGCTCCAACAACGCTCAGGAAACTTGCCACTATCCAGGACAAAGCAGCCCGCTTTATTGGCACTCCATCCACAAGAAGCCATTCCTCCGCCATTGATGCTCAGTAGCAGCAGTGTGTGCCATCTACAACATGTACTGCAGAAATTCACCAAGCAACCTGGGCAGCATCTTCTAAACCCTTGACCATTTCCATCTGTGAAGAAACTGGCAGCAGATAATGGGAACACCACCACCCGCAAATTTGTCTCCAAACCATGCTCCATCCTGACTTGGAAATATATCACCATTCCTTCATTGCCATTGGGTAGAAATTCAGGAATTCCCTCTCTACCAGCACTGTTAGTATACCTGCAACGCATGGACTGCAAAAAGACAGTTCACCATCAGCTTCTCTAAGGCAGTTAGGAATGGATAATAAAAATGCTGACCAAGCCGACAATATTCATACCCCCGAATTCAAAGAAATAAATCACTAGCCTTTGTTCAGTGGTTAAATCAGTTTGTTTTGTGGTTGAATCATTCAGTCCCAATATCAATTAATGTGTTTTGTTTGAAGTTTCTTACATACTGAATGTCCCCTGTTTCTTAGTGTTGAAGTTTCTTTGTAATCTCTAATCCTTTATCTCGTCTGATCTTCATTACTAATGATCCTTATCCTGCATCTAAACTGAAACCCATTCAGCAATTAGCAGTCCTTTCTCATGAGCAGAAACCTGATTGGCATAATAGAAATAGGTCTTCACAATACAATCCCACAGTATTCTGGCTCAATATAGTTCAATGTAATGAATCTATCTAGACCATACATCCCTGGACATTATGTGCAATTTAGCATGGCCAATCCACGTGCACATCTTTGGACTATGGGAGGAAACTGGAACACCCAGAGGAACCCACACTGACACAGGGAGAATATGCAAACTCCACACAGATGGTTGTCTAAGGGTGGAATCAAGCCTGGGTCCCAGGCTCTCTGAGGCAGCAGTGTTAACTATTGAGCCATTGTGTCAAGTGTAATGTTATCTTCTCTATCCCTGCCTATCACTGGCACCAACGACATAGGTAGGAAGAGGGCTGAGGATGTTAGGCAGGCTTTCAGGGAGCTAGGTTGGAAGCTCAGAGTTAGAACAAACAGAGTTGTTGTCTCTGGTTTGTTATCCGTGCCACGTGATAGAGAGTCGAGGAATAGGGAGAGAGAACAGTTAAGTGCGTGGCTACAGGGATGGTGCAGGAGGGAGGGATTCCGGTATCTGGATAACTGGGGTTCTTTCTGGGGAAGGTAGGACCTCTTTAAACAGGATGGTCTACACCTGAACCTGAGGGGCAACAGTATCCTTGGGGGGAGGTTTGCTAGTGCTCTTTGGGGGGGTTTAAACTAACTCTGCAGGGGCATGGGAACCTAGACTGTAGCTTTAGGGTGCAGGACCTTGAGTATAGGGAGGTTAGGAACATGGCATCGATCTCGAAGGAGGGTGCCTGTAAACAGGAAGGTGGCTTGAAGTGTCTATACTTCAATGCCCGAAGTATAAGAAATAAGGTAGGTGAACTTGCAGCGTGGGTTGGTACCTGGGACTTTGATGTTGTGGCCATTACAGAGACGTGGATAGAACAGGGACAGGATTGGCTGTTGCTGGTTCCAGGGTTTAAATGTTTTAGTAGGGTCAGAGATGGGGGTAAAAGAGGGGGAGGTGTGGCATTGCTTGTCAAGGATAGTATTAAAGCGGTGGAAAGGACGATGGAGGAAGACTTGCCATCTGAGGTAGTTTGGGCTGAGGTTAGAAATAGGAAAGGTGAGGTCACCCTGTTAGGAGTTTTCTAGAGGCCTCCTAATAGTCCGAGAGAAGTAGAGGAAAGTATTGCGAGGATGATTCAGGAGAAGAGTGAAAGTAGCAGGGTGGTTGTTATGGGGGACTTTAACTTCCCAGATATTGACTGGGAAATCTATAGCTCGAGTTCGTTAGATGGGTCGGTGTTTGTCCAATGTGTGCAGGAGGGTTTCCTGACACAATATGTAGACAGGCCAACAAGAGGTGAGGCTATACTGGATTTGGTTCTAGGTAATGAAGCAGGCCAGGTGTTAGACTTGGAGGTAGGTGAGCACTTCGGGGACAGTGACCACAACTCGGTGACTTTTACTCTAGTGATGGAGAGGGATAAGTGTGCACTGCAGGGCAAAAGTTATGGCTGGGGGCAGGGAAATTATGATGCGGTGAGGCATGACTTAGGATGCGTTGATTGGAAAAATAGGCTTCAAGGGAAGAACACAAATGACATGTGGAGATTGTTCAAGAAACAGCTAATGGGTGTCCTTAATAAGTATGTACCAGTCAGGCAGGGAGGAAAGGGTCTTGTGAGGGAGCCGTGGTTTAATAAGGAATTGGAATCCCTTGTGAAAGGGAAGGGGGCGGCCTACGTAAAGATCAGTTGGGGCGATTGAGAGTTGTAAGGTAGCCAGGAAGGATCTAAAGAGAGAGCTAAGAGCAGCGAGAAGGGGACATGAAAAGTCCTTAGTTGGTAGGATTAGGGAAAACCCAAAGGCTTTCTATAGGTATGTCAGGAATAAAAGGATGACTAGGGTAGGTATCGGTCCAGTCAAGGATAGTAGTGGGAAGTTGTGCGTGGAGGCGGAGGAGATTGGAGAGACACTAAATCAATACTTTTCGTCAGTATTCACTCAGGAACAGGACGCTGTTGCTGATGTGAATATTGAGTCACAAGTGATTAGAATGGATGGCCTTGAGGTATGTAGGGAAGAGGTCTGGGGAATACTGGAAAGGATGAAAATAGATAAGTCCCCAGGGCCTGATGGCATTTATCCTAGGATCCTCTGGGAAGCTAGGGAGGAGATAGCGGAGCCATTGGCCTTGATTTTTATGTCGTCATTGTCTACGGGATTAGTGCCAAAAGACTGGAGGATAGCGAATGTGGCCCCCTTGTTCAAGAAGTGGGGTAGGGATAGCCCTAGTAACTATAGGCCAGTGAGTCTCACTTCTGTTGTGGGCAAAGTCTTAGAGAGAATTGTAAGGGATAGGATTTATGAACATCTGGATAGGAATAATGTGATCAAGGATAGTCAGCATGGTTTTGTGAAGGGCAGGTCGTGCCTCACAAACCTTATTGAGTTCTTTGAGAAGGTGACCAAGGAAGTGGACGAGGGTAAAGCAGTAGATGTGGTGTGTATGGATTTTAGCAAGGCGTTCGATAAGCATGGCAGGCTAATGCAAAAACTACGGAGGTATGGCATTGAGGGTGCATTAGAGGTTTGGGTTAGGAATTGGCTGGCTGGAAGGAGACAGAGGGTAATAGTTGATGGAATAGTTTCATCTTGGAGTGCAGTTACTAGCAGTGTTCCACAAGGATCTGTTTTGGGACCATTGCTGTTTGTCATTTTTATAAATGACCTAGAGGAGGGGCTTGAAGGCTGGGTGAGCAAGTTTGCGGATGACACGAAAGTCGGGAGAATTGTGGACAGTGAAGAAGGATGTGGCAGGTTACAGCGGGATATAGATAAGTTGCAGAGCTGGGCAGAAAGGTGGCAAATGGAGTTCATTGTAGGTAAGTGTGAAGTCATTCACTTTGGTAGGAGTAACAAGAAGATGGATTACTGGGCTAATGGTAGGCTACTTGGTAGTGTGGATGAGCAGAGGGATCTTGGTGTCCATGTACACAGATCTCTGAAAGTTGCCACCCAGGTAAATAGTGCTGTGAAGAAGGCATATGGTGTACTGGGCTTTACCGGTAGAGGAATTGAGTTCCGGAGTCCTGAGGTCATGTTGTAGTTGTATAAGACTCTGGTGCGGCCTCATCTGGAGTATTGTGTGCAGGTTTGGTCGCCATACTATAGGAAGGATGTGGAGGCATTGGAACGAGTGCAGAGGAGGTTTACCAGGATGTTGCCTGTCATGGTAGGAAGATCGTATGAGGAAAGGCTGAGGCACTTGGGGCTGTTCTCATTGGAGAAAAGAAGGTTTAGGGGAGATTTGATAGAGGTGTACAAGATGATTAGGGGTTTAGATAGGGTTGACCATGAGAACCTTTTTCCACTAATGGAGTCAGCTGTTACTAGGGGACACAGCTTTAAATTAAGGGATGGTAGGTATAGGACAGATGTTAGGGGTAGATTCTTTACTCAGCGGGTTGTGAGTTCATGGAATGCCCTGCCAGTAGCAGTGGTGGACTCTCCCTCTTTATGGTCATTTAAGCAGGCATTGGATAAGCATATGGAGGTTATTGGGCTAGTGTAGGTTAGGTAGGCTTCGGTCGGCGCAACATCGAGGGCCGAAGGGCCTGTACTGCGCTGTATTTTTCTATGTTCTATGTTCTATGACCTGGAGTGTAGGGAGGTTAGGAACATGGCATCAATCTCGAAGGAGGGTGCCTGTAAACAGGAAGGTGGCTTGAAGTGTGTATATCTCAATGCGAGAAGTATACGAGAAAAGGTAGGTGAACTTGCAGCGTGGGTTGGTACCTGGGATTTCGATGTTGTGGCTATTACGGAGACATGGGTAGAACAGGGACAGGATTGGCTGTTGCAGGTTCCAGGGTTTAAATGTTTTAGTAGGGTCAGAGGTGGGGGTAAAAGAGGGGGAGGTGTGGCATTGTTTGTCAAAGATAGTATTACAGCAGTGGAAAGGACGATGGATGAAGACTCGCCATCTGAGGTAGTTTAGGCTGAGGTTAGAAATAGGAAAGGTGAGGTCACCCTGTTAGGCGTTTTCTACAGGCCTCCTAATAGTCCTAGAGACCTAGAAGAAAGGATTCCGAGGATGATTCAGGAGAAGAGTGAAAGTAATAGGGTGGTTGTTATGGGGGACTTTAACTTTCCAGATATTGACTGGGAAAGCTATAGCTCGAGTACGTTAGATGGGTCGGTGTTTGTCCGATGTGTGCAGGAGGGTTTCCTGACACAATATGTAGACAGGCCAAAAGAGGTGAGGCCATACTGGATTTGGTTCTGCGTAACGAACCAGGCCAGGTGTTAGAATTAGAGGTAAGTGAGCACTTTGGGGACAGTGACCACAATTCAGTGACTTTTACTCTAGTGATGGAGAGGGATAAGTGTGCACTGCAGGGCAAGCGTTATAACTGGGGGCAGGGAAATTATGATGGAGTGAGGCATGACTTAGGATGCGTGGCTTGGAAAAGTAGGCTTCAAGGGAAGGGCACAATCGATATGTGGAGCTTGTTCAAGGAGCAACTATTGAGTGTCCTTGATAAGTATGTACCTGTCAGGCAGGGAGGAGAGGGTCATGTGAGGGAGCCATGGTTTAATAAGGAATTGGAATCCCTTGTTAAAGGGAAGAGGGCGGCCTATGTAAAGATGAGGCATGAAGGTTCAATTGGGGCGATTGAGAGTTATAAGGTAGCCAGGAAGGATCTGAAGAGAGAGCTAAGAGCAGCAAGGAGGGGACATGAAAAGTCCTTAGTTGGTAGGATTAGGGAAAACCCAAAGGCTTTCTATAGGTATGTCAGGAATAAAAGAATGACTAGGGTAGGAATAGGTCCAGTCAAGGATAGTAGTGGGAAGTTGCGTGTGGAGGCTGAAGAGATTGGAGAAACACTGAATGAATACTTTTCGTCAGTATTCACTCAGGAACATGACATTGTTGCTGATGTGAATATTGTGTCACAATTAATTAGAATGGATGGCTTTGAGGTATGTAGGGAAGAGGTGTAAGTCCCCTGGGTCTGATGGCATTTTCCTAGGATTCTCTGGGAAGCAAGGGAGGCGATTGCAGAGCCATTGGCCTTGATTTTTATGTCCTCGTTGTCTACAGGAATAGTGCCAGAAGACTGGAGGATAGCAAATGTGGTTCCCTTGTTCAAGAAGGGGAGTAGGGATAACCCTAGTAATTATAGGCCGGTGAGTCTCACTTCTGTTGTGGGCAAAGTCTTAGAGAGAATTGTAAGGGATAGGATTTATGAACATCTGGATAGAAATAATGTGATCAAGGATAGTCAGCATGGTTTTGTGAAGGGCAGGTCGTGCCTCACAAACCTTATTGAATTCTTTGAGAAGGTGACTAAGGTGGTGGACGAGGGTAAAGCAGTAGATGTGGTGCATATGGATTTTAGTAAGGCGTTTGATAAGGTTCCCCATGGTAGGCTACTGGAAAAAATACGGAGGAATGGCATTGAGGGTGCGTAAGAGGTTTGGATTAGGAATTAGCCTGGCTGGAAGAAGACAGAGGGTAGTAGTTGATGGTAAAGGTTCATCTTGGAGTGCTGTTACTAGCGGTGTTCCGCAAGGATATGTTTTGGGACCATTGCTGTTTGTCATTTTTATAAATGACCTGGAGAAGGGGCTAGAAGGTTGGGTGAACAAGTTTGCGGATGATACGAAAGTCAGTGGAGTTGTTGACAGTAAGGAAGGATGTGGCAGGTTACAGTGGGATATAGAAAAGCTGCAGAGCTGGGCAGAAAGGTGGCAAATGGAGTTCAATGTAGGTAAGTGTGAAGTGATTCACTTTGGTAAGAGTAACAAGAAGATGGGGTACTGGGTTAATGGTCGGACACTTGGTAGTGTGGATAAGCAGAGGAATCTTGGTGTCCATGTACACAGATCTCTGAAAGTTGCCACCCAGGTAAGTAGTGCTATGAAGAAGGCATATGGTGTACTGGCTTTTATTGATAGAGGAATTGAGTTCCGGAGTCCTGAGGTCATGTTGCAGTTGTATAATACTCTGGTGCGGCCGCATCTGGAGTATTGTGTGCAGTTTTGGTCGCCATACTATAGGAAGGATGTGGAGGCACTGGAACGAGTGCAAAGGAGGTTTACCAGGATGCTGCCTGGTATGGTAGGAAGATCGTATGAGGAAAGGCTGAGGCACTTGGGGCTGTTTTCATTGGAGAAAAGAAGGTTTAGGGGTGACTTGATAGAGGTGTACAAGATGATTAGGGGTTTAGATAGGGTTGACCTTGAGAACCTTTTTCCACTAATGGAGTCAGATATTACAAGGGGGCAGAGCTTTAAATTAAGGTGTGGTAGGCATGACAGATGTTAGGGGTAGATTCTTTACTCAGCGAGTCGTGAATTCATGGAATGCCCTGCCAGTAGCAGTGGTGGACTCTCCATCTTTATGGGCATTTAGCGGGCATTGGATAGGCATATGGAGGATATTGGGCTAGTGTAGGTTAGGTGGGCTTGGATTGGCGCAACATCGAGGGCCAAAGGGCCTGTAATACGCTGTATTTTTCTATGTTCTATGTTCTATGTTCTATCCTTACAAGAATGCTGCAGATGCTGTATGCCACCTCTAGCAGGATGCCATCAACAAACACATATTCACTTCCCCTCCTCTGCAACCATTCCACAGGACCATTTCCTCCATGACGTGCTTGTCCCGAGCTCTCCTAACACTCTCCTATGACACTTATCCTGTGCAGTTGCAGAACTTGTAACACTTGCCCATTTACCTCCCTTCTCACTATCCAAGGCCTGAAACACATCTTCCAGGTGTTGCATTATTTCATTTGTATTTATTTCAACCTAGTCTACTGTATTCACTGCTCACAATGTCATCAGCTTTGTATTGATGAAACCAAATGCAGACTGGGTGTCCACTGTGTAGAACACCTCTGTTTTATCCATAGGTCTGACCCTGGCCTTCTAGTTGCTTGCAATTTCAATAAATACCTTGCTCCCATGCTGATATTTCTGTTCTGGGTCTTCCACAATGTTCCAATGAAGCATAACACAAGCTGAAGGAATAGCACCTTGTTTTTGCTTAAGCACTCTACATCCTCAAGTTCCTGATATTGAATTCAATAACTTCAGTAAGTGACCGCATAATGTCTACTCTCCATTTTTCTTACAATCAATAGACACCCCCACCCCACAACAATCCCACTCCAGCATTTTCTTGTTTACTTTGTTCTCAGTGGGCAGAATAATTAAAGTCATAGAGTAATAAGCATGGAAACAGGCCCTTCAGCCCAAACTAGCCATGAGTGCGGTGCTGGAAAAGCACAGCAGGTCAGTCAGCATCCAAGAAGCAGGAAAATCAACATTCCCTGCTCCTCAGATGTTGCTTGACCTGCTATGCTTTTCCAGCACCACACTCTTGACTCTAATCTCCAGAATCTGCATTCCTCACTTTCGCCAAACTGGTCCATGCCAATCATAGTGCCCATTTCCTCATTCCTGATGAAGGGCTTATGCCCGAAACGTCGAATTTCCTGTTCCCTGGATGCTGCCTGACCTGCTGCGCTTTAACCAGCAACACATTTTCAGCTCTGATCTCCAGCATCTGCAGACCTCACTTTTTAATCATAGTGTCCACTCAGCTAGTTCCAATTGCCTGCATTTGGTCCATATTCCTCAAACTCTTCCCATCAATGTACCTATCCAAATGTTTTTAAATGTTGCTATTGTACCCCCCTCATTTACTTTCTCTGGCAGTCCATTCCATTTACACACCACTCTCTGCGTGAAGATGTTGCCCTTCAGGTCCTTTCTAAATCTTTCTCCTCTCACTTTTAACCTATTCCCTCTTGTATTCAATTCCCCATCCTGGTGAAAAGACTACATGCATTCATCCTATCAATGCCGCTCATGATTTTATACACCTCAATAAGGTCACGCATCGTTCTCCTATGTTTCAAGTTTGAAGTCTTATCCTGGCCAACCGCTCCCTATAACTCAGGCCTACCAATCCTGGCAATATTCCCGTAAATCTTCTTTGCACTCTTTCTACTTTAACTATGTCTTTCCTAAAACAGTGTTACCAAAATTGTACACAGTAATCCAAGTGTGGCCTCACCAATGACTTACACAACTGTTGTCGATTATAATCAATAGTAATTGATTATACTATTATTATAGGAATTCCTTGAGGCATGGCACTCATCCACAGATTCAATCAATAAGCACATCGACCTGGACCCAATATACCGGCCACTGCAGCAGACAGCTGGAACTGACAACCGGAAGCGGCAGGTACAAATCACTATAAATGCTGGAGAAAAGATCACAGAAGCGCTTCACAGGAGGCTCCCAAGCACTGAGGATGTCACCTAGACAGGGGAAGAAGCATCTGCAACACAAATTCCCAGCTCGGTGAACAGAACCACAGCAACGAGCACCCGAGCTACAAAACTTCCCCCAAACTTTGAACTTACAATTGTAACATAACATCCCAACCCCTATACTCAATGCCTAAGCTGATGAAGGCCAGCGTGCTAAATGCCTTCTTCATCACCCTGTCTACCTGCTTTCAAAGAACTATGTGCTTGTACTCCTCAATCCCTCTGTTTCACAACATTCCTCAGGACCTTACCATTTACTGTACAAGTCCAACTTGGTTTGAGTTCCCAAAATGCAACTCCTCACATTTATGTGTACTGAATTACATTAACCAATCCTCAGCCCACTTCCTCATCTGATCAAGATTCCTATAAGACCATAAGACATGGAAGTAAGGAGTGGAAGTAAGCCCATTCGGTCCATCAAGTCCACTTCGCCATTTAATCATGACTGATGGGCATTTCAACTCCACTTACCCATAACCCTTAATTCTTTGTGACATCAAGAATTTATCAATCTCTGGCTTGAAGACATTGGCGTCCCGGCCCCCACTGCACTCCGCGGCAATGAATTCCACAGACCCACCACTCTCTGGCTGAAGAAATGTCTCTGCATTTCTGTTCTGAATTGACCCCCTCTAATTCTAAGGCTGTGTCCATGGGTCCCAGTCTCCTCGCCTAATGGCAACAATTTCTTAGCATCCACCCTTTCCAAGCCATGTATTATCTTGTAAGTTTCCATTAGATCTCCCCTTAACCTTCTAAACTCCAATGATAACAATCCCAGGGTCCTCAGCCGTTCCTCGTATGTTAGACCTACCATTCCAGGGATCATCCTTGTGAATCTCCGCTGGACAAGCTCCAGTGCCAGTATGTCCTTCCTGAGGTGTGGGGACCAAAACTGGTACTCCAAATGGGGCCTAACCAGAGCTTTATAAAGTCTCAGTAGCACATCGCTGCTTTTATATTCCAACCCTCTTGAGATAAATGACAACATTGCATTTGCTTTTTTAATCATGGATTCAACCTGCATGTTTACCCTTAGAGAATCCTCAATTAGCACTCCCAGATCCCTTTGTACTTTGGCTTTATGAATTTTCTCACCATTTAGAAAGTAGTCCATGCTTATATTCTTCTTTCCAAAGTGCAAGACCTTGCATTTTCTCACATTGAACTTCATCAGCCATTTCTTGAACCACACTTCCAAACTGTTTAGATCCTTCTGCAGCCTCCCCACTTCCTCAGTACTACCTGCCTGTCCACCTAACTTCGTATCATTGGCAAATGTCGCTAGAATGCCCCCAGTCCCTTCATCCAGATCATTAATATATAACGTGAACAGCTGCAGTCCCAACACTGAACCCTGTGGGACACCGCTTGTCACCGGCTGCCATTCTGAAAAAGAAACTCTTATCCCAACTCTCTGCCTTCTGTCAGACAGCCAATCCTCAATCCATGCTAGTAGCTCACCTCGAACACCATGGGCCTTCACCTTACTCAGCAGCCTCCCGTGTGGCACCTTATCAAAGGCCTTTTGGAAGTCTAGATAGACCACATCCACTGGGTTTCCCTGGTCTAATCTACTTGTCACCTCTTCAAAAACTTCTAACATGTTTGTCAGGCACAACCTCCCCTTACTAAATCCATGTTGACTTGTACTAATCCGACCCTGCTCTTCCAAGAATTTAGAAACCTCATCCCTAACGATGGATTCTAGAATTTTACCATCAACCGAGGTTAGGCTAATTGGCCTATAATTTTCCATCTTTTGTCTTGATCCTTTCTTGAACAATGGGGTTACAACAGTGATCTTCCAATCATCCGGGACCAATCTTCCAATCATCATTCCTCTGTAATTTTTGATAACCATCCTCACTATCAACAATACTTCCTAATTTTGTATCATCCGCAAACTTACTAATCATGCCTTGTACATTCACATCCAGATCATTTATGTGAATAACAAATAACAAAAGTCCTAACACTGAACCCTGTGGCACACCACTAGACACAAGCTGCCAGTCTAAGAAACAACCCTCAACCATCACCCTCTGCTTCCTATCACTATCCCAAGCCCCAGAGCCAATCCATGCTCTTAACTCATATCTGCCTTACCAATCAGGCCTTGTGCATAAAAAATAAATGCACTTTAAACCAAATGTCTTTTCCCTCCCTTTACTGTGTCCCTGTCTATCCTGAATAGTAAACTTGCTCTTGATGGCTAATATATTTTCCTCTGACTTCTTGATGGCCCTTGTCTTATTCAGATTCCCACCCCCCTGTCAAACTAGTTTAAATCCTTCTGGGTAACACTAGTAAATCTCTCCGCAAGAATATTGGTCCCCCTCCTGTTCAAGCGCAACCTATCCCTCTTCTACAGGTTACCTCAGAAGAGATCCCAATAATCCAAGAGCTGAATACCCTGCCACCTACACTAGCCCCTCAGTCATGTATTCATCTGCGAGTAAAAATGAGGTCTGCAGATGCTGGAGATCACAGCTGCAAATGTGTTGCTGGTCAAAGCACAGCAGGCCAGGCAGCATATTCATCTGGCCTGTCTTTCTATTTCTATCCTCACGGGCAGGTGGCACTGGGAGTAATCTGGAGATCATTACCCTTGTGGTCATTCTTTTTAACTTTTTACCTAACTCGCTCTACTCATTTCGCAGGACCCCATTCCTTTGTCTCCCTATGCCATTTCTACCCATGTGCAAAATGACCTCTGCCTGTATACCCTCTTCCTTCAGAATGTTCTGCAACCACTAAGAGACATCCTTGACTCTGGCACCTGAGAGACAACACACCACCTTGGTGTCTCTTCTGCGGCCACAGAGTCTCCTGTCGGTTCCCCTCACAATTGAGTCACCTATCAGTATCGTTCTGTCTGACAGCACCCTTTTTCTCTGAGCGTCAGAGCCCCTGAAGGGTCATCCCCCACCCCCACCCCATCCCCACCACCACCCCCACCCCCCAAAGCAAATTCTCTCCCTTTCACATATAGATTACGCCTATTTTGCATCTGTTTTTCTTTTTGCTCTCTTTCCACTAGTAGTAACCCTTTTGTCTTTTGCTCTTGGTTTCTTCACCATCTGTGCGTTTTGCCCCTCCTTAGTCTCTGTCAAAAATATAAAAACAATTTTCAATACCTTTAGGTTCTCAAGCAGAGTAAGAATAGACTCGAAAGGTTGATTCTGTTTCTCTCTCGCCACTGGTGCTGCTCAAGTGATTGAGTTTCTCCAGCATTCTCTGTATTTTCTTTGAAGCAATATTAAGCATTGTGAACTCATGTTCCCGCAGCTATGTCACTTATAAGGAGTATTTGAGAAACAATATTTGATTGGGCCATTTATAATCTAGGGATTGTCTGCATGTTTGATGTATAGTTTGTAAATGTCAAGGTTGGAATAAGCCTTTTATCTGACATTGTGAGGGTAGTGTGCATACAAAGGTTAAGTGAAGCTTTTTTTATTCATTTGTGGGACTTGAGTGTCACTTGCTGGCTAGCATTGACAGTCCATCCCTACTTGCCCTTGAGAAAGTGGTGGTGAGCTGCCTTCTTGAGCTGCTGCAGTCCACCAGCTGTGGGTTGACCCACAATGCCATTAAGGAGGGAATTCCAGGATTTGGACCCAGCGGCAGTGAAAGAACGGTGATATATTTCCAAGTCAGATGGTGAGTGGCTTGGAGGGGAACTTGAAGGCGATGATGTTTCTTTATATCTGCTGCCATCGTCCTTCTAGATGGTTCACATGAGCGTAGAAGAGGAGCTCATTCAAGATACAGTCATTACAGTCAAGTCCTCTGAAGAGGACTTTCAGTTGCTCTCTCTGTGCTCTATTGTCTGCTCCTTCTTCTGTTTTCAGTTATTTGTACCACATGAGGCAGCAATATTTCTACTTTAACTTATGCCTGGAGAATATTTCAAGGATGGTAATCTTCAGCCTTGCAACAGATGCATTGAGCTAAATGCAGCATTCCATTCAATACAGCACAGGAACAGGCCCTTGGGCCCACCAAGGTTGCGTGGATTCTTAATCCTTATTTAGATTGGCTACTTATTACCCATGTGCGGTCTCTGTCCCTCTGTTCACCTCCCATTCATTTGTCTATCAAGATACATCGTTAAACATTATTAATATGCCTGCTTCCACCACCTCCACTGGCAGTGCATTCCAGGCAGCCACCACCATCTGGGTGAACAATTTCCCCGTACCTCTCTCTTAAACATTCCCCCTCTCACCTTGAAACTATGTCTTTTTTTGGTTGACCTTTCCACCCTGGGAAACGCCTCTGACATTCCACCTATCTGTACCTCTCACAATTTTGTAGACCACTATCAGGTCATCCCCTCAGCCTTTGTCTTTCCAGTGAAAACAATCCGAGTTTATCCAACCTCTCCTCATAGATAAGACTCTCCAGACCATGCAAAATCCAGGTAAACCTTCTCTGCGCACTCTCCACCTCCTTCTTGGAGTGTGGTGACCAGAGCTGCAATATTCCAAATGTGGCCTAACTAAAGTTTCATACATCTGTAACATAGCTTGCTAACTTTCATATTAGTTGCCCTGATTGATGTAGGCAAGCGTATGCCTTCTTGACCACCTTATCCACCTGTGTTGCCACTTTCAGGGATCTGTAAACCAACTCCCTCTGTATGTCAATGCTAATGTCCCCTCTCAGGACTGTTAGTCTCACCTTCCTCTGATTAAGAAGCTTTGTACAGAAGCCCCAGTTCCAGGGACTTGGACACCTAATCCAGGTTGACATTCCTATGCAGGAAGGTGTCAGAGGCACTCTCTTTCAGAAGAGACATTGCACCAAGGCCCTATCTGCTTTCTCAGGTGAGCGTACAAAATCCATGGCATTATTTCAAATAGAGATGGGGAGTTATCCATAAGATGTAGGACAAAAAATGAGCCATTCAGCCCATCAAATTAAGTACATTTACGTCGTCATTGGACAAGCATATGGACGTACATGGAATAGTATAGGTTGGATGGGCTTCAGATTGGTATGACAGGTCGGCGCAACATTGAAGGCTGAAGGGCCTATACTGCGCTGTAATGTTCTATGTTCAAATCTGCTGCATCATTCATGGACATCATAGCTGAGGTAATCAGCCTCAACTCTGCTTTCTGTCTTTTCCACAGATCTTCACTCATTAAAAATCTGTCTACCTCAACCTAATGATAGAGTATCAACAACCCTATGTGGTAAATTCTCATAAATGCTTCTCAAAAAGAAATTCTTCCTAATCTTTGTCTTAAATGAGCGATCCCTTATTCTGACATTGTGCCCTCTAGTGCTAGACTCTCCCACAACCTCTCCATATCTACCCTGTCAAATTCCAAAGTTTCTTGCATGGTTAAACAATTGTCTCCCATTCTTCTATATTCCAATCTACTCAACCTCTCATAAAACAGTCCGTTCAAACTTGATGTCAGCCGAGAGACCCTTCTGCAAACTGCCTCCAAAGCTCTTATAGCTTTGCTGAGATAAAAGGACCAGATTTGTTCACAATATTCCAGCCTTGTTCTGCCTGCTGCTTTGTATAGTTTTATAAAAAATTGAACTCTGCTTTATTATGTCACATATTTCTAAATGCTCTGCTATTATGCCCTTTCCAATTCACTTCAACATTTTTTCCAATAACAGATGTGTTGCCCACAATTAGAGAACAATAAAACAAGTTTAAACTGCTTTAAGATGACGAGAAGTCAAAGCTTTTCAGCTCGTGCTGATTAGGATGAGGGTGCAAGAAATAAATGTGATAAAAGGGATATTGATTATGAGATGAAGGTTCGTGAGTTAATTTTGATTGTCTCTTGTTCCAAACAATTGTCATATTGAATTGATACGTAAACTCTGTTTCTCTCTCCACAGGTTTGCTGAGTTTCTTCAGCACTTTCGGTTTTCATTTCAGATCTTCAGCATCCACAATATTTTGGTTTTATTTGAGTTACTCATATTTATCCTTCTTGGTTGTTGTATGTGACTCCAGATTCACACTGGTGTAACTGAATCTTAAACATTTCTGAAGTGCTGGAGAAAACTCAGCTCTTTGTAATTCAAGACAACTAGTTTAGGCATTGTTATCTCAGCCAACATTTTCAACCATCCCAAAACAAAGAAATTCTTAACAATAGTGAAGTAGTTTTCTCTCAGGTTCCTCTGTACCCAGCTGGGACTTCCAAAATCTGTTAAGGCCTGGATTAGGTGCAGAGACTATTTCACTTCAGAATGCCCTAATATAAAGAGTCATGGTTCAACACAGCTCTCTCGATCTGCTATAGTGATATTGCTCATGTCAAATGGCCCAACATACTTAAATAAAGGCAAAACGCTGTAGATGCTGGAAACCTGAACCAAACAGGTCTGGCAGCATCTGTGAAGGGAGAAGCAAAGCTAGTGTTTTGACTCCTGTAAGATTCTTCTTCAGTGTTGATTACCGCTGTGTGACTGAGCTGTCAGTACCCGGTTGTAGAGTAGAATGTGTTGTCAGCTGCTGACTACTGGAATCAGTCCTGCAGAAGGCTTGCACCAAAATGTCGACTTCTCCACATCCTGATGCTGCCTGGCTTGCTCTGTTATTCCAGCCCTCTGCCTGTCTACTACTGGAATTCTATCAGCTTTCCCAGAATGGCTGTGTTGGCTTCTACAGAGAATCTTCTCTTTCCTCTCAGATGGGTTGGAACTTCATTTCCAGAGAGTGAGCTTTGGGAACATTTTGCCAGGGTCTGCGCAACAATCTACTCGAGTGGAAATAGAAGATTAAATCAATTTTGCTCATTTACATCAGAGGAGGAATTTAAATTTTTCCTTTTAATGCCTTTTAACATGCCAGATGAATCTGTTTCATTTATGAAATCCTCGGGAGAACCTGATCGGAATAAGATAAAATTGAAATGCAAAGACGAGGCAAAGCAATACTAAATATTTCAGCGCTGACCTGCTTTCAGGGAACGGTGGTGCTGCCTGATTCCAAATTAAATTGTGATCTCGGGAGTACTGCTTCATCAAAGGTTGTGTTACCATGGTAATAAGCAGTCTAATGGAAGCTCACCATCGGCCCAGCCATTTGTACCCAGTGGGATCGCAGTCTGGGGGTTGGGGGGGTGGGGGGAGGTCATGTGTGTCTGTAACAGTTTGAAATCCCAGTCTGTGCTGTGTTGGTAACCGTTAGTGGTGGAAATTGGGGATTTTGCCGTCTTGAGTGGAAAAGAAGGTAGTCAGGCTGGTTTTGCCTTCTGCATAAATGAACTCTGAAATTTGTTGAAAACTGGGCATCAAGGGGAAAAAATTGAGTCATTCCCTGTGATGCCCATGCGGTAGAGTTGCACAACTCCTACTCAACTCATGTGGAGAACAATTACATGCACGTACATGAGAAAAAAAGATTTACAAGGATGTTGCCAGGGTTGGAGGATTTGAGCTATAGAGAGAGGCTGAATAGGCTGGGGCTGTTTTCCCTGGGGCGTCGGAAGCTGAGGGGTGACCTTATAGAGGTTTATAAAATTATGAGGGGCATGGATCGGGTAAATAGACAAGGTATTTTCCCTGGGATGGGTGAGTCCAGAACTAGAGAGCATAGGTTTAGGTTGAGAGGGGAAAGATATAAAAGGAACCTAAGGGGCAACTTTTTCACACAGAGGGTGGTGCATGTATGGAATGAGCTGCCAGTGGAAGTGGTGGAACCTGGTACAATGACAGCATTTAAAAGGCATCTGTATGGGCATAAGAATAGGAAGGGTTTAGAGGGATATGAGCCAAGTGCTGGCAAATGGGACTAGAATCGGTTAGGATATCTGGTTAACATGGACGAGTTGGACCAAAGAGTCTGCTTCCACGCTGTTCATCTCCATGACTGTATAACATCTATTTCTGTTGCTACCATACTCCTCCCATAGATTCACTGCTGGAAGGAGATGAGGAGACTCAAACAAATTAACAAGGAAGAGCAAAGCAGGCTGCAGTTTTAAATGTACCAAGAATTCGATAGGAGAGGGAAGGAGAAAGTGTTCCCTGTGGTGGGAAAATCCGGTTCAAGTGAGGCACAGCCTTAAAATCAGAGTTAGATCATTCAGCAGGGGAGCCAGGAAACGCATCAAAGGAAGGACAAAACCTGTAGCTCCCTTCTTCAAAGGACTGTGGGGCCAGTAGGATGTGAAGAGTCATAGGTTGTCATTGAAGATATCAAAGGAAATAGAAAAGCAAGAAAACGGAGCTAAGATAAGAATCTGGAATGAATCATGAGCCTACTCCTTTGTGTGGCACAGTTGTTCAGTGGTTAGCACTGCTGCCTCACAATGCCAGGGACAGTCTATATGCAGTCTGCATGTTCTCTCCATGTCTGTGTTGGTTTCCTCTCACAAGCTAAAGATGGGCAGATTAAGTGGATTGGCAATGATAAATTGTACCATAGTGTCCAGGATTGTGCATGTTTAACCAGGCTGTGGTTAAAAATGTGGGCTGTTAGGGGAGGGAACTGGGTGTGGGTGGAATGCTCTTCAGAGGGTCACTGAGAACTCGTTGGGTCGAATGTTCTTTTTCAATGGATTCCATAATTCCTAATCTTCTGAGTAGAATTTACTGTTGGTGACTTTGCTCCCCCCAGCAGGCCTGAAAGTGGGAGTTGGCTCAATGCAGCCAACTGGCTGGCAGCCATTGATGGTGAGGGTCTTGACCATTCTCCTGAGGGAATGGGCATTAAGATAGCAGTCTCAAGAGCTCCCACCAATTCAAGATGGTGGATAAAGCTCTTCCTGCAATGGCTCTGCTAAACTGGATTCCTTTCTCTGACTGCAGGCTGAAAGGGGCTGCATCTCAGCTCGCAGCACAGGAACTCCTTTCCAAGTCACTGAGGATTGAGAAGGCAGATGAGCATTCCAAGCAGCCCCCTCGAGTCTACAGCCTTCAGGGAGGAATTGAGGCATGAGGCTGATATTGAACACCAGACAGAGGACATGCTCATGGTTCAGCAATCACATTCAGTCTGCCTCCAGCTCGCACACTAAACCAGGAGCAAGGAGACACCGGCCTCCCTATTATTCAATACAATGGTTCGGGAATGAGAAACCTCTGCTATGGGGGTGGGTTGAAGACATTGGGGCTGTTTTCTTTGGACAGAAGAAGGCTGAAAGGAGATCTGATGATGGTTTTTAAAATCATGTGCAGACCAGTAGATAGGGAGAAGCTGCTCCTACTCGCAAAAGGAACAAGGACTAGAGGGCATTAGATTTAAAATGACTGTGCAAATGAAGCAAGGATGGTGGGTGAAAAAATGTTTTCCCAGTGAGTAGTTAGGGGATGGAATGCAGAGCCTGGAAATGTGGTGGAGGCAAGTACAATTGAAGAGGGACATTGGATGATTATTTGGATAGAAACGGGGGGGTGCAGGAAAATGGGGAAAAGACAGGAGATTGGCACTGGGTTATGGAACCTGGGAAAGCCTGATGGTTTCCTTCTGCACAATAATATTCAGTGACTCCATGATTCTGTCTGAGGAAGCCCATAATGGGGGGTCAGAGTGGATGGCATCACAGGTTGGCAGCCTTGGAATCCAACTGCCCATCTCATTCCAAATGGCTACAAACAGGTCAATGACCTCCTCCACACTGACAGGCTAAGTCTCAGTTCCCAAATTCAAAATGGACAATGTGTCTCAACGCAAAAGAAGAATTCAGCCAGCAATGTGAAAAGCCAATCAGATGAAGAATGCCTGCGTGTAGACTACAAACATCTTGTTGATGGGATGTGGGCATTACTAGCTGGGCCTGCATTTGTAGCCTATCCCTCATCACCCAGAAGGTAGTTAAAAGTCAATCATATTTCTGTTGGTTAACAGCCACACACAGAGCCGGTCAGACTGGTATATTTCCTTCTCTTAGTGAACCGCACGGTTTTACAACAATTGATGACATGGTCATCATGAGATTAGCTTTCATTTGCAGATTTTTGTTGAATTCAAATTCCACTATCTGCCATGGTGGGATTTGAAGCCATGTCCACAGAATATTAGGGGGTTCTAGGTTGTCAACCCTGTGACATTACCACCATGCCACGACCACCTACTTGGTGGCAGGTGGCAATGCCAATGCAAGTGAACATGTAGAAAAGACGTTTGGGATCAGAAGGATGCCAGCCAAAGAAGGAAGTCACTGAGGTGGGAGGCTCATGCTCGCCCCCCTTTACCGACACGAGAAATGGACTCACTGCACAGGATAAGGGTGAAGCCAGTTAGAGGTGCGGCTGACTTACAAACCCTGACACCCGCCGAGGATGAGGAGATGGCCCTCACTGCCACACCCAGCACAGACATACTCACCTCAGTGGGTGTTGAGTACCTCACAGCCAAGCAGGAGGCTGTCGCA
Source organism: Hemiscyllium ocellatum (assembly GCF_020745735.1). Taxonomy (NCBI): domain Eukaryota; kingdom Metazoa; phylum Chordata; class Chondrichthyes; order Orectolobiformes; family Hemiscylliidae; genus Hemiscyllium; species Hemiscyllium ocellatum. Next base: position 42,883,679 of record NC_083411.1, on the reverse strand, counting down.
GTCAGACAGCTATTAGAGGCTGGGCCCACACTGAGGTCAAGGCTGAAGACAAGCCTCAAGCTGTCAGGAGCACTAGTCAACCCTTTGAATTCCTCTCTACAACAAGGGGACAATAAGAGTAAGTGCTGCAGAAACTCAGTAGTCCGGCAGCATCTGTGGAGAGAGAAACAGAGTCCACATTTTGAGTCCAGTGACCCTTCAGATGGATCCTCTCTGCCAGTGCGCTGACTGTCTCCAGTAGAAGCAGCCACAGATGAGTCTTCTGCACTCATGTAAGAGACTGTCAGCATGGCAGGGGCTACCAGCCTTGGGCACACAAAGGACAATTACCAATTTCACTTTAGGGCATCAAACCTAGAAGACTCCCTCTGCTTTAATTGCACTTTCCAGAACCACACATCAACGCATTATATGCAGCAGACTATAAAATGCTGGGGGCAGAAATAAATCATTTTCAACCCCATCGCATCTGCTCTTCTGGTGAATGAGATCATGGCTGATCTGATAATCCTCAACTCCACTTCCTTGCCTTTTCCTAGGAGTGGTGATAACCGACAACCTGTCCTGCACTTCCTGTGTAGATGCAATGGTCAAGGTGGCACAACAACACCTCTTCTTCCTCAGCAGCTCAGGAAATTTGGCAAGCCCATAAGGACCCTCACAAACTTTTACAGATGCACCAGAGAAAGCATACTGTCTAGGTGCATAACCACCTGATATGCTAACCGCTCTGCCCAGGACCATAAGAAATGGAAGAAGGTTGTGTGCACATCCCAGAGCATCATGAAAGCCAAGCTCCCATCCATGGATTCCATTTACATGTCTCATTGCCATGGAAAGGTTGCCAATGTCATCAAAGACCCATCATACCCTGGTAACACTCTCCTATAACCTCTTCCATCAGGTAGAAGAGACAGAACCTTGAACACATATATCAACAGGTTCAGGAACAGCCTCGTCCCCTGCCATTATTAGATTGATGAATGAGCTCCCCAACTTCAAATAATGCTGATCTTCTAATAATGATCTTACCTAGCATATGTCCTATGCAGTGTAACCTGTATGTCTTACTCTGCCCAAGACTGCCCATGATCTGTATGTCCTTGTTTACTATGATCTGCCTGCACTGCTTGCAAACAAAGCTTTCCACTGTACTTGGGTACACATGATAATAAATCAAATCAATCAACCAATCAATCCCCATGACCCATGGTGGAATAAAAATCTGTCTGAATCAGCCTTGAATATACTTAATGCCCAGCCTCAGAAGCCCTGTGCAGTAAGGAATTCCACAGATTCACTGCTCTTTGGGGAAAAAAAAATCCTTAAATAGGCAACCACTTATTCTGAGACAATGCTCTCTGGTCCAAGACTCTCCAACAAGGGGAAACAACTTTATCCAGCTCCCAAAGAATCTTATATGTTTTTAGAAGAAGGCACAACATTTTTCTAAACTCCAGTAAGTATCATTCCTATCTACCCAAGCATGTTAGAAACAGTAGCCAGATTGACCATGGAGGGACATGAGTATTTGTTGTGTTATGTTTGTGTTGTTGACTACCAGGTGTGGTCACTAAACAGTCAGCGAACTGAATCTGTACAGCCCACGTATTATCCTGTATTCATTGCAGTGATCCAAGTAAAAATAGACAATAAGTAAACCTTTTGTTTAAACAGGTTAACGGTTAGTTTACTGCAAGCTATCAGTTCCTTAAGAACAAACATAAAGTGGAGCTACCTGTGGGCTCTTTCACTCCCATCTCCTCTTTTTTTTTTCGTTTGACTTTTGCTCTTTTCCTTTCTTTTTTTTGTTTGTTTTTCTTTTTCAGAAGGTGAATTGGCAGCACCAACCTGGCAGCAAGAGTGAATTGCGCCCAGAATGGCAGCAGCCTCCTCGTGTTTGGAGGAAGCAGCAACAGACCTTTCAAGATGGCGCTGCCAGCCAGGTTAAATCTCGGAGCAGGGCTGTCACAGCGGGACTCTTGGCGAGGCAGCAGTGACACCTGAGGCTGGCAGTGGATCCAGGGACTCCCGGTTGGAGGAAGCCCTGAGTGGAATCATGAAGGAGGCAACGGAGCCAGGGACCCCCGCTTATCGGCAAAGCATCAGTGGAGATGGGAACTCCTGGTTCCAGGTCAAGTGTGGGTTCAGCACAGGACCTGGCATCAAATCCTGTCTTCCCTCCAGCATTAGCAATAGGGTTCTCCCTTCTATCTACCATCCCACCAGCATTCACATCCAGAATATCATCAGCTGCCATTTCTACCACATCCATTAAGATGCCATCACTAGACACATGTTCCCCTCCCAACCATTGTCCGTCTTCCACAGGGACCTTTCCTTCCAGGGCACCTTAAACCAAACTTCCTTCACTCCCAACACTCACTGCTCTCCTCCACCCCCCCACCCCAAACTGCCCCCACCTGCCACCCCCCCCCCCCCCAACAATCAACCACAGTCCAATAGCTCAACAGAAATAGCCTCCACTCTATCAATGTGCATATAAAATATCATCATTGATGGCAAGATCTGGACACCTACTTTAGATATCCAGGAAGCTACTATGGCTCTTCTAAACAGCTTCCTGCATTTTTGCAATGTCCTCAGGCAACACAAGGATAGCTGCTTAGGAAACGAGGGCTATCCTCTCCAAACAGCTTTAGGAAACCTACGGACTGAGTCCGAATAGTGATATGGCCACCTTTCCACCAGGGCGAGGGTGGAACAGACTGTGGGCCTCCTTAAGGAGAGGTTTCAATGCCTTGATCACTCCAACGGAGCCTTGCAGTAAAACTCAGAAAGATCTTCTGCAGCATTTCGCATACTGTGTCCTTCCCAAATGGGGTTGACAAAGGAGATGGGCTGGAGATGTCTCGAGTGCAGAGGAAAAGAGGGATTGACAACAACCTTCTGAGGATGACCAGGAGATGGTTGATCAAAAGATTGACCAGGAGGGTCACCCAAGTTTGCCTGACAGATCAACACATATAGTCATTGAGTCATAGAGATGTACAGCACGGAAACAGACCCTTCGGTCCAACCCGTCCATGCTGACCAGATATCCCAACCCAATCTAGTCCCACCTGCCAGCACCCGGCCCATATCCCTCCAAACCCATCCAAATGCCTTTTAAATGTTGCAATTGTACCAGCCTCCATCACTTCCTCTGGCAGTTCATTCCATACACGTACCACTCTCTGCGTGAAAAAGCTGCCCCTTAGGTCTCTTTTATGTTTTTACCTTCTCACCCTAAACCTATGCCCTTTTGTTCTGGACTCTCCCACCTCAAGGAAAAACCTTTGTCTATTTACCTATCCATGCCCCTCATGATTTTATAAACCTCTCTAAGGTCACCCCTCAGCCTCCGATGCTCCAGGGAAAACAGCCCCAGCCTGTTTAGACTCTCCCTATAGGTCAAATCCTCCAACTCTGGCAACATCCTTGTAAATCTTTTCTGAATCCTTTCAAGTTTCACAACATCTTACCAAAAGGAAGGAGACCAGAATTGCATGTAATATTCCAAAAGTGGCCTAACCGATGTCCTGTACAGCCGCAACATGTCCACCCAACTCCTGTACTCAATATTCTGACCAATAAAGGTAGGCATACCTTCTTCACTATCCTATCTACCTGCGACTCCACTTTCAAGGAGCTATGAACAAAGGTCTCTTTGTTCAGCAACACTCCCAAGGACCTTACCATTGAGTGTATAAGTCCTGCTAAGATTTGTTTTCCCAACATGCAGCACCTCACATTTATCTAAATTAAACTCCATCTGCCACTTGTCAGTCCATTAGCTCATCTGATCAAGAACACCTCCAATTCTGGTGTCATCTGCAAAGTTACTAACTATATCTCTTATGCTCCAAATCCAAATCATTTATATAAATTACAAAAAGTAATGGACCCAGCACTGATCCTTGTGGCACTCCACTGGTGACAGGCCTCCAGTCTGAAAAACAACCCTCCACCACCACCCTCTGTCTTCTACCTTTGAGCCAGTTCTGTATCCAAATGGCTAGTTTTCCCTGTATACTATGAGATCTAACCTTGCCAACCAGTCTCCCATGCATCTTTTAAGATAGCATCATTGAAACCTGCCTCCAGGATGGGTTTGTAATTTGTTTACTTTGTGTCTTTAAGGTACTATTGGTCATCTGGCAAACCTTTATGCTCCTTGAACTTTCTTGTTGCTGAGTAACTGTCTCATTATTGATCTGATTGTACGCTCTGTTCTTTGGTCAATCCTGAATCAGGTGGTTACACATTACAGGTACCACTGACCATTGCAGGAAAAAGCAGCAGTCAGAGGTTGAATGAATTAATATCACATGGCACTAAGGTGCAGTAAATCTTAAGGTATCCATCAGGGTATCAGAACCAAGTGTTAAACAGTGAAGTCTCTCCTAATCAGGTGGCTTCGGAAATTCAACATGTCCTCACCAATGTTTACAGGTGCATCACAGAAAGTATTCTATCTGGGTGCATAATGACTTGGCTTCACAACTGTAAGCGACTACAGAAAGTTGTGTGCATAGCCCAGATCATCACAGAAGTCAACCTCCCATCCCTGGGCTTCACCTGTACTTGCCATTGCAGGGAAAGGCTTGCCAACATCATCAAAGGCCTGTCACACCCTGGTAGTACTCTCTTCCAACCTCTTCCAACAGGCAGAAGATACACAAGCTGGAAAATGCATCAAAAGGTTGAAGAATAGCTTCTTCCCTGCTGTTATCGGATTGTTGAACGAACCTCTCTAGTTGCAAATCTAACATTGACCTTGCTTTTGTGCATCTCCTGTGCAGTCGCGTATGCCTCACTCTGCCTAAGCCCCCTTGTCCTTGTTGCCATGATTTGCCTGTACTGTTCACAAAACAAAATTTTTCACTGGACATAAGTACATGTGACAACAATAAATCAAATCAAATCAATCAAAGAAGGCAGCAGTTTGAGAGAAGTCCTGAGGAATCTCCTTTTGAGCTATCTATCATTGTTAACCCTTCAGTCGTTCAGAGTCCACGGAAATCGTTAAGTTGCCATGAAACATTTGAGCATCCTGAAGGACAACAGTGCTTTTGTTAGCATATTGTGCATTTTTTTCTCAACAGGTCACTGCGCTGCAGGGGAAAGCAGGCATGCGAACTGGCCATTGTGCTTCTAACTGGGCTTTTCGAAGAGGGAGCTCCAAAGGCAGATGACTCTCTGTGAGGAAAAAATTTTCTTTAATGCTGGGTGACCCCTTACTTGACTTCTACTTTTAGATCTTCCCACTACAGTTTCACAAGTATCCTGCGAAGACCCCTAAGAAAAATCTGGTTGGGTCTGTCCTGTACAGATGATGCCTCCTTCACCGGCTGCAGCCCCGTCGATACAATCCAGCTCCAACCTCTAGCTTCTCCAGGCTGTCCTCCTCCAAATCACTTATGCTTTAACCTCTCATTCCAGTGAAGCTTTGCCATTCAATTGAAGACAGCTGTACCACGAAGCTGAGATCTCACCCTGAACCCATGGTGATTGACAGACTATGCTCCGATTAAATTCAGACAGCATCATTTAATTCCATAATGGGATATTAATTCAACCTCCAAACTTTCCATATGTTACTATCTAGAATTCGCAAAGCCAAGCTTCTGATGTGCAGCTTCCTTTTTCTCTCCACTTCTGAATTATTATACTTGGTCTGCCTCCCCTTCACAAAAAAATCATCTGATATGCATCATGTAGATTCTTTATCTTCGTTCATCATATTCACTATCTCTCATGATGTCCAAGAAGCCCTGATTTTCATTGCACTCTTGTCAGAATGTTCAAAGTCTCTCCATGAGACATCACCTCCTTAAACATCACCCATTGTTCTGTTGCAATTTCCCTGTCAAGCTTCAATTCCTTTGACTTGATGCCCCCTCATTCCACTGAAGTTAACCTTCTTCCAGTTGATAAGTTTGTTCCTTTTTTTCTCCATCACTAAGCTAAAACTTATGACATGATGATCATACTTACCCAAGTATTTTCCCAAGAACACATGGTCTATTTGGCCCACCTCATGTTCCAGAACCAATCCCAGCATGCCGCTTCTTAAGAATGTTTCAGATATTTCTTCCCTTATTATCATTTATTGTAATATTATCTCCTTTGATATCTAGGTAATTTCAGTGGAATAATTACAATTACACCTCCACTCCAATAGTTCTTGCACATCCCTCTGATTTCCTTGCAAATTTGCTTCGCTAACCCTCCCCCAGTATTTGCAGGTGTATAGAATGTACCCTGAAGCACGATCAAGCCCATTTTGGTTATCAGTTATTATTTTGAAAGTTTAATCAATCCTCATTTCCTATTTAACAGCTTTTATTATCATGTAATCTCTGAAATTACTTTTCCTAATTATAATTAATGCCATGTGAATTGCTGACAATTAATACCAATCAGTAGAAATGTCTTGGTTGTTTACAGAGATTGTTTTCTTTAATTTGTACCTTATTGCCATTAATACTGTATCTCCTTTTAAGTTGTTTATTTTAACTAAATTTCGATTAATAATGATACCTCTGTTTCAGTAAATTTATTATGTAAATGAATGTGTGTTTTGACTTCCTGTTTATCAATAAATATTTATCTGATGTGGTGGTGCCTGTGTTGAACTGAGAAAGACACAGTGAAAAATCACACAACACTGTGTTATAGGTCAATAGGTTTGTTTGAAACTACAAGCTTCTGAAGCTTGCTGCTTCTTCGGGTAGTTAGTGAGAAAGAATACATTGGATACAGAACTGAGAAGTAAAAGTCTTCAAACTGATGTGAATGTATTGAACAAACCTAGATAACTGTTAAGACTTTAATCAGTTAGACTGGAGATGCAGGCTTCAATTGAGTAATATGTAAATCCCAGAATTTCTTTCAAGTCACTGCCCCGAGATAACTTCAGTATAAAAGACGTGTCATGTACTTAATTGATGTTCATCTTGCACTCAGCAGAAAAGGGTGATGATTGGTTGGTAACTCAACTTTGATTGGCTGAAATAAAGCAAATATCTGCAGATGGAGGAGATCCGAAACAAAAACAGAAATTGCTGGAGAATCTCAGCATCTGTGGGAAGGATGTAAAGTCAATGCTCCAAATCTGGTGAATCTTCATCAGAACTGTTAGCAGCTGGGAAAGGCTGGCATTTATGCTTGCCAAAATATGGACGAGTGGGGAGGGGTAAGTCAGCCAATAAGTGGAGATGGAGCACTGGGAGAGACAGAGAGATATGAAAGGGGGTGGGGAAACAAGGAGACAATTACAGGTCCAACCCATGTACCCTTTAAGGAGAAATGTAGCAGCAAGAGGTTCAGAGAACCTTGATGTCTAGGGCAATTCAGGACTGAATGATGAAGAAGAGAAAGGCTTTCAGCAAGTCCAAAGAGAGTAATTCAACTGCAGACCTGGAGGAATATAGGAAGTGCAAGAGGGAACTTAAGAATGCAATTGGAAGAGCAAGAAGGAGCATGAAAAAGGACTTGTGAACAGGATTAGGGAAAATATCAAGATATTTTATAAATAGATTAAGGGAAGAGGTTAACCAGAGAAAGGGTAGGGCCCATTAGGGACCAAGGGGCTAACCTGTGTGTGAAGCTGCAGTTATTGGAAGGATATTAAATGAATATTTCTCATTGGTCTTTACTCTAGAAAAGGAGAACGTAGATAGAAAATTCAAGAAAAAGGACCATGAGGAACTCACACAGTTTGACACAGGAATTAGGTAGTATTAGATGCTTTTTGAGCTTAAAAACAGACTGGCCTGGATGAACTGCATTCCAGGATACTGTGGGAGGCCAGGCAGAAAATTATAGAGACTCTGACACAAAGTTTTAATTCCTCTCATGCCAGTGGGGAGGTGCCAGAGGATTGGAGGATGGAGAATATGGCTCCATCTTACAAGAAAAGTGGTCGAGATGAACCAGAAAATTACAGACTGGTGAGTCTCACGTCAGTGGTAGGGAAACTGCTGAAGAAAATTCTGAAGGATTGAATGAATAACCACTTGGAAAGGCTTGGGTTAATTAGGGATAGTCAGCATGGCTTTGTCAGAGGGAGGTCATGCCGAACAAGTTCCAACAAAAATTAATCATGAGTATGTAAATTGGATTAAAATTATATCATCAAGTTTAGTGCAGAATTAATATCTGGGAAAAGTTATTGTGACACCTCTAACATTTCAGAGTGAGTGGGCTTTGCCCAGGAGATTTGAAGTTTGCTATCTCAGAGATATGCTCTACACTTTGTGGACTATTGCAAGGATGCGTCAGGTTTTTAATCAAGTTTTGTACTGTGTGTCTATAAGAACTGTGTGTGCAGTACTGCACCAGTTACATCTTCATTGTAATTTCCTCAAAATTCTGCTTTGTTCTTTCAGATGCTGGATGATGCTGAGCATGCCTCCAGGACATTGTCGACTGTATTTTATATTTATTTTATGTCAGGGTGCATGGCATCAAAATTTGTTTTCAACCCCCTCTCTTTAGTCCTGGGGGAATGAGGCTGATCACATCCCATCCAACCTTTTCATCAACATCAGCAAATTCATAGTATCATATAGAAGCAGGAGTAAGCTATTTTACCTGTTGAGCCTGCTCTGCCATTCATTAAGATATTGGCTGATCTATCCATCATCTCAGCTCCTCCTACCTGATTATCCCCATAATCCTTCATTCCCCTGTCATGCAAAATCCCCTCCAACTGTGTCTTGAATACATTTAATGAAGCTGCCTTGACTGTTTCCTCGGGTAGAGAATTCTACAGATTCACTACTCTCTGGGAAGTTCCTCGTCAGCTCTGTCCTAAATATACTCCCTCTAATCTTGACGCCATCTCCCCTAGTCCTATTCTCACCCAACACCAGAAACATCTTGCCCATCTCTATCTTACTTATCCGTTCCATATTCTTATATGTTCCTATGAGATCCCCTCTCATTCTTCTAAATTCTAGTGAGTGCAGTCCCAGGCGGCTCAACCTCCCCTCATACGGTAACCCCCTCATCTCCGGAATCAGCCTGGTGAACCTCCTCTGCACTGCTTCCAAAGCCAATATATCCTTCCTCAAATAAGGAGACCAGAACTGCACATAAAACTCTATGTGGAGCCTCACCAACACCTTGTACACTTGCAACAGAACCTCCCAGCTCTTAAATTCAATCTGTCTAGCAATGAAAGCTAATATTCCATCTGCCTTCCTGATTATCTGTTGCATCTGTAAATCAATGTTTAGCAATTTGTGTACAAGGACTCCTAAGTTGCTCTGCACAATAGCATGATGCAATCTTTCACCATTCAAATAACACTCTGACTGACTATTTTTACTTCCAAAGTGGATAGCTTCACATTTACCAACATTGTATTCCATTTGCCAGACCCTTGCCCACTCACTTGACCTCTCTAAATCTCTCCACAGACCCTCCACATCCAGTGCACAGTTTGCCTTTCCACTCAATTCAGCATAGTGTTCAACTGTACCAGTCTGTGTGGCATTAGTGCAACATGTGGTGACTTTATCTGTCAGGTCAAGTGTACCCAAGCTACGATGCTTGGAGCAAATCGCATACATGGAGCTGAAGAACCAATAGGAGGCCATTCTTTCTAGATTAACTGTTTCTTCACCTTTTGTTTCAATGGTAATTTGGGCAGGGTCAGTAGAAGTCAAATTGATAGTGTCAGTGACAGGGGAGAGTGTACATGGGGCTGTGGGAGGGGATTAAATGGGGCATAGAGTCAGTGATGGGGAGAGTGCACATGGAGCAGTGGGAGCAGGTTAAATGGCTTGGTAGAGTCAGTGATATTGGTAAATGGGTGGTGGGACAGATTGGCTGTATAGATAGAATTTGTGCTGCGGGAGCATTGTGTAAATTGGATTCATCATAGATTATAGGAACATTAAACAAAAGAGGATTAGAAGAAGGTGATTTCTCACTGAAAAGCTATTCTGCAATTGAATTAAATAATGACTCGTCTGCATGTTAACTGCATCCACCCACTTTATTTAGATCTACATTCTTAATATGTTTTCTTCACTGATTTCAAGTATTCAACTGTCATCCAGTCTCAATGGTTTTGTGAAACAGAATATCAGAATTACCACTTCTTTTTGTGTAAGGAAGTGTTTCCTAATGTAATTCCTGAATATCCTAGCTTGAACATTATGGTTCTTCATTCTTGTTCCGATCCACCCCTCAAAGATATGTGATTTTCTCTCTAAATGTCTTGTTAAATCCTTTAATTATCATAAAACCAAAATCTTGGCTTTATCTTTCATATTTTCATGACATTTTAAGTCAAGTCTAAAAGTTTAGCCTCCTTTGCATCAATTACTTTCTGGTGAATCTGTATTGAGTCACTTGGTTAGAGTTAGGGCTCAGGAGAAACCATGTGTCATTAATAGTTCAGGACAGCAGAGAGTGGAGGTTGAAATCCTATTAGCTGCTAAAACAGACTAGGGGTCAGGAAATAAATCAAGGCTCTTGTGAGGCCCAGTGTTTGTGAAAAGCGGAAGTTGTGCCCTGATTGATTAAGGGCTAGAGAACTATTGGAAACTGCCTCAACAATTTGATGCACTCTGTTTGACGTTGAATGAATACATACACATATTTCCCTCATGCTACATTTGGGATGCTAAAATATAAACATGTGTATTTTTGGATACCCTAACCCTTTTTTGTGTATATGTTTTTGCATAAAGTTTTAAGTTTTAAAGAAGACAAAGAACACAGAGGAGTACAACACAGGAACAGGCCCTTCAACCCTCCAAGACTGTGTCGATCGTCATGCCCTAACTAAACGGTAAAACAAACCTTCCGCCCTTATTTGGTCCATACCTATCTATTCCTCCCTATTCATGTCACCATCCAGATGCCGCTTAAATGTTGCCAAAGCACCTGCTTCCACCACCTCTTCTGACAGGGAAAAACTTCTCTGCATGAAAATCTGCCCTCGCACATCTCCCCTAAACCTGCCCCCTCTCATCTTCAAACTTGGGGAAAAGCTTCTGACTATCCACCCTATCTGTGCCTCTCATAGTTTTGTAGACCTCTATCAGGTCTCCTCTCAGCCACCGTCTTTCCAGTGAAAACAATCCCAGTCTTTTTAACATTTAACTGAAGAAACCTAACTAAATTGGTTCTAATACCAAGCCAGATACAGTCTGAGATTTATATCGTTGGAAATAGCAGCACTTTGATTCAAGTAAGTATTAGTGGTGATACATGGATGATAAAGGAAACAGGCACCTGTCCAAACTCAGTTATGGCAGCAAACTGTTCCTCCTGAGTTGCAAACACTTCAAAGTTGGTGTTCCTGATGGAAACTAGACAGAGCTATATACCACTGAAGCATAACTAACATACATGTACTGCAATCCCCTTGAGGGAAAGGCCAACAATTCATTAAGAATCACGGAGATCAGTTCATTCATTGAACTGCCAGACTGACCCTTGGTTCTTGTACAGATCTAAATTCTGTCGAATTCAATACATTCAAACAATACATCGGAATACATTCAAATACCAAGCTTGCACTGCTATCTAGCAAACAGACTTCCAAAGACGAAGAACTCTCTGAGAAAAGAAATTCCCCCTCACCTCCATCTTAAATATTTCCCGTCATTCTCAATTCCGTCAACATCTCAATATCCTCTCAGCGTACAAGTGGTTAAGGCACTTTTAGAATCTTGCATGTTGCAATAAGATCATTCTTCTATATGGCAGTGAGACAAAACCAAAACACTCACCTTTCTTCACAAGGCCTGTAAAAGAAGGATGGATTGCACCTCAACTAGAAGGACACTAATATACTGGCAGGGAGATTTGCTAGAGCTGCCCAAGAGGATTTAAACTGCTAAGATGGGGAGGGTGGGATCCAGGGAAATAGCGAGGAAACAGGCCAATCTGTGACTGGGACAGCTGGGAAAGGAGTGAGTCAAACAGTCAGGGCAGGCAGGAACAAAGCAGAGAACAATGTAGGACTCAGAAATTAACGTGAATTTATTTCAATACAAGAGGCCCAACCAGGAAGGCAGATGATCTCTGGGCATGGTTAGGAATATGGGACTGGGATATCATAGCAATTATAGAGAGGTGGCTCAGGAATGGACAGGGCTGGCAGCTTAATGTTCAAGGATACAAATGCTACAGGAAGGATAGAAAGGAGGGAGAGAGAGGAGGGGAATAACTGATAGCATTACAGTTGTACTAAGGGACGATCTTCCTGGGAATGCATCTAGGGAAGTTATTTGGGTAGAACTGAGAAATAAGAAAGGGATTATCACCTTATTAGGATTGTATTCTCCCAGTAAGTCAGCGGGAAAATGAGGAACAAATTTGTAAGAATAATAGGGTGGTTATGGTTGAGGATTTTAACTTTCCAAACATTGACTGCGACTGCCATAGTTTTGCAGGTTTAGATGGAGAAGAATTTGTGTACAAGAAATGTTTCTGATTCAGTATGTGGATGTACCTACTAGAGAGCTGCAAAACGTGACCTACACTTGGGAAATAAGGCAGGGCAGGTGACTGAGGTGTCAGTGTGGGAGTACTTTGGGGCCAGTGACCATAATTCTTAGTTTTAAGGAAAGGGATAGACCAGATTTAAAAGTTGAAGTTATAACTTGGAGGAAGGCTAATTTTGACGGTATTGGGCAAGCACTTTCAAGAGCTGTTGGGGGAATATGTTCACAGGTGAAGGGACGGCTGGAAAATGGGAAGCCTTCAGAAATAAGATAACGAGAGTCCAGAGATAGTATATTCCTATGAGGGTGAAAGGAAAGGCTGGTTGGCATAGAGAATGCTGAATGACTAGAGAAATTGAGGGTTTGGTTAAGAAAAAAAAGGAAACATATGTCAGGTATAGACAGCAGAGATCGAGTGAAAGCTTATAAGTGTATAAGGCAGTAGGAGTATACTTAAGAGGGAAACAAGGAGGGTAAAAAGAGGACATGAGATAGTTTTGACAAGTAGGGTTAAGGAGATTCCAAAGCGATTTTATAAAAATATTAAGGACTACAGGATAATTGGGGAGAGAATAGGTCCCCCCTGCAAGGCAGCCTATATGTGGAACAACAGGAGATGGGGGAGATACTAAACAAGTATTTTGTATCAGTATTTACTGTAGAGAAGGACATGGAAGATATAGAATATGGGCAAATTGATGGTGACATATTGAAAAATGCTCATATTACAGAGGAGCAAGTGCTGGACGTCTCAACATGCATAACAGTGGATAAATCCCCAGGACCTTATCAGGTGTACCCTAGAACTCTGTGGGAAACTAGGGAAATGGTTGCTGGGCCCCTTGCTGAGATATTTTTATCATCGATAGTCACAAGTGAGGTGCCAGGAGACTGGACGTTGGCTAGTGTGGTGCCACTGTTTCAGAAAGCTGGTAAGGGAAACCAGGAACTATAGACCGGTGAACCTGACGTCAGGGGTAGGCAAGTTGTTGGAGGGAATCCTGAGGGAAAGGATGTACATGTATTTGGTAAGGCAAGGACTGTTTAGTGATCGTCAACATGGCTTTGTGCTTGGGAAATCGTACCTCACAAATTCGATTGAATTTTTTGATGAAATAACAAAGAGGATTGATGAGGGCAGAGTAGTAGATGTGATCTATATGGACTTCAGCAAGACATTCGGCAAGGTTTGTCATGGTAGACTGGTTAGCAAGGTTAGACCTCATGGAATACAGGAAAAACTAACGATTTAGGTACAGAACTGTCTGGAAGGTAGAAGACAGGGTGGTGGTGGGGGTTGCTTTTCAGACTAGAGGTCTGTGACCAGTGGAGTGCCACAAGGATTGATGCTGGGTCCATTGCTTTTTGTCATTTATATAAATTATTTGGATGTGAACATGGGAATTATAGTTAGTAAGTTTGCAGATGACATTAAAATTGGAGGTGTAGTGAACACCAAAGAAGGTTACCTCAGAGTGCAACAAGATCTTGATCAGATGGGTCAATGGGCTGAGGAGTGGCAGATGGAGTTTAATTTAGATAAATGTGAAATGCTGCATTTTAGAAAGGCAAATCAGAGTAGGAATTACACACTTAATGTTCAGGTCCTGGGGAGTGTTGCTGAGCAAAGAGACCTTGGAGTGTAGGTTCATAGCTCCTTGAAAGTGGAGTTGCAGGTAGATAGGATAGTGAAGTAGGCATTTGGTATGCTTTCCTTTATTGGTCAGATAATTGAGTACAGGAGTTGGGAGGTCATGTTGCAGCTGTATAGGACATTGGTTAGGCCACGTTTGGAATATTGCGTGCAATTCTGGTCTCCCTGCTATAGGAAAAATGTTATGAAACATGAAAGCTTTCAGAAAAGAATTACCAGGATGTTGCCAGTGTTGGAGGATTTGAGCTACAGGAAGAGGTTGAATATGGGCTGTTTCCCCTGTAGCATCAGAGGCTGAGGCTACAGTGGTTGATAAAATCATGAGAGGCATGTATAGGGTAAATAGACAAAATTTTTTCCCTGGGTTGGGAAGTGCAGAACTAGGGGACATAGATTTAGGGTGAGAGGGGAAAGATATAAAAGGGACCTAAGGGGCACCTTTATTACACAGAAGGGGTACGTGAATGGAATGAGCTGCCAGAGGAAGTAGTTGAGCCTGGTACAATTACAATATTTAAAAAGCATCTGAATGGTTATGTGAATAGGAAGGGCTTAGAAGGATATGGGCCAGGTGCTGGAAAAGCATGGTCGGCATGAATGAAGGGTCTGTTCCCAGGTTGTATATCTCTATGACTCTAATCTCCTACATGAAAGTCATCTGCAATCTTCTCTGAACCAGTTCAAGTGCAAGTCCATCCTTCCTTAAGTTAAGAGACCAACGCTTTGTACAGTTGGAGTAAGTCTTCCTTACTTTGCTACTCTCTTCCTCCAACAATAAAGGCTAACATTCGATTTGTCTTTCAAGAAAGTTGCTGAACATGTAATGTGCAACACAACCTTTCATGAGTTGTGTGTAAGAACATTCCACTCCCTCTCTGTTGCTGCATTCTGCAGTCTCTCTCCACTTAAAGCTCCAGCAGCAAGTCGTGGTGATGAGGGAGGGTACTTGACCAGGTTTTCTGGGGACCTGAATAACAGTGAGGGAAGGCAACTGGATCATTGAATTAGAGTCATAGAGTCTTAGAGATGTACAGCATGGAAACAGACCCTTCAGTCCAACCCGTCCATGCCGACCAAATATCCCAACCCAATGTAGTCCCACCTGCCAGCACCCGGCCCATATCCCTCCAACCCCTTCCTATCCACATACCCATCCAAATGCCTCTTAAATGTTGCAATTGTCCAGGCTCCACCACATCCTCTGGCAGCTCATTCCATACATGAACCACCCTCTGCATGAAAAACGTTGCTCCTTAGGTCTCTTTTATATCTTTCCCTTCTTACCTTAAACCTATGCCCTCTTGTTCTGGACTCCCCGACCCCAGGGAAAAGACTTTGTCTATTTATCTTATCCATGCCCCTCAATTTTGCAAACCTCTATAAGGTCACCCCTCAGCCTCCAATGCTCCAGGGAAAACAGCCCCAGCCTGTTCAGACTCTCCCTATAGCTCAAATCCTCCAATCCTGGCAACATCCTTGGAAATCTTTTCTGAACCCTTTCAAGTTTCACAACATCTTTCCGATAGGAAGGAGACCAGAATTGCATGCAATATTTCAACAGTGGCATAACCAATGTCCTGTACAGCCGCAACATGACTTCCCAACTCCTGTACTCAATACTTTGACCAATAAAGGAAAGCATACCAAATGCCTTGTTCACTATCCTATCTATCTGCGACTCCACTTTCAAGGAGCTATGAACCTGCACTCCAAGGTGTCTTTGTTCAGCTACACTCCCTAGGATCTTACCATTAAGTGTATAAGTCCTGCTAAGATTTGCTTTCCCAAAATGCAGCACTTCACATTTATCTAAATTAAACTCCATCTGCCACTTCTCAGTCCATTGGATCTGGTCCAGATCCTGTTATAATCTGAGGTAACCCTCTTCGCTGTCCACTACACCTCCAATTTTGATGTCATCTGCAAACTTACTAACTGTACCTCTTATGCTTGCATCCAAATCATTTATGTAAATACAAAAATGTAGAGGGCCCAGCTCCGATCCTTGTGGCACTCCACTGGTCACAGGCCTCCAGTCTGAAAAACAACCCTCCACCACCACCCTCGTCTTCTACCTTTGAGCCAGTTCTGTATCCAAATGGCTAGTTCTCCCTGTATTTCATGAGATCTAATCTTACTAATCAGTCTCCCATGGGGAACCTTGTCAAACGCCTTACTGAAGTCCATATAGTTCACATCTATTGCTCTGCCCTCATCAATCTTCTTTGTTACATCTTCAAAAAACTCAATCACGTTTGTGAGACATGATTTCCCATGCACAAAGCTATGTTGACTATCCCGAATCAGTCCTTGCCTTTCCAAATGCATGTACATCCTGTCCCTCAGGATTCCCTCCAACAACTTGCCCACCACTGACGTCAGACTCACTGGTCTATAGTTCCCTGGCTTGTCCATACCACCCTTCTTAAGCAGTGGCACAACTTTTGCCAACCTCCAGTCTTCCAGCACCTCACCTGTGACTATCGATGATAGAAATATCTCAGCAAGGGACCCAGTAATCACTTCTCTAGCTTCCCACAGAGTTCTAGGGTACACCTGATCAGGTCCTGGGGATTTATCCACCTTTAACCATTTCAAGACATCCAGCACTTCCTCCTCTGTAATCTGGACATTTTGCAAGATGTCACCATCTATTCCCCTACAGTCTATATTTTCCATGTCCTTTTCCACAGTAAATACTGATGCAAAATATTCATTTAATATCTCCCCCATTTTCTGTGGCTCCACCCAAAGGCAGCCTTGCTGATCTTTGAGGGGCCCTATTCTCTCCCTCGTTACCCTTTTGTCCTTAATATATTTGTAACAACTCTTTGGATTCTCCTTAATTCTATTTGCCAAAGCTATCACATGTCCTCTTTTTGCCCTCCTGATTTCCCTCTTAAGCATACTCCTACTTTCTTTATATTCTTCTAAGGATTCACTCGATCTATCCTGTTAGTACCTGACATATGCTTCTTTCTTTTTCTTTACCAAACCCTCAATTACTTTAGTCATCCAGCATTCCCTATACCTACCAGCCTTCCCTTTCACGCTGACAGGAATATAATTTCTCTGGATTCTTGTTATCTTATTTCTGAAGGCTTCCCATTTTCCAGCCATCCCTTTACCTGTGAACATCTGCCTTCAATCAGCTTTCGAAAGTTCTTGCCTAATACCGTCAAAATTGGCCTTTCTCCAATTTAGAACTTCAACTTTTAGATCTGGTCTATCCTTTTCCATCACTATTTTAAAACAAATAGAATTATGGTCGCTGGCCCCAAAGCGCCCCCCCACTGACCCCTCAGTCACCTGCCCTGCTTTATTTCCCAAGAGTAGGTCAAGTTTTGCACCTTCTCTAGTAGGTACTCCACATACTGAATCAGAAAATTGTCTTGTACACACTTAAGAAATTCCTCTCCATCTAAACCTTTAACACTATGGCAGTCCCAGTCGATGTTTGGAAATTTAAAATCCCTTATTATACTACCCTAATATTCTTACAGATAGCTGAGAGGTCCTTACAAGTTTGTTTCTCAATTTCCCTCTGACTATTGGGGGGTCTATAATACAATCCCAATATGGTGATCATCCCTTTCTTATTTCTCAGTTCCACACAAATAACTTGCCTGGATGTATTTCTGGGAATATCCTCCCTCAGCACAGCTGTAATGCTATCCATTATCAAAAATGCCACTCCCCCTCCTCTCTTGCCTCCCTTTCTATCCTTCCTGTAGCATTTGTATCCTGGAACATTAAGCTGCCAGTCCTGCCCATCCCTGAGCCATGTTTCCATAATTGCTATGATATCCCAGTCCCATGTACCTAACCAGGCCCTGAGTTCATCTGCCTTCCCTGTTAGGCCCCTTGCATTGAAATAAATGCAGTTTAATTTATTAGTCCGATCTTGTCCCTGTCTGCCCTGACTGTTTGACTCACTTCTGTTCTCAGCTGTACCCGTCTCAGATCGATCTCTTTCCTCACTATCTCCCTGGGTCCCCCCACCACTCCTCCCCCACCCCCCCCTCCCACCTTACTAGTTTAAATCCTCCTAAGCAGCTCTAGCAAATTTCCCTGCCAGTATATTAGTCCCCTTCCAATTTAGGTGCAATCCGTCCTCCTTGTACAGGTCACTTCTACCCCAAAAGAGATTCCAATGATCCAAAAATGTGAATCCTTCTCCCATACACCATCTCCTCAGCCATGCACTCATCTGCTCTATCCTCCTATTCCTGCCCTCACTAGCTCGTAGCACTGGGAGTAATCCAGATTTTACTACCCTTGAGGACCTCCTTTTTAAATTTCTGCCTAACTCTCTGTAATCTCCCTCCAGAGTCTCAACCTTTTCCCTTCCAATGTTGTTGGTTCCAATGTGGACAAAATCTTCCTGCTGGCCCCTCTCCTCCGTGAGAACATTCTGCACCCTCTCTGAGACATCCTTGATCTTGGCACCAAGGAAACAACATACCATTCTGCTTTCTCTCTGCTGGCTACAGAAACGTCTGTCTGTACCTCTGACTACAGAATTCCCTAACACAATTGATCTCTTGGAAGCCAACGTACCCCTCATTGCATTAGAGCCAGTCTCAACAGCAGAAACTTGGCTGTTCGTGCTATGTTCCCCTGAGAATCTATCACCTCCAACATTTTCCAAAACAGAATACCTGTTTGAAATGGGTATATCCGCAAAAGAATCCTGCCTAGGTGCCTACCTCTCTTACCCTTCCTGGAGTTAACTGTATCTGAGACTTTCCCCCCTTCCTATAACTGCCATTCATCACATACTGTTGCTGTTGCAAATTCCTCATCGCTTCTATCTGTCTCTCCAACCGATCCACTCGATCTGTTAAGATTCGCATCCAACAGCATTTATGGCAGAAATAATCCTCAGTAACTCTTAAACTCTCTTTACACTCTCACATCTGACAAGAAGTACGTATCATTGCAAATGCCATTTTTGCTCCTTCACAATCTATAGACCCAGAAAATAACACCATCTTATTCCTCTATAAACACTGCCACAGGTTAAATTAATAGCTTTGGCTTATATTTTAAGTTTAATTAAGCAAGACTTATCTCCAAAAACATATAATCAAGAAAGAATCCACTATACTCACTACTGCAGCCTCTCTCTTGGACAGACTTAAAACAACAATTAACTTATCTGATTTTGTGCTGTGAACTTCGCCCAACAGTTCCTCCAGCATTAGTTGTGAATTTCACTGTTTGTTTATTTTCCCAGATGCACTCTGATGTCCAGTGATACACGAATTCAAACAGCAAAAGCGGTAACTGTGCAGGTTCTCTCTCTCTCTCTCTCTCCTGCACTGATCTCACCATGAGCTTCCTTTGTCTGCTCTTCTCCCTTTTAAACTGCTGTTGATTTGACTTCTTTTTTTCAAAGTTCCAAAACAATGCAACTGCATATAAAACAATAATTGCTGCTCCTGGAATTCGAGGAAATCACCTCCAGCACCTAAAATACCTCAAAAAAAGGAGCAGCTCTTACAGTCAGACATTTTTCCCGTCCTCCATCTTGGATTACCCAGAATCTTGACCATCTCTGGGGAAAAAAAGGATCTCCTTGGGTGAAGGAGACCTCCTGGGAACAAGCAATAGAGAAAATGGTTCCTCAACACAATCTAAACCACAGGCTTCATTCTTTAATGTTTTTTAACCTTAATTTTGAATCCTGTCTGTGATCACCTGATGCCAATGGAATAAAGAATCCTTGCTTCATGACCTTTGGACTGGCTCTGTGTTTAAGTTTGTTACATCTCTCTGTGCCATCAGCAAATATTGCTGCAGTGCAGTCAGTGCCTTCAAATGACTTTGGTGTAGGAAAGAGGACTTTAATTTCATTTATGGCATTAGATATTGGGACAAGAGAAACTATAATGCTGAAGCGAGGTCCACCCAAATTGATTTGGAAGAAGTGTTCCCTTGGAAACGATAACTAGGGAAGTCACAAGGTTTTTAACAATGGTACTGAGAAGAGGGATTAAGGTAAAATAGATAACATTAATAGCCATTAAAAAATAAAGAGAAGCAAGTAGCATATATAGAGCACTTTAAGCACTATAACTAAAGGGAAAACCAAAAGATAGCTGGTGATTAAACCAGAAGAGAATTTAAGAAGCATGTGAGTAAAACATTAGAGCTGAATGGATGGTTATATGTTGTGCATTCATTGTAAACATACAGAATGTGAAGATCAAAGTGATGTTATAAATTCAACTCGGAGAGCCAGGTATGGTTGCCATTTCAGAGACTTGACTGCAAGACGGTCAGGAGACAATATAAAATATTTAAAATTACAATTTGATCTACCCTTTCACAGCTTTTGCTCCAGCATTATTCCAATAAATTTTGGAAAACAGCCCTGGATCAGTAACTTTAGTGATTAAGAATGAAATCACTTCAAAGATATGCGAGGATATAAGAAAAGTTACACAGGCAGTGGAGGCTTTATGGTTAGAAATAAGAAACTGGAAATGATTTAACATTGTAATGTGAGTTGAGTAATAAGCTGCTTGTAGCACCGTGATATTGAAGACTACATTTTGCAGAGATTATATAACAATATAACAAGGATAGGGTGGATTTAAAGTGGATTTTAATGTGCGTGCAGATTGGGAGAAGGAGCATATCAGAAAGGTAATGAATTTCTTGAGTCTGCTGGGGTTGGTTTTCTGCAACAATATATTCCAGAAGCAGCTAGGGATGCACCACATTATATATCGTAATGAGCAATTATCCAAATATAGTTTACAACCTAATGGTTTGTGAGCATTTATGTAATAACGATCCTAGTATGATTGAGTTCAGCATGATGTTTGAAACAGAGAAACACAATATGTGATATTCATAGAATCACTACAGTTCAGGAAAAATCCATTTGGTCATTGAGTCTGCACTGACCCTTCCAAGAGCATCGCACCCTGCATCCCCACGTGGGGATTCCATGGCTATTCCACACATCGCCGGGCAAATTTTAACATGGTCAATCAAGAAACTGCACAGCTTTGGAAAGAATTCAGAGCAAACTCACACAGACACAGGGAGAACATGAAAATTCCACACAAACAGTTACCGAAGGCTGGAATCAAACCCAGGATCCCAGCACTGTGAAACAGCAGCACGAACCATTGAGAGTCAAGATTTAGGTAAGGCTGACTTAAATGGAAGGTAATAGCGATCGTATTCAGGAAACTAGGGGAAATTTCGAGGGTGCCAGAATGCCATTGGGGAATGTTCAAACAAGAACGTAATGTGACCCAGAACCATAGAATCCCTATAGTGTGGAAACAGGCCATTACGACCAACAAGTCCACACCAATCCTTCGAAGACCAACCCACCCAGACCCATTCCCCTACCCTATTACTTAACATCACCCTGACTAATGTACCTAACTTACAGATTCCTGAAGACCATTTACAATTTAGCATGGACAATCCACGTAACCTACACATCTTCGGACTGTGGTTGGAAACCAGAGTAAACCCAACCAGACATGAGAGTGTGCAAACTCCACACAGACACGGGGAGAGTGTGCAAACTCCACACAGATACGGGGAGAGTGTGCAAACCCTACACAGACACGGGGAGAGTGTGCAAACTCCACACAGACAGTTGCCCGAGGCTAGAATCGAACCCGGTCCCCTGGCGCTGTGAGAACCACTGAGCCACAGTGCCACCCATTTTATACTTCTCAGGGGCAAGAACACTGTTTGGCAGAAGAAGTTTAAGGTGGCTAATGATGAGATAAGAGAAAACACAAAACTAAAACGAAACATTTGCTAAAATGTTTTAAAAAACACAGAAATATGACAAATGGGAAAAATAAAAATGACAAAGCAGATTGTAAAGCTTAGAAACAGATATCAAATTTTCATTTGAAAAAAAAATGAGTGTTTAAGAAGGGCAGTGAGCATCTCTTGAGAACTGATGACAGCAGAAATGGCCAGTGCATGAACAATGGATATATTTGATGTGGAGGAGCCAGTGTTGGATGGGGTGAAAAGTTAAAAATCACACAACACTAGGTTGTAGTCCAACAGGTTTATTTGAAAGTACTTCCAAATAAACCTGTTGGACTATAACCTGCTGCTGTGTGAATTTTAACAGTGGGCATATTGCTCTCCACATTACCATGTTGCTGCACTAACAGGAGAGACTCACTACAGTGGTGGAACAAATGCTCTGGGATTACTGCATATGGGCCTGGACTGGGTCAGATACAGTGGCCCCCGTCCTCCCTACACTTCCCTCAACATCAATCACAAGCCCATGTAATCTCAATGGCTGCCTCGCTGCAGTTATGTCTGAAAGGGGGCAGGGTTGGTATTGGAGGGCGTGTTAGTTGTTTAAGGGGAGACTCATGCCCCGATCTATGGACAAAGCCCAACGTTAGAGATTTGCCCGAAAATAAGGTGGACAGGAGCTCCTATAGTTCCAGCAGACAGGATTAGTCACTGCTGCTGAGACTACAGGCAATCACCGATGGAGGTTGCCTCTGGAGTTACATGGTGAGGGAGGTTGGAGAGATCTTCATGATGACAGAATGACCAGCCATGATCAAGTGGTTGAGGGAGTTTGAGAGGTGTTGAGAGGCTGGGGACAGGTCTGTAAAGGGGGTCAGAGTGGGCGGGTTGACCTTGGAAGAAGTAACTTCAATGGGCACTGGAACTCAAAAAGAAACTACCACCACCGCCACTTGCTCCCCTCCCCCCACCACCACCCCAACTCCCTACCCACCCACCCCTTACCCAGCAGCAAACGTTGCTAGGCTTTCTGACTGATGTGGCATTTTCCTGCTGTAGATAAAAGCTTATTCCTGATGAAGGGCTTATGCTCGAAACGTCGAATTCTCTATTCCTGAGATGCTGCCTAACCTGCTGTGCTTTGACCAGCAACACATTTGCAGCTGTAGATAAAATACGGACAGATTCTAAAATTACCATTGATGAGCTACTTAAAAGCCTTATAGGCCCAAGCACAGAATAGCTGTTCATATAACGTCAGGTAAGTCAGAGCAGGTAGGTACATGTTAGAAGACCATTCACTGGTATTACAATGCTACTTCCTACCAATAAAACCTGCCAAGGGATTGAGTAAGATCTGGTCCATCAACTCCAAAAACTTAAGAAGTCACATAAGAATGGTAAGTGGGGGCATGGAATGCGCTGCCTGTGGGAGTGGCAGAGTCAGAATCATTGGTGACCTTTAAGTGGCAATTGGATAGATATATGGATAGGTGCTTCATCTAGGACAAATGTTTGGCACAACATCGTGGGCCGTAGGGCCTGTTCTGTGTTGTATTGTTCTATGTTCTATGTTCTACGAAATATAGCCAAATCTACTGCTTCCTAACAGCATCCTCATTGGCTAATGAATCAGTGCTCCTCCATGTCAAAAAACTTGAGGAGTAAGCAGTGGGGGTGGCAAGAACACATAATGTATTTCAATGTCCATCACCAAAGATGGCTTGACAGCAGCATTATTGATCAAGCCAGTGGATTCCTCAAGGACACAGCTACTAGTCTAGGTCTGAGAAACATGGTGAGAGAACCAACAAGAAGGAAACACCTACCTGTTTATCCTCGCCAACCTCTTACTAATGGATCTGTCCATAACAGTATTGATTAGAGTGACCACTGCACAGTCCTTGTGGAGACAAAATACAATTCTTGCACTGAAGGTATCCTCTTGTGGAACAACCAACATAGCAAAAAAGTGTGGATATAGCTAGACAGGATATTTTTTTAAAAATTACAGTGCACAATGAAAGATTCATAGTAGGATGAGCATACAGAGATGTGGGCCATTGGCAACTGTAGAGTTATTAGATTAGACTTACAGTGTGGAAACAGGCCCTTCGGCCCAACAAGTCCACACCGACCCGCCGAAGCGAAACCCACCCATACCCCTACATTACCCCTTACCTAACACTATGGGCAAATTTAGCATGGCCAATTCACCTGACCCGCACATCTTTGGACTGTGGGAGGAAACCGGAGCACCCGGAGGAAACCCACGCAGACACGGGGAGAACGTGCAAACTCCACACAGTCAGTCGCCTGAGTCGGGAATTGAACCCGGGTCTTCAGGCGCTGTGAGGCAGCAGTGCTAACCACTGTGCCACCGTGCCGCCATCTGTAAACTTGCACTGCCCATACAAGTTCCCCTTCATACCATTTACTTTCCTGAGTAGGAAACATGTCAATTTTCCTTCAGTGTCATTGAGTCAAAACCTTGGAAAGTCATTTCAAAAGCATTGTGTGTGTGCCTATAATGATGGCAGCAGTTCAAGAAGCTGACTCACCACCACTGTCTCAAGGACAACTCGGGGGACACAGCTCCATGCACATCCACTGAATGAATTTGACAAAGTCCTCACTGATGCAACCATCTGGGGACATCAATCAAAAACATAACATTCAGTTCCACATCTATGTTTACAGCGGTCTTGGCACATCTCTCAAACCCTCCATCACATCTCATGGATTACTCTGTAACTCCAATACTGGATAACTAAACACAGGGCAGACAATGTGTCTTCAGCAATCCACCACCAACACCATTCATCTCCCTGACAATGATCCGGTGTGGAATTCCGAACCTTGATGTCAAAGCCTCTCCTGAGCTTCTCAAACATACCCACTTCAATTACAGAATTGTTTCAGCACAGACAAAGGCCATTTAGCCTATTATGGCTAGCAATCTAAGGAGCAAAAATTAATTATCTTGGCTGACTAAATACACCACTCATTCCAGTCCTGCCTCAGTTTATCTGCTGCTGAAGCCCTCCCCCATGTCCTTGTAACATCTAGACTTGGCAACTGCATTGTTCATCTGGTCAGACTCCTAGTTTCCACCTGACATGAGCTTGAGCTTGTACAAATTCTGCTCCCTTTTTTCTAACTCACACCAACACCCAATCTCTCACCTCCTCTGTATTCACTGGTCTACGATGCTACCAGGTTTGACAGAGTCTCAATGTACACTCTTGTTTTCAAATATTTGCATGGCCTTACTGTCTCTGTTATCGTCTCCAGATCTACAAATCTCCAAGGTATCTTTACTCACTAAGTAATGGTATCTGGAACATTCATAATTTGATTTAGAGTCATAGAGTTTGAAGTTAAACAGCACATATATAGACCCTTCTGTTCAGCTCGTCCATGCCGAACATATATTAGATTAGATTACTTACAGTGTGGAAACAGGCCCTTCGGCCCAACAAGTCCACACCGACCCGCCGAAGCGCAACCCACCTATACCCCTAACCCTACATATACCCCTTACCTAATACTATGGGCAATTTAGCATGGCCAATTCACCTGACCCGCACATCTTTGGACTGTGGGAGGAAACCGGAGCACCCGGAGGAAACCCACGCAGACACGGGGAGAACGTGCAAACTCCACACAGTCAGTCGCCTGAGGTGGGAATTGAACCCAGGGCCCTGGCGCTGTGAGGCAGCAGTGCTAACCACTGTGCCACCGTGCCGCCCTATCCTAAATTAATCTAGTCCCATTTGCCAGCATTTGGCCATTATCCCTCTAATGGTATACCCATACACCCATCCAGATGCCTTTTAAATATGGCAATTTTACCTGCTTCCACCATGCTGCACTGTGCCTTCAGCCAGTTAGCCACAATCCTTTGAAGACAATCCCCAAGCAACATACCTGCCCCCAAGCTTCTTCACCCTTCAAGACCATTAGAAACCCTACTGTGCAGAAAGAAGCCATTTAGTCCATGAAGTCTGCACTGACCCTCCACCCTCACCCCACATCATCCCTGTAACCCTGCATTTCCCATGGCTAGCCCCAGGTCAATCCACCTAACCTGCACATCTTTGGTTAGTGGGAGGAAACAGAAGTACCTGGCGGAAACCCATGCAGACATGGGGAGAATATGTAAACTCCACACAGACAGTAACCCAAGGCTGGAATCAAACCTGTTATGGACCCCTCAGAACATTTTAAAGCAGGTAGCCCAGACAGTAACTTTGCTATTTGTTTCGCGAGGTGTATAGTGAATATTCCTGATGTAAATTAGATGGGACGACTGCCATGTTTTAAACAAGCAAAATTTATTTACAAAATTATGGAATGAAACAGAACAGAAAACAGAATACTGGATAGTTTATCCTATCCAAACCCAGCGTAATTATGCTGTTCCGAAAATACTTGCAACAGTCACAATACATACATCCCTAAGCACAAACAGTAAACAACGGCACAGGCAGCTGACAGTTCAAAATCAGAAGGGGAGAAGGACAGAGAGAAGGATTCCAGTTTCCCTCATGACTCTTACTCTGCTCCGACCCGAACTGAACTGCACTGAACAGCTAGAGAGCTGGCCATGTCCCCATACTCTCCTCCCTCCTGAACTAAACTGCATAGAACAGCTAGAGAGTTGGCCATGCCCTCCTGACTATAAAAGCTTTTCCAGACACTCTTCAAGCTTTTGGTCTGGAGCACTATCTGTGAGGGGAAACAACAAGGCCCCAGTGAACCATTCAAACTTCAGACATGATGGAGCCTGGCCAATTACCCCTTCTCTGAAAGAAACTCAAGAGCAAAAGGAACCTTGCCCCAGACCAACACTGTGACCAACCCAAGGCTCTGGCTAACCACTGTGCCACCATACCACCCACTCTCAAACAACCAGTTTGACCAATCTTTTGGGCATCTTTCCATCTTTCCTGATTCTTCAGTCACATGCTGTCAAACTATGCTGAATCATGTTTTATGAAGCACTTTGGAATGATTCTGCACATTTAAGATGTATGAAAGATTTTGTTGTTGTTGTTGTTGTCTGAAATGATCCATGTCTTTTTCCATAGAATCCCTACAGTGTAGAAACAGGCCTCACCCCATTAAGTCCATATTGACCTTCTGAAGAGCATCCCACCCAAAACTATCCCCTTATCCGACCCTATCCCTATAACCCTGCATTTCCCATGGCTAACACATACCTGAACACTCTGGGCAATTTAGCATAGCCAATTCACTTGTACATCCTCTGTAGAGACATCAGAAACAGAGTCCCTTGTGTATTAACTCCCCTGTGATGACATCATGGTTATTCTACAAACAAACCCAACATTGGAATTTTGTCTCAGATGGAGTCATAGAGTTCTATAGGTGTGCAGCGCAAAAAAAATGCCTTTCTGCACCAGTCAGACCCAACGAGTGCTCCAAAATCTAGTGCTTCCAAATAAACCTCTTGGACTATTACCTAGTGTTGTGTGATTTTTAACTTTGCACACCCCAGTTGAACACTAGCATCTCCAAATCTTAGCTTGGCTTCAAATGTTACATCCAAATACTTTTTTTTTTAATATCTCTTAATGGCTTTAGTTAACAAAAATCTATTAATCCCTGTTCTAAGTTCATCAATTGATTTATCTTCAATTGTCATTTGCAAAGAGCGTTTCGAACATTTGCCGCCCTTTCCAACAGATACAATTTCTAATTTCATTTCTGAAAGGTCAACCCCTAATTTTTAGACTATGAACATCCTATGTTCCTCTATCAGAAAAATACCTTCTCTTTATCTATATTCTTTGGTTCCCTTTACATTGAAAACTTCAATCATGTCATGATTCTAAATTTCAGGGTTGACAACTCTGATTTGTTGAATCTCTCCTCATATCTTAAACTTATAATCCAAGTATCACTCTGGTGAATCAACACTGCACCCCTTTTAAGGACAGTATCTCCTTCCTGAGATAAGGTGCCAGAATTGTTGACAGTGATTTCAGGTATGGATTAAGCAGGGGTTTTGAATAATCAAAGCATGAGTTCTATCCACTAATTCCTTTTGTTTTGTAGATATTTATTGAAGGTTTTACAATCTGGTATTACACTTGTTAGTTTACACAGATTTTGCACTTTCCCCCTTTTTTTATCAATTTATTGGTCATCCTCATAATCTTCATTTCAATCATTTTAATCTTCATAATCCTCAAAATTCCATATTTTTTCACAACTCTACAAGTCTCTTCAAATATAATATTCCCTTTGACTTAATTAATTGACCATAATTTGACCACTTTTTACATGGCATTTTCATTCCCAAGGAATTTGTGTTATTGGAACCGTAAATTATTTATCTGAAGACGTGCCAACACTTAACCAGTCTCACATGCTTTAATCTCATTTACCAATCCACCTAATCCAACTCTGACCTCCTGCTGCTGTAATTGGTCTTGTTTACATCAAAACTCCTAGTTTCATACTTAACAGCAATGTACTGAAATCAATATTTAATCCCATATTATGATTAGTTTTCCAAGAGAATCCTTTGCAATAAGGCACTGTACAATAGGTAATGAATAATGCAGTAAGTAATGTGGCTTTGTTATAAAACACTATAATAGCTTGTTCCTATTTGTTCTTTCAACAAATTTCTCTCAAAAATGGTCCAGAGGGATTCCACAACCGTGTTCTTTAAACTATATCATCCATTTGAATTTCAGACTGGGTGAGGGGGAGGTCAGACTGGGTTAGAGGAAGTCACTCTGGGTGAAGGGAGGTCAGGATGGGTGAGGGAGAGGTCGGACTTTGTGAGGGAGTGGTCAGACTGGATGAGGGGAAGTTGATGAGGAGGTGATGGCCCCGTGGCATTATCACTACACTATTAATCCAGAGACCCAGGTAATGTTCCAGGATCCAGGTTTGAATCCTGCTATGGCAGATGGTGGAATTTGAATTCAATAAAAATCAGGAATTTAGAGTCTAATGTTGATCATGAATCCTTTGTTGATTGTCGAGAAAAACCCATTTGGTTCACTAATTTCATTAGGGAAAAAAATTTCCATCCCTACTTCATCTGGTCGCCATATGACTCATGATCTACAGTAAGATGGTTGGCTCTGAACTGCTCTTTGGACAATTAGGGATGGGCAATAAGTGCTGGCCTAACCACATTCTGACTAAAATTTTGAAAAATCCGACTGGAGGAGGGGGAGGTTGGACTCGAGGTAGAAGATATTTTTGATAGAAATTTCCATAGAATGCCCAAAAAGTGGGAACAGGCCATTCAGCCGAACAAGTCCACACTGACCCTCTGAACAACATCTCACACAGACCCATCCCCTACCCTATAGTTCCCATGACTAATACATCAAACCTATCCATCGCTGGGCATTGCAGAGCAATTTAGCATGACCAATACACCTAACCATCTCTGGACTGTGGGAGGAAACCTGAGCACCTGGAGTAAACACATGTAGACACGAGGAGAAGGTGCAAACTCCACACAGACAGTCACCCGAAGGGTGTACTGAGTGAGGAGGAAGGTGGACTGCAGAAGGGGAATGTTGGAGAGGAGGAGGAGGAGGAGGAGATTGACTTAGTGAAGGGGAGGTTGGGCTGGCGAAGCAGGATAGTGCTGGGTGAAGGGCTGGTCAGACTGGAGGAGGGTGGAATGGGTGAGAGGGAATTCACATTGGAAGAGGGGGGTCATTCTGGCTGAGGGAGAGTTTGGACTGGGCGTTTCACAGGATCTGAGATAAAAACTGCACAGTGCTAACCGTCGTTCCCTGCATTTAGTTTTGTTTTGTCTCCTGATTGTTTGACTCATCCTGAAAGTATAGAAGTGATTTGAAATGCTGGAGAATGCAGAGACACATTTAATGTGATCATCATCTGTTGGTGCTGGGTCAAATGCAATGGAGCCTGACAGCCTGTACAGTTTGTTATAGAACTGAGCAATTGGATAACAGTGAGAAAGGGTGAAGAAATCTATGCCTGTTTTTGGAAGGACTTCTTTTTCTAAAGGTGCATTGGTAGGGTAGATATCTCAACATACTTCACAGTAACTGGACTTTTGTAAATTCCAGGAGTGGGCAGCAGCTTACATTTACAGCACAACAAGATGTGAAGTCCCTCGACATGACTGACTCTGAGACCAGCATTTATAATGAAAGAACACAGAAGCCTCAAAGTAAAATAAATTAAAAGTGCGAATCACAAAAGGACCACAGAGTTTCAACTATAAATTATTAAATTCAGAAAGGAAAGTGCCAAGAATTGTAGATCATTATTCTGGAGAAGAAACCATTTATTGAATTCAGCATCAATTATTTCCAAACTTAGTCTCGGGCATAGGTGTTGCTGGAAAGGCCAACATTTATTGCCCATTCCAAGCTGATTTGAGTAGGTGGTAAGCAGTTTATCCATCAACAACTATAGACAATGGTCTGTTACAACCACCCATGGACTGTGAGACCATTCCAGAGGCAACAAAAGATATCCTCATTGGTCTGGGACTGTTGTTATTCATAAGCATCAAGGAAGCCAAGGTTGCCTTCCTCAAACAATTGCAACTTTACACCATTAGAATAAAATCAAAGTCACCTTTGCTGATTCCACATTGTTAAAAAAAGTACAATTCATAATTGCCTGTAGTAAGAATGGACCTCATGTAATGCTGGATTATAAATTCAGACATCTGGTTTATACATCCAAACACATAACCTCTGCCGTTTGCTCCACTGAAAAAGTATAACCGTGCTGTAATACAAACACGGCAGTAAATACTGTGTGTCTGGCTAAACATTCTCCATGTAGCTTGAACACTTCTACATCATCCCATTCCTGTAGCTTCTACCTGAGATATTTGCTAACTTGGAAATTTTCTTTATAAATAGGATAATTTGCAGTGAAATAGCTCATTTTAGTTCAGTAAAGACAAGATGGTGATAAGGAGGAAATGAAAAATGCCATATTGGGAGAACTATTCAATGGCTTGGTTGAGGGTGATTTGTGATCCTGGGTGCTTTCATGTATAGTTGCAATGTTAAGAGTTAATTGGAACAATCCAGTCTCCCAAGTGTACAATACAGGACAAGAACATGGTCTGTTTCTCAACAGGCTGAACCCTCAACAGTACTGATGTACAAAGTGATCTTGGGGGTCAAGTCCAAATCTCCATTGAAGATGGCCATGCAAGTAGAAAGGGTGGTAAAGAATGTGTATGGCACACTTGCCTTTATTGGTCAGGGAATTGAGTTCAAGAGTCAGGATGTCATATTGCAGCTTTATAAGACATTGGTTATGCCACGCTTTGAGTATTGTGTTCAATTCTGCTCACCAAATTACAGGAAGGATGTGGAGACTTTGGGGGAGATGGTGTACAAAAAGTTACAAGGATGCTGCCAGACTCAGAGGCTCTGCCTCCACTTGGCTGGAAAAATTCAGGTGTTTTCTCTGGAGTAGCAGAAATTGAGGGGAGACTTGATAAAAGTCTATAAAATCTTGGGATGCATAGACAGGGCTGACAGTCAGAATCTTCATCCCAGAGTTGAAATGTCTAATACTAGGGGGCATGCATTTAAGGAGAGAGGGGGGAAGTTCAAAGGAGATGTGAAAGGCAAGTTTATTTACACAGAGAGTGGTAGGGGTCTGGAAGGTGCAGCTAGGGGTGGTGGTACAGGCAGATATGTTAGGGGCATTTAAGGGATAAGCACATAAATATGCAAGGAATGGAAGAAAATGGACCAAGATCAGGCAGAAGCAGTGAGTTTAATTTGGCGTCATGTGCGGCACAACATCATGGGCCGAGGGGTCTGTTCTTGTGCTGTACTGTCCTAGGTTCTATGTTCTAATTCTTTAACTCAAGATTAGCTTCAATCCACTTCCAGAACTTTCTTACTTGTCAAGTGTTTCTCGTGTCATTGTTATATCATCAATATATGTTTCTGATGCACACCGTGAGGCTCCGGAACTGAAATCAAACAAAGTAGACAAAACTATAATCAAGAGTGTGGTGCTGGAAAAGCACAGCAGGTCAGGCAGCATCCGAGGAGCAGGAGAGTTGATGTTTTGGGCGTAAGTCCTTCATCAGGAATCAGATTCCTGATGAAGGGCTTATGCCCGAAATGTCAATTCTCCTGCTCCTCGGATGCTGCCTGACCTGCTGTGCTTTTCCAGCACCACATTTTCAATTCTGATCTACAGCATCTGCAGTCCTCACTTTCTCCTAGACAAGACTATACCCAATGCTTTCCCTGTCCTGGAGTGTTTAGTGGGGACAATGTGGAGGATGATTTACACTGTATCACACTATGTGCTGTACCTGTCCTTAGAGTGTTTGATGGGACAGTGTAGAGAGAATTATATTCAGTGTCTCACTGCATGCTGGATCTGTCCTGGAGTGTTTGATGGTGACAATGTCGAGAGAGTTTTACTTTTAGTTTATAGAATAGGGAAAGCTTTATCTGCATAAAATCCTGGGTGTGTTTGATGGGACAGTGTAGAGAGAGCTTTACTCTGTTTCGAACTCCCCATTGTTCCTATCCTGGGAGTGTTTGAGGGAGACAGTTTGATGAGGGATTTCTTCTATAACCAGTCCAGGGTGGTACTGTCCTGGGAGTGTGGTTGTTCTTCTTTTAACAGACATTATTATCCACACCACTTGGAATGAGAAATGTAAAGTCAACATACCTGACCTCAGCTTTCTGCCCAGTTCCACAGAGACTGGAGACAACGCATATCAATGCTCCATCTCAGTTGCTCAGCATGTTATGTAAAGGTGAATCAATGATTGCTGCAGGATTGAGACAGCAATGCAACAGTGGGGATTCCTTCAAATGATTGTGGGGGTGGAGACTGTGTGGAGGGGGTGGTTGAGTGAGCCAGTTTCCACTTATACCTTGCAGCTGTGTGTTGTTCCTAGCAACCAACCAACCTACTATCATTACCATAACAACCAGTTTCCATTTGCTCCTGAGCTCTCTGTTTCTAAATTGCAGGACTATGAGGAGAGTGTGAATGAGATTATGGAGGGCCATAGAAGGAAACAGTGGCATTCGGTTATATACTCATCATGGAGTAGGGACAGTCCTTTAACTCATCCATATTGGTTGTCTGTAAAGCAATCTTATCAATTCCACCCCTCCACCCCCACCGCTACTCTATCCCTGTAACTCTACAAGTTTATTTTCCTCTTCTAATTTCCTTTTGAAATCATTGTTTGCACAAAACAGTCTCACAGACAATGATTTTAATCATTACCATTCATCATATTCACTTTTTTCTGTTCCTTATACATCCTTGTCACTTCTATCGAATGTCCCTTCAAACTCCATTGCTTCAAGGAGAACAACTCCAGCCTCTCTAAGCTAAACTTGTAACTAAATACACCCTATCCTTGCAATCATTCTGATAAATCTCTGCTGAATGCTCTCAAGAAGCCTCACACTCCCCCTAAAGTATGAAGGCCAGAATTGGATGTAATATTTTAGCTGTGGCCTAACCAGCATTTTATAAAATTTCAGCATAAGACTCTTACTTTTACATGCAATGCCTCTTACACGATGCCTAAGATCATAAAATTTATTTATTATTCCCTCAAAATGTCCTGCTGCTTTCAAAAGTCTATGAATATGGGTGACACGGTGGTGCACTTGTTAACACTAGGACCTCAAGGTTTTAGGAACACATGTTTGATTCCACCCTCGGATGACTGTCTGTTTGGAGTTTGAACATTCTCCCCGTGTCTGCGTGAGTTTCCTTTGGGGGCTCCAGTTTCCTCCCACTGTTTAAAGATGTGCAGGTTAGGTGGATTGGCTATGCTAACTTGTCCAGAGATATGCAGGCAAGGTGGATTAGTGAAGGGAAATACTGGGTAATGAGGATAGTACAGGGCTGGGATAGTATGGGCTCTTCAGAAGATTAATGTGGATTCAGTGGATTCAATGATTATGAACCGTGGGTCTCTCTGTTCCTCCACAACTTTAGAATTGGATCCTTTTTGTCCACCCCTTTCCCTGTATCTTCTGCCAAAATGTATCACAATTCATTATATTAAACATCATCTACCACATGTATGTCCATTGTGCCTATCTCACCAATTGACTGGTGTCATGTTAGTGTTATTATATTTTATTGCAAGAGAGAATTGAATGCAAGAGTAGAGAGGTAATGCTTCAATTGTGCAGGGCATTAGTAAGACCACATTTGGAGTATTGTGTACAGGATTGGTCACTGTACTTACAGAAGTGGGTTAACCTGCTGGAAGCAGTTCAGAGAAGCTTTACTAGACTACTCCCTGGAATGAACGGATTGGATTATGAGGAAAGGCTGGATCTGTTTCTTCTGGACTTTAGAAGAATCAGCGGTGATTTAATTGAAACATATAAGAGGATTGCCAGGTGGATGTGAAAAGGATGATTCCTCTTGTGGGAGAATCTAGAACTAGCAGTCCAATTTAAAAATGATGGGGTCACCCATTTAAAACAGAAATGAGGAAATATTTTTCTTCTCTGAGAGGCTGGAATTCTTTTCTTCAGAGTCTTGAAATTTAAAGCAGAGATACGTTTTTGATTACCGAGGGGACGAACGATTATCGGGATATGCAGGAATGGAGAGTTGAGGTTAAAATGAGATCAGCCATCATCTTATTGAAAGGCAGGGCGGGCCTGAGGGTTTGAGGGGGCTACTCTAGTTCCTCAGTTGTGTGATCATCCTCACTGCATGTCGTGTCTCAATTTTAATCACAATTGCATTTTAAAAATGTTTTACTTTGTATTCCCATGTCAGAAATATCATTTGTAAGGAAGTATCCTGGCACTGATGTTTGGCAGTGTTGCCTGCAATCCTCCAGTCAAAAGAACACTACTTACTCAATGTTCACTGCATCTTGTACATTGTTATTATCCAAAACATCATTTTTATATCACTGGAGACAGTCTTTTATCCATTCAGGGAATGTGGTCTCACTGGATAAGTTACCATTTATTGTCTGTCTTTAGTTGCTCTAGAGTAGATTGTAGTGAGCTGCCTTCTTGAACTCCTGAAGTACATATGCTGTAGATAGAGTTGAATAGTGTGGTGCTGGAAAAGCATAGCAGGTCAGGCAGCATCCAAGGAACAGGAGAATCGATGTTTTTGGCATAAGCTTAGCCTGAAACATTAACTCTCCTGCACCTCGAATGTTGCCTGACCTGCTGTGCCTTTCCAGCACCACATGTTTTGACTCTGATCTCCGGCATCTGCTGCCCTCACTTTCTCCGATGTCGTGTGGGTAGACCCAAAGTGCTGTTAGCGAGGGAATTCCAGGATTTTGACCCAGTGACAGTGCAAGAATAACAAGATGTTTCCAACTCAGGATGGTCAGTGGCTTAGAGGGAATTTTGCAGGGGTGATGTTTCCATGTATCTCCTGCCCTTGTTCTTCTAGACGAAAGTGATCATGGGTTTGGAAGGTGCTGCCTAAGGATATTTGGTGAATTTCTCCAGTGCATCTTGTAGATGGTACGCACTGCTGTTACTGAGTGTTAGTGGTGGAAGGAGTAGATGTTGTAGATGTAGTGTCAATCGAGTGGGCTGCTTTGTCTTGGATGGTGTCGAGCTTCTCCAGGCAAACACGGAGTATTCCATCACACTCTGGCTTGTGTCTTGCAGATAGTGGACAGACTTTGGGAAGTCAGGCAATGAGTTACTTGCTGCAGTATTCCTAGCCTCCAACCTGCTCTTGTAGCCACAATATGTTTATGACTAGTCCAGCCACTTTCAGGTCAAGGGTATGCCACAGGGTGCTGTACTGAGGGTTTCAACTAAGGAAATGCCATTAAATGTCAAGGGGCAATGGTTAGATTCTGTCTGGCACTTGTGTGTTCAATATCTAAGGATGCTGAACATTATGCAATTATCAGCGACAATCCCCACTTCTGACCTTATGATGGAGGGAAGGTCATTGATGAAGCAGCTAAAGATGGTTGGGCACAGAACACTATCCTGAGAACTCGTTCAGAGATGTCCTGGAGTTGAGATGACTGACCTTCAACAAATACAATCATTTTCCGATATGCCAGCTATAACAACAACCAGCGGAGAGTTCTCCCCATTATTCACATTGACTCCAGTTATGCGAGGGCTCCTTGATACCACGCTCAGTCAAGTGTAACCTTGATATCAAGAACATAGGAGCAAAAACATTAAGAGCAGGAGTACATTATTCAGTCCTTTGAGCCCGCTCCGACATTCATCTCAATGGCATGTTCCTGCTTTCTCACTCTATGCTTTGACCCATTTAACATCGAAAGGTTTATCTATCTCGGGACCATAGAACATAGAACATTACAGTGCAGTACAGGCCCTTTGGCCCTTTATGTTGCACTGGCAAGTGAAACCAATCTGAAGTTCATCTAACCTACACTATTCCATTTTCTTCCACATGACTATCCAATGATCATTTAAATGCCCTTAGTGTTGGTGAATCTACCACTGTTGCAGGCGGTGTATTCCACGTTCCTGCTACTCTCTGAGTAAAGAAACTACCTCTGACATCTGTCCAAGATAAGCACATGGATGATTTTGGGGTAGTGCAGGGGGACGATCTGAGAATAGTTCACAGGTCGGTGCAACATTAAGGACTGAAGGGCCTGTTGTGCGCTGTATTGTTCTATGTTCTATGCTCTATGTCTATTATCCTCAGTTTAAAGCTATGTCGCCTTGTGCTAGCCATCACCATCCGAGGAAAATGGCTCTCACTATCCACCCTATCTAACCCTCTGATTATCTTACATGTCTCAATTAAGTCACCTGTCAACCTTTTTCTCTGTAATGAAAAAAGCCTCAAGTCTGTCACCCTTTCCTCGTAAGACCATTCCTCCATACCAGGCAACATCCAAGTAAATGTCCTCTGCACCCCTTCCAAAGCTTTCACATCCTTCCTATAATGTGGCGACCAGAACTGCCGCACCAGAATTTTGTACAGCTGAAACATGGCAGATGGAGCTTAATCTGGACAGATGTGAGGTAATGCATTTTGGAAAGTCAAGTACAGATGAAAATTATGCAATGAATGGCAGAGCCATTTAGAGTATTGATATGCAAAGGGATCTGGATGTGCAGGGTCAAAGATCACTGAAGGTGGAAGCGCAGTTAGATAACATAGTAAAAATGGCCTAAGGCATGCTTGCATTCATTGAAAGGGGCATTGAGTACAAGGATAGGCAAGTGATGCTGCAGCTTTATAGAACTATGGTTAGGCCACACTTGGAATATTGCCTACAGTTTGGTCACCACACTACCCAGGATATGAATGCTTTGGAGAGGATAGAGAAAGGGTTCAGCAAAATGTTGTCTGGTATGAGAAATTTTAGCTATGAAGAAAGGTTGGATAGACTGGGCTTGTTTTTATTGAAATGCAAGAGGTGAGGGGCGACCGCATCCAGGTTTATAAGATTGTGAACAGCCATGGATAGAGTGGAAAGTATAAGGCTGCTTCCTACGGTGGAGGGGTCAATTACTAGGGGGTACAGGTTCATCATGCCAGGGGCATGTTTAAAAAAGAGGTACAAGGCACATTTTCACACAAAGGGGGTGAGTGCCTGGAACGTACTGCCAGAGAAGGTGGTGGAAGCAGACAGAACAGCAGCATTCAAGAAGCACCTGGATGAATACATAAATAGGAAGGGAATAGAGGGATACAGATCCTGAAAGTGAAGGAAGCTTTAATATGGAAGGGAAAAAGTGTTAGTGGAGGCTTGGAGAGCCGAAGGGCCTGCACATGTGCTGTATGGTTCTTTGTTCTTTGTTCTATCCCTCTCTTGAATATATTCAGTGACTTGGCCTCCACAGCCTTCTGTGGCAGAGAATTCCACAGGCTCACTACCTGAGTGAATAAATATTTCCATATCTCAGTCTTAAATGGTCTACCTTTCATTGTAAAAGACTATGTTCTCAGGTCTTCAAGTAGTTTGCCCAGTCCTGTTGGAATTTTCTATCTTTCAATCAGACCTCTTCTCATTCTACCAAACATTAGTGAATACAGCCCCAATCAAACCAAACTCTCCTCATAGCACCATCCCACCATCCTTGGTAACAGCCTTGTGAACCTCCACTCAGTATGTCTCACCAAGACTCTGTTTAACTGAATAAAATATCCCTACTTCTGATCTCAACTCGTCTTGTAATAAAGGCCAACACACTGTTTTTTTCTGAATTGTTTGCTGAAGCTGCCTGTCTGTTTTCATTGATTGACACAAAAAGACACCAAGATCTATTTGTACAGCCACACTTCCTAATGTATCATCATTAACTTTTCCTTTCTGTTTTCACACTGAAGTATATATCTTCACATTTATATCAGTTGTACTGCATCAACCATGTATTCAGTCATTCCCTCAACGTGTGTAAATCACCTTGATAATTCCTTGCACCTTCCTCACAACTTAGAATCCCACCTAGCTTTTATGTCATCAGCAAATGTTGAAATGGGCATTTGATTCCTTCATGTCATTCATATTTATTGCAAATAAATGGGCCCAAGCACAAATCCTTGTGGTACCCCTCTAGTTACTTTGTGTCATCTGAAACAAGACCCATTTATTCCCATTCTCCTTTTCCTGTCTCAACTCGATCCATGCCAATATAATTTCCCCACCCCATTTTCATTAAGATTGCCCACTGACCTCTTAAAGTGGACCTCATCTAAAGCCTTCTGCAAATCTAAATACACCACCTCTACGAGTTCTTCTTTATCTATTCTAACTTTTACATGCTCAGAAAACTCTGGTACAATCAAGGACTCAAGTAATTTATCTTGCATAAATCCATGCTGACTTTTTTCAATCTCATTAATGCTTTCCAAATGTTCTGATGGCACAGGTTAGTGAATTGGCATGCTAAATTGCCCATTGTGTTCAGGGATGTTTAGGTTAGATGCATTAGTTAGGGGAAATGTAGAGGAGTACGGTAGGGAAATGGGTCGAGGTGTGATATTCTTTGGAGGGTTGGTGTGGACTTGATGAACCAAATGGCCTGTTTCCACACCGTGGGGATTGTATGAAGTTTTTATGAAATTTCTATATCTTTTATAATAGACTTCCCCATGACTAATGGTAGGCTAACTAGTCAAAAACCCTGTGTTTTTGTTTCCTCCTTTTTTAAGTAGTCAAGTTACATTCCAAGACAGTCATACTCACTCGTTAATCATTCCTTTCCATGTTTTGTTTTGTAAAATTCCTAAAATCCATCTGGACAATTATTTTCTTTTCATCAACAATTTCTGTTCCTTCAGGAAAAATTCACATAGATAAGTCAAACATAATTTACAGTTTTAAAGTGCATCTTGGTTCTCATGAATTGACTCAGATCTCTCCCAGTGCCATTTTACTTTTCCAGAATTATTATCTCTCAAGCATTCACCACCTTGAACTCAACAGCATGTCCTACTGGGACTGTTCTTAATTTTTTTTTGTTAGGGAGCTACATTTTCCACTTTCCATTTTTATGGCAATTCCCCTCCATCTTCTTTTGGCTATCTCCAATCTCACTTCTTTTCTTGACCTATGAAGAACATTTTCCATTTTCCAACATCCATTCTAAGATAAAACAGAGAACTGCAGATGTTGGAGATCTGATACATGCAACAACAGATATTGCTGTAGAAACTCAGCAGGTCTGGTAGCATCTGTGCAGAGAAAGTAAATTTATAGTCCAGTTTGAGTCCAGAAACATTAGTGCTGTTTTTTTTTCTCCAGATATACTGTCAAACCTGCTGAGCTTCTCCAGCAATTTCTGGTTTTTTGTGAGTAGCTTCTCTTCATATACAGTTGTCAGGTTACTAGGGCATCCTTTTTATCAACATTTACACCATCCATGACCTCTGCTATGCTTGCTTCCATCAATATTTTGTAAGCATTCCCTTCATTAGTAAATATAAACACAAAATACTGATTATATATTGCAGTCTTGCCCTGCACCTCTAATTTTCCCAAGTGATTCCCATAAATCACTGGACACTATCCAAAGGAAATGCTGAGTTGTTGTCCTGGGGTGTCAATAATTGGTCGCCAATTCCTTTGTACCAGGTATGACAGCAACCAGTCAAGAGTTTGCCCTCGGCCCTCATTGACTCTCGCGTTTACACAGACTCTTTCATGTCATAAATATTCCCCACTGTCAAAGATAATCAACTGGAGATCTACAGTAAGAATGGAGAATTTGTTAACACCAATCATTTTCTGTGACAGCAGCTCTGTGTTACAGTTGTTTGAGGGAAGTACAGAAATAGTAGTAATGACAGGGAGAGAGAAAGCTCCTGAGACAGTTTTGTGTAGGAGTAGAGAATAAAGAGTTTATTATGTGAGAGAATGCAAGGATAAGTGTTCCTTCACAATGAATCAATCAAAAACCCTGAAACAAAGAACAAGTTTTTTCCAGCATCTGGGGAAGGTTCAGATAGTGTGTGCTGTGTGTTACCATAGTCTTACTGGACTATTGAGCTGCTCTCTTATTAAAGAGAAGCAACTGGTGGCGATTTAACTTGAGGGCCACCAGACCTCAGCCAGGGAATAGATTGAGAAGGGAAGTCCTTCATGGTAACCTCAAACCAGTGATGGAATGGAAACCACTGTTGGCATCAGACTGCTCTGCTAAACCAATTTCCAGTTCAGACAGTGGGGATTACACAGTCTAGATTCATAGACTCCTGGAGTTATGGAGTATGGAAACAAATGCTTCAGCCCATAGTGTCCATGCTGGACAAATATCCTAAATTAATCTAGTCCCATTTGTCAGCATTTGGTCCATATCCCTCTATACCCTTCCTATTCATATACCCATCCAGATGCCTTTTAAACATTGTAATTGTAACAGTCTCCACCACTTCCTGTGGCAACTCATTCCATCCATTCACTATCTTCTGTGTGAAAAATATTGCCCCTTAGGACCCTTTTAAATCTTTTCACTCTCACCTGAAAAATGTGCCGTCTAGTTTTGGACTCCCTTATCCTGGAAAAAAGATCTTGGCTTTTCACCCGATCCATGGCTCTCATGATTTTATAAACCTCAGACTCTGACGCTCCAAGGAAAATAGCCCCAATCTGTTCAGCGTCTCCCTATAATTCAAACATCCTTGGAAATCTTTTCTGAACTCTTTCTGAACTCATTCTTACTGTGGATCTACAGTTGGGAATATTTGACAGTGGGGAATATTTATGACATGAAGGAGTCTGAGTAAACGTGAGAGTCAATGAGGATCGAGGGCAAACTCTTGACTGGTTGCTGTCATACCTGGTACAAAGGAATTGGCAACCAATCATTGACATCCCAGGACAACAACTCAGCATTTCCTTTGGTTACTGTCCAGTGATTTATGGGAATCACTTGGGAAAATTCTTTCCTACAGCAGGGAGAACAGAATTGAATGCAGTATTCCAAAAATGGCCTAACCAATGTCCTTTACAGCTGCAACATGACATCCTAATTCCTATGCTCAATGCACTGACCAATAAAGGCCCTCTTTACTTTCCTGGCTATCTGTGACTCCACTTTCAGCGAAATATGAACCTGCTTGTTCAGCCCCATTAAAAGCATATAAGTCTTGCCCTGATTTGCCTTCTCAAAATACCTCACATTTATCTGTGTTAAACTCCACCTGCCACTCCTCGGTCTATCGACCTACCTGATGAAGATCCTATTGTACTTGGAGATAATCTTGTTCCCTCTCCACTACATCACCAAGTTTGGTGTCATATGCAATCCTACTAACCATTCCTCTGATATTCAAGTCCAAATCATTTATCTAAATGACTAAAAGCAGTGGACCCAGCACCAATTCTTGTGGCACACAGCTGGTCATAGACTCCAGTCGACAAAACAACCCTCCACCACCCTTTATTTCCTACCTTCAAGCCAATTTTTTAACTAAAAAACTCACTCTGTCTGGATTCCATGTGATCTAATCTTGCTAACCATGTGGAAGTTTATTGAATGCCTTATTGATGTTATAATTGTATTCCTTGGAATTCAGAAGGTTAAACAATAGTTTGATCAAATTTCGAAAGATATGAGGAACAGTTAAGGGAGGGATAGAAAGAAGCTCTACCCCCCCCCCCACCCCCACCTCTTCCCACCTCAGTCAGAGAATCTAAGAATCAAAATTAGAAACAGACTTCTTAAGATTGAAATGAGGCGGCATGTTTGTAGATCAAAGTTTCAAACTTGCTTTCACAAATGGCAGCAGGCGCTGAGTGAATTGTTAATTCTAAATCTAAGACCGATAGTTTGTTGTCCAAATATATGAAGGTATTTGGAGTCTGTTCATAGATCTCATACGCTAACATTCATGAGTTGAATTAGGCAGAGAAGACTTTCAGCAATTATTAAGGGTTCTATTATAAATCAATAGTTAAGTACAAATGTCAGTTTTTATCTTTCCTGTCTGGATTCTTTCCCTGTCTAGAAACCATCCACACATTGAGGAACAATTCAGTTCCTTTTCCTTTTCTTTAAAATAAAGCCAAGCACTAATTCACCCAGTTAACAACTGAATAAACATCACACACCATGGGCAATGTGGCAAAACACAGAATTCAAAACAAAACACAAAACACAAGATGAGAAACACAGGATGGGATTAAATCAAAGTGATGCTGGAGTGGAAGATAGTGCAGTCCAGTGCCCGGGGCACTGAACTATCCCTAAAAGATTCAAGGATTCCTGTGGGCACCTCTCCAAGGTGATGACTAGCTTAAGCAGTCCCATGAGGACACCCCCTGACTTGCCACCCCTCTCCTCCAACTGGACATCAGGAACATGGGCTGAAGTACAACCAAATGAGAAACAGAACTCAGCTTTTGATTAATTTGCAAAGAAACCCACTGCCAAATTAACAAGTAGCCCAATTAATGAATCAAAAGCACTGACCACCAGGGGCAGAGTGGCACTAATATTTTTTTAAGAAGTCAACAGGGCAGGAGCTCAATCCAAATGATCTTGATGGTGAAATTAATGCAGGCCAACCCCTGCAGTGCCCACCTGTCTCTCATGGCTTTGTGGATACGAGGGGGCATCACAAGTGGGTTTCCTCCGGGTGCTCCGGTTTCCTCCCACAGTCCAAAGATGTGCGTGTCAGGTGAATTGGCCATGCTAAATTGCCCGTAGTGTTAGGTAAGGGGTAAATGTAGGGGTATGGGTGGGTTGCGCTTCGGCGGGTCAGTGTGGACTTGTTGGGCCGAAGGGCCTGTTTCCACACTGTAAGTAATCTAATCCAAAAAGTCTCTCTCCAAAGACCCTCTCTAAAGACCCTCCAGCACAATCATAGCCATGGAGGAGGGGAATTCATGGGGATGTTCTCCAATTAGCCCACTTCTTCCGCATGAGATGCCCAATGGTTAGGACCATGGGCTGGACAACAAGCAAAGGAACAGCAACAAGTTTTAAAAGTAGGGTGCAATCTCCCACAGCCAAAATATCCATGATGCATGGATTGCACAGAACTGCAGGATGAAGGCTGGCAGTCCATAAAGCACCTTAACACATGTTTGAACAAGACGGCTGTGTGACATCCTCTACCCCTGGCCCTTAACGGAAAGCAGGAGGACTCCGGAATAAAGAGTCCTCTGCCATTCGATGGTACAAAACCATGCCAAGATATAGCCAGACAGTGCATAAAAGATTACAGCAGCCCGACCAGTAAACTCTTCCACACCAGACAGGAGGACACATAAGCCTTTCCCATGAGGCAACTTATTTTGTGGGGCACGGGATTCTGAAGGAGGTGCAGGAACTCAGGGCCAACATGAAATTCTATCTGAGCAGGGGATACACACTGACAGGTTCCAACACACACCCGAGGATCCTCTAATTGCTACAGTTCCAAACACTGCATTTTCAGGCAACAAATGCACCCAACACCTAGCTCAGGGTCTGCCACCCAGCATCTAACCCAAGCTCTGTCATCCAGCACCCAGCCCAGGTGCTACACCCAGTACTCAACGCAGACTCTGCCACCCATGTCCCAGCACAGGCCTCCCCCACCCAGCATCCAACGCAGGGACTACCATTCAGCACCCAGCACAGGCCTCCCCCACCCAGTACCCACCACCGATCTCCACCACTAAATGCAGGGTTTACTATCCA
Organism: Hemiscyllium ocellatum; assembly: GCF_020745735.1. Lineage (NCBI taxonomy): Eukaryota > Metazoa > Chordata > Chondrichthyes > Orectolobiformes > Hemiscylliidae > Hemiscyllium > Hemiscyllium ocellatum. The sequence goes on along the minus strand of NC_083411.1, from coordinate 42,839,658 downwards.
GTGCCCAGCATAGGCCTCCCCCACCAAGCACCCAGCACAGGCCTCCATCACCCAAATCCCAGCCCAGGCCTCTGCCACACAGTACCCAGCACTGGCCCCAAGCACCCAGCACCCAATGCATGGTCTACCATTCCCCACCCAGTACAGGCCTCCACCGCCCTATTCCCAGCCCAGGCCTCTGCCAAACAACACCCAGCACTGGCTCCAACCACCCAGAACCAAATGCTTGGTCTACCATTCAGTGCCCAGCCCAGGTCTCCCCCACCCAGCACCTAGCACAGGCCTCCAAAATCCAGTACCCAGCACTGGCCCCAACCATCTACCACCCAGCAGGGAGAAAGTGAGGACTGCAGATGCTGGAGGTCAGAGTTGGGAGTGTGGTGCTGGAAAAGCACAGCAGGTCAGGTAGCATCCGAGGAGCAGGAGAATCAATGTTTTGAGTATAAGTACTTCATAGGAATGGTTCATCATGCCCGAAATGTTGATTCTCTTGCTCCTCAGATGCTGCCTGACCTGCTGTGCTTTTCTAGCACTACACTCTTGACTCTACCACCCAGCACCCAGCATAGGCCTCCGCCATCCAATAATCAGTACAGGACTCTGCCATCCAGCAGCCAGCCCCTGCTTCCATTACTTAGCACCCACCTAATACCCAGGACCCAATCTATGTTGACCTTTCCTGGTTACATTGAATATTTCTCAATGCATAGCTACAATCACTTTAAATGATTAATCCCCCTGGACTAACAGCAAGCTGAGTGGTCTTTAGTTTCCTGTTTTCTGCCTTCCTCACTTGCTGAATTGAGGGTTCTTTTTGTGACTTTCCAGTCTGATGGAACCTCTGCTGATAATGGCAAAGTTTGGAAAATTAACATTATTTTTCTTTAGTTAACATGGAGGTTAATTATTCTATATATTAACAACACACTGCCAAAATATATTTCTCAAACAACCAAAGTAATTTATTGCTCAAATATTTCCCCACAGCTCTGTTTTTCATACTTTGTTCACAATGACATCTGAGCAGCTCAGTAATTCTCCTCAGCCCTAACTGCTTGGGGACTGCTAATAACAACACCTCTGCTGTTGTACCCCTTCACTGTACATAGACTTTATTCTGTCTCTACCCCAATTTCCCTTTCATGGTTGTAAAAACTCAAGTCAGTAAATAGCAATTAATTAATATGTTTTTAATGAATGAGCAATTGTCTCCCAGGTGTCTTCAGCTGAAATCTTGCAAATGTTGTTTTGAAATCAACTTTTAAACTGACTTTCTAATCTTTTGGGAAAAAAATATGTGCGACCTTCACTGAATCCAAAACTAACATTCACTTTAGAAACAAATTCTCAAATAACAACTTTATTATGAGTCTTCATCACACCAGCTTCCTCTTGGCCTGTTCAGGCTGCACAGGACATTGGTGAGGCCACTTTTGGAATACTGCAATCAATTCTGGTCCCCCCTGCTACAGAAAGGATGTTAACAAGAACAAAAAAGATTACAGCACAGGAACAGGCCCTTCGGCCCTCCAAGCCTGCGCTGATCCAGATCCTCTATCTAAACCTGTTGTCTATTTTCTAAGAATCTGTATCCCTCTGCTCCCTGCCCATTCATGTGTCTGAGAGATACATCTTAACTGATGCTAGCATGCCCACCTCTACCACCCCAACTGGCAACGCGTTCCAGGCACCCACCACCCTCTGCATAAAGAACTTTCCACTCAAATCTCCTTTAACTTTTCCCCTCTCACTTTGAACTCATGACCCCTAGTAATTGAGCCCCCCACTCTGGGAAAAAGCTTCCTGCTAACCACCCCGTCAATACCTCTCATGATTTTGTAGACTTCAATCAGGTCCCCCCTCAACTTCCATTTTCCTAATGAAAATAATCCTAATCTACTCAACCTCTCTTCAGAGATAGCACCCTCCACACCAGGCAACATCCTGATGAACCTCCGCTGCACCCTCTCCAAAGCATTCACACCGTTTTGATAATGTGGCAACCAGAACATAGAACATAGAACATAGAACATAGAACAATACAGCACAGAACAGACCCTTCGGCCCATGATGTTGTGCCGAACATTTGTCCTAGCTTAAGCACCTATCCATGTACCTATCCAATTGCCGCTTAAAGGTCATCAATGATTCTGACTCTGCCACTCCCACAAGCAGCGCATTCCATGCCCCCACCACTCTCTGGGTAAAGAACCTACCCCTGACATCTCCCCTATACCTTCCACCCTTTACCTTAAATTTATGCCCCCTTGTAACACTCTGTTGTACCCGGGGAAAAAGTCTCTGACTGTCTACTCTATCTATTCCCCTGATCATCTTATAAACCGCCATCAAGTCATCCCTCATCCTTCGCCGTTCCAATGAGAAAAGGCCTAGCACTCTCAACCTATCCTCGTATGACCTATTCTCCATTCCAGGCAACAGCCTGGTAAATCTCCTCTGCACCCTCTCCAAAGCTTCCACATCTTTCCTAAAGTGAGGCGACCAGGACTACACAGTACTCCAAATGTGGCCTTACCAAGGTCCTGTAAAGCTGCAACATCACCTCATGACTTGAATTCAATCCCTCTGCTAATGAAGGCTAATACACCAAAGGCCTTCTTACAAGCTCTATCCAACTGAGTGGCAACTTTCAAAGAGCTATGAACATAGACCCCAAGATCCCTCTGCTCCTCCACCTTACTAAGAACCCTACCATTAACCCTGTATTCCGCATTCTTATTTGTCCTTCCAAAATGGACAACCTCCCAGTGGACAGGGTTGAATTCCATCTGCCACTCCTCAGCCCAGCTCTGCATCATATCTAAGTCCCTTTGCAGCTGACAACAGCCTTCCTCACTATCCACAACTCCACCTATCTTCGTATCATCTGCAACTTTACTGACCCACCCTTCGACTCCCTCGTCCAAGTCATTAATAAAAATTACGAACAGCAGAGGACCCAGAACTGATCACTGCGGAACTCCACTTGTAACTGGGCTCCAGGCTGAATATTTACCATCTACCACCACTCTCTGACTTTGACCGGTTAGCCAGTTCTCTATCCAACTGGCCAAATTTCCCACTATCCCATGCCTCCTGACTTTCTGCATAACTCTACCATGGGGAACCTTATCAAATGCCTTACTAAAATCCATGTACACTACATCCACTGCTCTACCCTCATCCACATGCTTGGTCACCTCCTCAAAGAATTCAGTAAGACTTGTAAGGCAAGACCTACCCCTCACAAATCCGTGCTGGCTGTCCCTAATCAAGCAGTGTCTTTCCAGATACTCATAAATCCTATCCCTCAGTACCCTTTCCATTACTTTGCTTACCACCGAAGTAAGACTAACTGGCCTGTAATTCCCGGGTTATCTCTATTCCCTGTTTTGAACAGGGGCACAACATTCGCCACTCTCTGTCCCCTGGTACCACCCCCGTTGACAGTGAAGACGAAAAGGCGATTGCCAACGGCTCTGCAATTTCCTCTCTTGGTTCCCACATAATCCTAGGATATATCCTGTCAGGCCCGGGGGACTTGTCTATCCTCAAGTTTTTCAAAATGCCCAACATATCTTCCTTCCTAACTAGTATCTCCTCTAGCTTATCAGTCCGTTTCATACTCTCCTCTTCAACAATACGGTCCCTCTCATTTGTGAATACTGAAGAAAAGTACTCATTCAAGACCTCTTCTATCTCTTCCAACTCCCACTACACAGTCTCCCACTATTGTCCTTGATCGGACCTACCCTCGTAGGTGTGGCCAATGTGGCCAAACCAAAGCCCTATACAACTGTAACGTGACCTGCCGATGAAAATCTGGAACCCTGGCAGGGTCTCTTGGTTCCACGATTGGTCAATAAACACTCACAATCGGTCTGGCTTTTAAGACTTCGCTCTTTATTTTTCATTTGGCCGGGCACAGAAACATGGAGGTTATTATACACTTCAGTGTTCCTTGGAGGAGCTGAGCACATGGCTTAAAATAAAGACATTTTTATACTTTTCTTAAAGAAGGGTACGGGCCAAGATCACATAGTACATTCAGACAATTACTAATCAATACACAACACTGCTTTATTTGACAGTTATTTGGACAGTTACCTTTCTGGGAACTGACTTTGTTTGCCACACTCAGGCCACCCTTATCTCACTAACCAAGCTTTGCACCTGCATCTGAAGGTCAGTTAGGATGGTCAGTAATGTCTTATCTAGTCTAGTTATTTCTATGCTTTAAGGGGAATATTGTCTGCTAATTTCTATTGAAGCAGACTGTGGTTAGTCAATTATGTAGTTGTAGCAGAATTAGCAGCTAGTAACTTAAAAGCCACTTTATGCAGCATAGCAGAATTGTCAATTTGTAGCCTAAAAGCCATTTTGTTATGTCATTTGCATCGGGAAGCCATTTTTTTGCCACCTAAGTTATTAAGAGCATCTGTATTCAGGTTTCAGATCCTCATCTTGCCGCTTTGGTCATTCCATGACCATATCATAGGATAGGAGGGCATAGATTAGATCAGCCCAATCGAATGGACGCTAGAGAATGCCATACATTCTCCGCCAAGGAGGAGGAAGCAGAGGTAGACAACCGCTCCTCCTCATCTTCATTCGGACGGAGAAGAAGCATTTTCTGAGGAAAATCGATATTGTCAACAGAAGTTATTAGCTTGGTGATAATACATTTAACAATAGCAATGCCAACAAAGAGACAAATTAAAATAATGCCAATATACATGGCCAGATTTATCAACCAGTTGTACCATGAGCCAAAACCCCAATCTCCCCATCTTGCCCTTCTGTCATTTGACTGACGAAGGTGCGGATGCTATCTACATACTTAGTAATGCTTTAGATGAAGTCAGTACCCCCATCATACACTTGCCCTTTGCTATGGTGCAAACTCCACCCTCTTTGGTAAGTAGGTAATCGAGGGCGGACTGGTTTTGCTGGAAAAATAGACGTAATTCTGAGAGCATGTCCTTAACTCCTGCTAAGGCCAAGGCCGTCGCATTGCCCAAGTGGGTGAGACGACAAATAAAATAGTTTTGGTTTTGATGGCTAATAATTCCTGCAGATCCTCGTAAGGAAAAGGCACTAAGAAATGGGTACCGCTCCCCCCCCCCCAAGCAACTCAGCTTTAGTGCGGCCCAAAGCCTTAGCACCCCTCTGATGCACGCAGAATTCAGGTGAAACTGAAACTGAACATTTGCTAGGGAAAGCCCAATCCCAGTCCCAAGTAGCAGGACAGGAAATAGTAGTCGGGAAACGTGTCCCTACAGGTACAGCATTGGGAGTGCCTATTTCCTCAAGAACAAGGATGTTGATTGTTTTGCATTGTCTGAAAAAATAGTAACTGGGTTTAATTTAGCATGGCCAATTCACCTGACCTGCACATCTTTGGATAGTTGGAGGAAACCAGAGCACCCGGAAGAAACCCATGCGGACATGGGGTGAATGTGCAAACTCCACATAAACAGTCCCACCTCAGGTGACTGTGTGGAGTTAGCACATTCTCCCCGTGTTTGCATGGGTTTCCTCCGGGTACTCTGGTTTCCTCCCACAATCCAAAGATGTGTAGGTCAGGTGAATTGGTCATGCTACATTGCCCATACTGATAGGTGCATTAGTCAGGGGTAAATATACAGCAGTGAAATGAGTCTGGGTGGGTTACTCTTCGGTGGGACTTGTTGGGCTTAAGGTCCTGTTTCCATACTGTAGGGAATCTAATCTAATCTAGTATAGATAATGGAGGCAGCTTCCCAATAAGAAGCAGGCCTGTCTTTGTGCCTACCCCAAATGTACAGGTAGTCCATGGCTACAAGGTAAGGTTGTCCAGAGCACTTGGGGTGAAAGCTGTTCAATAAAAAGAGGTGGGTCTTTAGGTAACAGATGCGGTTAGTGTCCCAGACCGGTTCCTTCCATCCCATAATTGGAAAGATGGAGGTGCTGTTAGGGGTCTCATAGTGAAGGTGGGTGTTGCCATTACCCATATCAAAAGAGCCTGAACATCAGTAATAAGAGGGACACACTCCCATAGGCATACGCACGAAATGCGAGCCTCACAGCTGAGCTGCAGTGGTTGGTACATTTGATCAAGGCGCATGGAATAGTCTTAGTCACATTCACTTAAGTACACCCCCATCCCGCACTAGTTGCAACAATTGTGAGAGACTTCCCCTGACTTATTAGAGCAAGTCCACGAGCAACTAACAGGTGGGGATAAGTCATAAACAAAAGAAACATTATGTCCAGTAAATGCCTTAGAAATATTCCATACTCCGTCATTGGGATCCGGGAGGGGGAAAGGGATCGAAGAGTCTTTTGCTGATGTGAGGGCATAACAGACCACTTCATCCTGGCTGAATATTTTTTACTTGGAAGAAACAGATTCTTCGTGAAAGATGACATTTCCCCCTTTTCTCTTGTGCTGTGTGCAGATTTAGACCTCTTTGAATAGGGACAAGTATTACCAGGGCCACCCATTACACAACTGAAATCAAACTGGCACATAACACCCTGACAGGGTAAAGACCATTAAGAGTTGTTCTGTAAACGAACTGTCCAATCTTCTTGATGCAGTTGGCCATTGCGGCAACCTTCCTTGCGGCAATATTCCATGCATCGAAGGAATCAGTCTCTCGGCGCACAAGGACATCTTTTCGGCATAAATGGTACACAATCTCTAGTTGCTCAGGATCACACGGGTAACCAGCTGCTTCTTGAGCACCAATGCCCAAGATGAGTCCATATAGCAGGGTAAGTTCGATCTTCATCATAATGGTCGTTTCTGGGTCAAGGATTAGGATACCCAAAACAGAAGAAGAATTACTATTCATAACATACCTTCGTCATATCTTCGTCATCTCGTTTGATTCCAGTTACTCTCTCAGTTCCCCATCGTCTCCACCTCCATTATCTACCCCCTTGAAAGGGGCTCGTGTGCTGACCTTGCAATGATGTAGGTGAGCCCAGGTGGAGCACCCGGCAATCTTATTGGCAATTGGAGTGGTGAGAAGGACCTGGAAGAATCCTTCCCATTGAGGTTGGAGGCCGCGGCATGTCCAATTCTTGATGAGAACGAAGGAGCCTGGTTCAACTGTTGGAACACTGTCGATTGAGGGGAGCAGCTCATGAGCAGCACAGACTTGGGAGTGAAGTCCTCACAAAGTTTTAGTCAAGGAGAGGACAAAGGAGGACCTGTCCTCAGTCATTTGGTGGAAGTGAATAGAGGAGAAGGCATCATTCCTAGGTGTGCGGAAAGCTCGAGCATAGACAATTTCGGCTGGGGACAAGCGAGTTTTACCCACAAGAGTGCAGGTTAGGTGGAACAATACCAGAGGCAATAACCTAACCCAGGAAAGACCCTTCTCAGAAGTCAATTTGGCGAGTTTAGTTTTCAGAGTCTAGTTACAACGCCCCATGAGCCTTGCAGCCTGTGGGTGTTAAGCACAATGAAATTGGCAGCGGATGCCAAAACGAGAGCATAATTCCTCATTAACATTACCAATAAATGGGAGCCATTGTTAGAAGATAGGCAAAAGGAATACCAAAGTGGGGAATAATCCCCTTGAATAAAATATTTACAACGGTTTTGGCAGTAGTGATGGAAGTGGGATAAGCTTCAACCCTTCTTGAAAAAGCATCAGCAATGACCAAAATGTATTTATAGTGCTGACACCTTCGCAACTCAATGAAGTCAAGCTGAAGGGTTTGAAAGTGCCCTTCAGGGAGGGGTGCTATCCCCGCAGGATAAGGCACACTCCTGTCCCTTGCATTCTTAGCAGGTGAGGCATCAAGCACTGACACTCTGGGCCATCTGCTGGAGGCAAGGGTGCCATCAGGTGGTCAAGAGGAGGTCAGATGTCGAGGGTGTAACACAATGAATAATATTGTACAGATAGTCAATGATCCATAAGGCAACAGCATCAGACATACAAATTTAACCAGCTGGAGTGGTCCAGAGTTTAGTAACAGGATTACAATAACAGCCAGCCTTGGACCACAACAGCTTTTCAGAGTCAGAGGCATCCCCCTGTAAGGGCAAAGTTCAAAGATACGAGTAAGGTCAATAGGTTTTGCCAGTATGACAGACACAGCGGCAAGGATATCATCCTGTCACTGCTGATCCTGAGCCATGGCGATCGTGAGGGCAGCAAAATCATTATAACCAATGCATTCAGTGAAACGGGCATATTCAGTGCGGGTAAGGATCTGTTGAATAAGGGCCCAAAGGGCTTGGGCAGTGTCATCATACACTTTAATCGTGGCATTTATGAAATCAACAAACTGTTGGGAAGCCTTGTAGTGGTCCAGAGCATTACTGTGGTTAGTCAATTATGCAGCTCTAGTAAAATTAGCAGTTAGAAAAGTAAAAGCTATTTTATGCAGCTTTAGCTGAATTGTCAATTTGCAGCCTAGAAGCCATTTTGTCATGTTATTTGCATTGGGAAGCCATTTTCTTGCCACCTAAGTTATTAAGAGTATCTGTATTCAAGTTTCAGATCCTCATCAACTTTTGTACTCAATACCCCGTCCGATGAAGGAAAGCATGCCTTTTTGATCACTCTATTGACCTGCATCGTTACCCTCAGGACACAATGGACCTGAACACCCAGATCTCTCTGTACATCAATTTTCCCCAGGATTTTTCCATTTACTGTATAGTTTACTTTTGAATTGAATCTTCCAAAATGCATCATCTTGCATTTGCCCAGATTGAACTCCATCTGCCCATCTCTCCAATCTATCTATATTCTGCTCCATTCCCTGACAGTCCCCTTCATTATCTGCTACTCCACCTATTGTCATCTGCAAACTTGCTAATCAGACCACCTTCATCCAGATCATTTATGTATATCACAAACAACAGTGGTCCCAACACAGATCCCTGTGGAACACTACTGGTCACAGTTCTCTATTTTGAGAAACTCACTTCCACTACTACTCTCTGTCTCCTGTTGCCCAGCCAGTTCTCTATCCATCTAGTTAGTACACCCTGGGCCCCATACAACTTCACTTTCTCCATCAGCCTACCATGGGGAAACTTATCAAGCACCTTACTAAAGCCCATGTATATGACATCTACAGCCTTTCCCGCATCAATCAACTTTGTCACTTCCTCAAAAAATTTTATTAAGTTGGTAAGACATGACCTTCTGTGCACAAAACCATGCTGCATATCACTGATAAGCCTATTTTCTTCAAATGAGAATAGATCCTATCCCTCAGTATCTTCTCTAGCAACTTCCCACCACTGACGTCAGGCTCACCGGTAAATAATTACCTGGATTATCCCTGCTACCCTTCTTAAACACAGGACATCATTAGCAATCCTCTAGTCCTCCAGGAACTCACCCATGTTCAAGGATGCTGCAAAGGTATCTGTTAAGGCCCCGGCTATTTCCTCTCTCGCTTCACTCACTAACCTGGGGTAGATCCCATCAGACCTGGAGACTTGTCAACTTTAATGCCTTTTAGAATACCCAACGCTTCTTTCCTCCTTATGCCGACTTGACCTAGAGTAATCGAAGACCTATCTCTAACCTCAACATCCATGATACGTCTCCTCGGCGAACACCAATGTAAAGTACTCCTTAAGAATCTCACCCATTTTCTCCGACTCCATGCATAACTATCCTCCTTTGTCCTTGAGTGGGCCAACCCTTTCCTTCGTTACCTTCTTGCTCCTCATGTATGAATAAAAGGCTTTGGGATTTTCCTTAACCCTGATTGCTAAAGATATTGCATGACCCCCATTAGCTCTCTTAATTCCTCGTTTCAGGTTTGTCCTACATTCCCAAAATTCTTCCAAAGCTTTGTCTGTTTTCAGTCATCTAGACCTTATGTATGCTTCCTTTTTCCTCTTTGCTAGTCTCACAATTTCACCTGTCACCCATGGTCCCCTAACCTTGCCAATTCTATCCCTCATTTTCACAGGGACATATCTCTAATTAATCTCTCTTTAAAAGCCTCCCATTTATCAAAAATGGATTTACCCTCAAACAGCTGCTCCCAATCTACATTCCCCAGATCCTGCCGAATTTTGCTACAGTTGGCCTTCCCCCAACTTTGCACTCTGCCTTTACGATCACTCATTGAGTATTCTAAAACTTACAGAATTGTGATCACTATTCCCAAAGTAATCACCTACTGAAGCTTCAACTGCTGTGATATCCTCTCTGACCATTAATGCAACTCCTCCATCCCTTTTACTTCCCTCTCTATCCTGCCTGGAGTATCTATATCCTGGGATATTTACTTGCCAATCATGCCCTTCCTTCAACCAAGTCTCAGTAATAGCAATAACATCATAATCCCAGGTACTAATCCAAGTCCTAAATTCAGAAAACCTGTCCCTTTGTGTTCATCATTTGCTCCCCACCTACTCATCCCCTTAGTCACGCTGACTTCATTATCGCGCTCCTTAAAGGCTTTAGTTATTACCTCCTTACTGTTCGCTAACATCCTCACTTGGTTCCCATCCCCCTGCCACATTAGTTGAAACCCTCCCCAACAGCATTAGCAAAAGCACCCCCAAGGACATGGGTTCCAGTCCTGTCCAAGTGTAGACTGTCCAATTGTAGGAGTCTCACCACCCCCAGAACCTATCCCAATTTCCCAAAAATCTGAACCCCCTCCCTCTTGCATCATCTCTCAAGCCATGCATTCATCCTGCCTATTCTTTCATTTCTACTCTGACTAGCATGTGCCACTGGTAGCAATCCTGAGATTACTACCTTTGAGGTCCTACTTTTTAAATTGGCTCCTAATTCCCTAAATTCTGCTTGCAGGACCTCATCCCATTCTTTTTAACCTACATCACAAGTGCCTTTATGGACCACGAAAACTGGCTGTGCACCCTCCCCCTTCAGAATGTTTTGCAGCTGATCTGAAACATCCTTGATCCATGCACCTGGGAAGCAACATACCATTTGGGAGTCTCGTTTTTGACCACAGGACCACCTATCTACTCCTCTTATAATTGAATCCCCTGTGACTATAGTCCCTCCACTCTTTTTCCTGTCCTCTGTACAGCAGAGCCAGCCACAGAGCCATGAACCTGGCTACTGCTGTACAGAGGGTCTACCTGTTTTGGAGGGAAATGATCACAGGGGACACCTGCACTGCCTTCCTGCTCTTTCTCTGCCTTTTGGTCACACATTCCATTTCTCCCACAGCAATCCTAATCTGCGATGTCACCAAATCTGCCCCTGCCCAAATATATCGGTTCACCCGCCTTCCCAGAATGCAATTCGACTGCTCCCACTCAGCTCCTTGCTCTCACCATTCCTGCTGCTGCTGCAGATGAAGAGTTAATGTTGTTAAACTTGGAAGACTTGAGAAAATATCTCAAGGGATGTTGTCAGGATTGAAGGGCTTGATCTAAAGCAAGAGGCTGAATAGTCTGGGATTTTCTTTCCGGAACTGCTGAGGCTGAGGGACCATTATAGAGGTTTATAAAATCATGAGGGGCATAGCGATGTGGACCGAATGCTGACAAATGGGACTAGGCCAGATTGGGTTGTCTAGACAGGACAGATGAGTTGGACTAAATGGTTCGCTTCCGTGCTGTACAACTCAATGACTCTCTACTCTTATTTCCCTCCCGATTAATCTTTGAGTCAGCCTCTGCCATTCATTATGAAGAGCGGTTGTGAATAGGATTGTGATGTCTAAGTCTTTTGTTTTAAATGAGAAAGGAGGTAAATGGAAAATGCCATGAGTTTTGAGGTGCATGTGTTTCAGTGCTCAGAACATGGTTAGCAAAGTGGTTAAATTGCAGGCACAGTCGCCATATGGGACTGTTGTGGTAATGCTGGAAACCTGGCTCAAAGAACAGGAGCATTAAAATCGTAATATTTCTGCTTACTGGGTATTCAGGAAATATTGAGAAGGACAAACAGCAGTATTGACGAGAGAAGCTATTATAGCCCTGGGAAAGGGGAATTGAATTGAAGGGTGAATGAAAAGCTCTTCATTGCACAGAATTAAGGAAAAATTGAGGCCCTATTACACTGTTAGATGTAAATTCAAGATCCCCAGCAGTGGAAAGGAGATAGAGAAGCAAATCTATGGGGAAAATGCAGAAAGAGGCAAGAACTACAAAGTACTAATAATGGGAGCCTTGACTTTGCTGAATGTAGGTTAGATAGCTAACAGTACAAAGGTCAAAAAGGGGTAAGAATTCCTGAAATGTGTACAGAACTATCTTAATTTGTGCTTTCCAAGATACATGAGATGAAGTAGTGCTGGACGCAGTTCTGGGAATGAAGTCTTTTAATAAAGATATTGAATGCAAAATAATAGTCAAAGAGCAAGGCTAATGAGAGTAAAGTAATCTTCTTATTGAGGCAGAGGGGACAGTTAAAGAGAGTAAATGAAGCCCAAATGGTCTGTTTCCATACTGTAGGGATCCTATGATTCTGTTCTATGAATATCTTGCATTTGTCTTCACTGGGAAAGAGAATGTTGCTGATATCATATTACAATATTTTAAGACAGTGAGTTACAGTAATGTTAGATAAATTAAAAATAACAGGAGGGCAATTTAAAACTTGGCTGTCAAAGAAGCAAAATCACTCAGTCCAGTTGGAACGTGACCTGAGTTCCTGAGGGAAGAAAGATAGACATTGCAGAGGCACTGACCATAACATCAATGGTCAGTAAACATCTGTGGACAATAATCCAGGACAAAATCATTGTTAGAAAACTCTGGATTTTCTTTTAAATAAACATAATTGTAGACTTGTTAAAGTTAATTATGTTTGATTAATCTGAGTGAGATCTTTGGTAAGGTAATAGAAAGGGTGATTGAGGAGAGTGCAGTTGATATTGTATATGAATTTTCAAAGGGTATTTTATAAATCACTACAAAATAGATTTATTAACAAAATTAAAGCCTGTGGGATTAAAAGGTCAATAGCAGCACAGATGAGTAATTAATTCAGGGACAGAAAGCAGAGTGTAATGATTAAGGGATAAAAGTGCACAATGGTTTGCCTCAGGTACTCAATATTCGAATCACTGCCTGTTTCGTCATGCATTCATTATTTGGACTGAGGGATATGAGGCATAATTTCAAAGTTTTCGTATAATTTGCTGACAATGAGGAGCATGTCAACAGCCCTCTGACTGGTAAAAATGAACAGACAAACATAAAATACAAACAAAATCAGAAAATGCTGGAAAACCTGAGCTCATCTGGTAGCATCTGGGGAGAGAAATCAGAATTAACGTTTCAGATCCAGTGACCCTTCCTCAGAACTGATGGGAGCTAGGAAAATTTTATATTTTATAAGATGCTGGGGTAGTGAGAGGGAATAAGGAGTAAATGATAGGTAGAGGTCGAACCCAAACAGAGAGAGGAACAGTTGGACAGATAAAAGAGTGGACAATGATCAGCCTGGGATATTGAATAGCCACTAATGGAGACAAATAGTGGTTAACGATGGGTTGTGTCTAATAGCAGACTGTGCTAACAAGGTCTGGTGTATAGGGGTTGGGGTAAGGACATGGGAGAAAGTACCTCAAGCCCTAAAATTGTTGAACTCAATATTGAATCCAGAAGGCTGTGGAGATCCCCAGTGGAAAATGAAGTGCTGATCTTCCAGCTTGTGAGAAGGTGTACAGAGTATGAGCAGGCAGGGAAAGAGTTAAGTTCGGAGTTTTGTGAAACAAGAGGTTCAGCTGAGCATGCCACAGATCAGGTAAGAACCTACAGTTAACAGTGGGGTGCTGCAGGCAAGGGTAATGGGTTAACAAGGTGGAAAAACAGTCTTCATGTAGAGTCATTTACCAACCTTGGAAGCATTCAGTTATGCAAGGTCAGCTAACAAGGGGAAAAATATCCATTGTTTGAATCCACTTAACAAGGTTAAGAACATTCATTGTATAACAGCAAAGGGTTTGGTCTCTGCGATTGATACTTGTTGATTGTAATGGTCACCCAATTAATATGCATGTTGCTTTACCTGGATGCTCCTTCCCGTAAAATGACTATATATTTAATTGAGAAACTGCTCTTTCAGAGAAGACTGTGAACTCATGTCTCTGTGCACATGGGCAATCATTCTCTCCCCCTCTAGGGTCCAGAATAAAGATGAAGGAGGTAAAACTACAATGTGTCTCTGAGCGTTTTGCTTCGACTGAGGGGAAAACGGGATGACAATATTGGCATAGTCGGCAGGATCCAAACGAATAGTTACGATTGGATGGTATCTGAGGCCACCTGGAATGTTGGTGTCTTGAGGTAGATGGGCCCACAAATTAAGACTTTAAAGCTTGGTCCCTCTCCTGTGCGTCGGAGACAGTCCCCTCACTCAATTGCTCCCTATTCTATGGATTCCTCAAATGATTATTAGGTCAGTCAAGAGACACAGTTTCACAAGCGCACTGACAGGCAGTGGTTCAAGTCCTCAGTGCTGCATTGGGGAGAGGGGGATATGATTGAGGTTTGAGTCTTCTGCGCTGTACTGGGGTTCGAGTTCCCTGGGGTGGGTGTGATTGAGGTTTGACTCTTCTGTGCAGTACTGAGGTTCGCATCCCCTAGGGTGGCTGTGATTGAGGTTCGAGTCCTCTGCACTGTACTGGGGTTCGAGTCCCCTGGGGTGGGTTTGAGTTGAGGTTTGAATCCTCTATGCGGTAGTGGGGTTCGAGTCCCTTGGGATGCGTGTGATTGAGACTCGAGTCCTCTGCATTGTACTGGGGTTCAAGTCCCCTGGGATGGGTGTGATTGAGGCTCAAGTCCTTTGCATTGTACTGGAGTACAAGTCCCCTGGGATGGTTGTGATTGAGGCTCGAGTCCTCTGCATTGTACTGGGGTTAGAGTCCCCTGGGATGCATGTGATTGAGGCTCGAGTCCTCTGCATTGTACTGGGGTTAGAGTCCCCTGGGATGCATGTGATTGAGGCTCGAGTCCTCTGCATTGTACTGGGGTTAGAGTCCCCTGGGATGCATGTGATTGAGGCTCGAGTCCTCTGCATTGTACTGGGGTTAGAGTCCCCTGGGATGCCTGTGATTGAGACTCGAGTCCTCTGCATTGTACTGGGGTTCAAGTCCCCTGGGATGGTTGTGATTGAGGCTCGAGTCCTCTGCATTGTACTGGGGTTAGAGTCCCCTGGGATGGGTGTGATTGAAGTTCAAGTCTTCTGTGCGGTACTGGGGCTTGAGTTTACTGGGTGGGTTGATTTGAGGTTCAAGTGCACTGTGCTGAGGTCTGAGCTTTCTGTGTTTAAGTGACCTTCAAACTCTCTGTGTTGAGGTTCGAGCTTTCTGTATTTAAATGAGTTTTGAGCTCTCTATGTTTAATTGAGATTTGAGTTTTCTGTGTTTAATTGGGATTCGAGCTTTCTGTGTTTAAGTGGTGTTCGGCCTCTCTGTTTTTTAAAAATATTTTTATTGAAAAAATGTTTCTTTACAAAATTATAAAATTGCAAAAATATGAAAATATAACATTATTACAACAAAAACAACAACAATAAACAATAAACCAACTACTCTACTAAAGAACTCACAACTACACTCATTACACATCAATAAATAAATAAGTAAATAAATAATGCCGTTCAGTGTAACAAGACCTCGGCACTCAACCTTCAACAGCATCAATTATTAAACTCACGTTTGCTCAAAACTCTTCCTCTCAGGACATTAGGCTTATTAACCAAACCACCATGGCTCAACAAAATCCCTAATTAAAATGGCCGATAGATCTACTTCCAAATATTTCAAAAAGGGCTGCCATGTCTTACAAAAATTGTCCATTTTCTGGTGCACCATATTTGGAAGAATGTCCAAAGGAATGTGTTCCATAATTAACTTATGTCACCCCGACAGACCCGAGGGATTCCACACACCCAGCACATCAGAATGTTCTTCCTCACACAAAATGAGAGGTTGCTTAAAAAAACTTTCTCCCATGTACATCCAAGGGTGACAAATTTAGCAAATCCAGGAAAAGAGAAACCGGGTCCACCATTACTTCAGTCTCCAAGGCCTTCTCTATTACTCCTGCCACAGCACCCCAGTATGGATGGAGCCTGTGGCAGGACCACAGACAATGAGTGAGGGTACCTGTGTTTATTTTACACTTGGGGCAAAATGAAGACACTCCCTGCTTAAATTTTGCAAGACGATCTGGGGTCAAATGAGCCCTATGAAGAATCTTTAACTGCAAAGCATGGGTCCTATTACATTTTGAAATCCTCTTCGCATTCTCACAAATGTCCCCCCAAGTTTCCAGAGCGATCGTCACCCCTAAATCTCTCTCCCAGACCTCCTGTAATCGCTTGATGTCACCCGAGAAACCTCACCCCAATAAATGATAGAGAGTACTCGCTGAAAGAGTGCTCATAGCCTATAGCACCCTCTTTTCCATATCAGACCTGTAACACTCAGTCAGAATGTAGTCTCGTCTCAGATTAAATCTCTGGTCTGAAAAACACAGAAGAGGTCCCTGCTCGATAATCCATACTTATGAGTTATTTGATCAAATGACATTAACATTTCATCTTCAAACAGGTCACCCAAATAAGAGACTCCCCATCCGCCCAGGGGCGGACTTAAACCCAGGATCCATTGTCCCTGGCTGGAAACCTGGCATAGCAACTATGAGAGTCTGGAAAGATATTTTAGACATATTACCCTCCATCTGTCTCATTGCCCTCCACGCTTTGACAGTGTTAATAATTGCAGTTGATTGCAGCAATATTCCGCAACTATCCTCATTTTGTCCAGAAAAAACAGGTTAATAACAGGACACTTTGCCTGGGAGGCCTCAACGTCCAATCATATCGACGCCAAGTCCTCACAGTCCCAATCACACACAAAGGATAAAAGGGAGCTCAATTGATATCTTCTGACATCTAGGAGAGCCACTCCTCACAACCCTTGGGGCATTTGCAATTTTGTAACCTTGATAAAATGCTGCTTATGGTGCCAAATAAAAGAATTAAACCAACTATTTAATTTCCGAAACGATTGTCCAGGAAAAACAAAGGGAAGCATCCACAGAGGGTATAATAAGCAAGGAAGAACATTCATTTTAATAACAGCAACTTGACGTAGCCATGATATTGGAAGGGTCTCCCCATCTTTGAAGGTCTTGTTTAATCTTGTCAAACAAATGAACAAAATTAGCCTTGAATAACTGATCAAAACTAGGGGTAACTGAGAGGCCCAAAAAAGGAAAGCCTCTCTGTGCCCACTTAAAGGGGAACCCACCTTCAAGGTCCAGTATTCTCCTAAGACCCCCCATAAGCGTAGCTTCCGATTTTGAAAAAAATGATCGTGTAACCTGAGAAAAAGCCAAATGAATTAAGCCAACGGTTCAATCACCAATGTGAAGAGCAAAGATGAGGGGGACAGCCTTGCCGACTGCCCTTACCAAAGTTCGAATTGTCAGACCGTATACCATTGATGAGGACCACTACCAGAGAATCACTGGAAAGGACCCTTACTTATCTAGTAACCACTTCACCAATGCCAAACCGCTCCAGGGTATAAAAAAGATATGGCCATTCCACCCGGTCAAATGCCTTCTCCATGTCCATGGAAACCACCAACCCTTGAACCGTGTTAAGTAGTCTCTTAACATTATTAGAAGATCTGTAACCCTTTATAAAACCCGTCTGATCCTCCTTAACAATAGAGAGCAACACCCTTTCCAACCTCAATGCCAGAGTCTTTGATAAAATTTTAAAATGAGTGCTTAAAAGCAAGATGGGTCGGTAAGAAGCACAATCCTCTGGGGCCTTCTGTTTCATGAGGATAAGACAGATATTAGCCTCTCTCAAGGATGGTAGGAGGCAATCTCGACTGTATGAATAGTTATACGTGTGTAGCATCAGCCCTGACAGTATGTTTACAAATCCTTTATAAAACCCGCTGGACAAGCAAGCTATCAGGGCCGGGCGCCTTTCCACTTTGAAGTTGCCTCACTGCCTCCTGTGTCTCTTGGACTGTTAAAGGAGCACTAAGGAGAGATGCCTGTTCAGCAGACACACCAAGAAGATCCAAATTCCTAAAAAACAAAGACTCCATCTTATCCCATTTGTCCTCATAGCATTCAAATTGGTAAAGTTCAGAATAAAACCTCCAAAACGCCTCATTGATCTTTTTAGCATCGTAAGTCAGAGTCCCATTCCCTTCCCTAACAGGAGCAATTGACTGGGAGGCATTCTTCTTCCTGACCAAATCTGCCAAGTATTTACCCGGCCTACACCATGCTCAAACAGCCTCTACTTCGCAAAGGAAAGTTCCTTCCTTGCTGTGTGTGTTAGCATGGAGTTTAAGGTGGATCAGAGAGCTGTGACCCATTGCAGCTTAGTCACTGACTGGCTACTATAATATGTCATCTCAGCTGCCCTCAGTTGTGCCTTAAGCAGACATTGCTGCTCTCCCTTCTGTCGCTGCTGGCTGGCAGAGTATGAGATAATTATCCCTCTAGCATAGGCCTTAGTAGTTTCCCAACGAATGGACGGATTTCCAGCTGTACCTGAGTTGGTGGCCAAAAGAGCTTCAAATTCCCTAGAGACGTATTCTACAAACCTGCTGTCCTTGACAATGAAGGGATCCATTTGACAGTACCGTGAGCCCATTGCATCACCCTTAATCTTGACCGCTGCATGGTCAGAGATGGCCATGTTCCCAATCGAACATGATACCAAATCTAAAAAAGCCACGGGAGTTAGGAAATAATCTATCCTTGTGTGGCATTTAGGAGGATTGGAAAAAAATGCAAAATCTCTGCCTGTACGGTATAAACGTCTCCAAATGTATACCAACCCCAGTTCCACACATAGATCACCCAACTGCTTAGATTGTGAAGAAAGTTTTGGGGGGCCTTTGGGCATTCTATTCAGCACAGGATCCATAAGGCAATTAAAGGTCCCCCCCACTATAATAATATGCTGCAACATCATTGGTGGGTGGCACGGTGGCACAGTGGTTAGCACTGCTGCCTCACAGCACCTGAGACCCGGGTTCAATTCCCGACTCAGGCGACTGACTGTGTGGAGTTTGCACGTTCTCCCCGTGTCTGCGTGGGTTTCCTCCGGGTGCTCCGGTTTCCTCCCACAGTCACAAAGATGTGCGGGTCAGGTGAATTGGCCATGCTAAATTGCCTGTAGTGTTAGGTAAGGGGTAAATGTAGGGGTATGGGTGGGTTGCGCTTCGGCGGGTCAGTGTGGACTTGTTGGGCCGAAGGGCCTGTTTCCACACTGTAAGTAATCTAATCTAAAGTAATCTAATCTAATCAAGGCCATCAGCTTAGATAGTACATCAGTCAGAAATGTAAGAGGGTGGGCCAGAGTACAGTAGACATTCAAAATACTATATTCCTCACCATGTATAAGAGCTTTAAGAATAAACTGACCATACTCCTCCTTAACACAATCTATTAAATTAAATGGGAGACCCTTCCAGACGAGTATTGCCACTCCTCTGCTCCTAGTACGAAAAGATGAGAAAAACACCCGAGCAAATCCACCCTGCTGTAAGTGTTCCTTGTCATTAAGATGAGTCTTCTGCAACAGGGCAACATCCACCCTCTCCTTTCTAAGGCTTGACAATTCCTTTTCTCTTTTAACTGGCGAATGAATCCCTCTGATTTTCCAGGTGCATTTTAAGAATGCTGCTAACCATGATCCTTTACAATGACCTGCCAAGAGGAAGAATTCATCTTACAATATGCTGAGCATACCGAAAGGAAACTCATAGAGTCTATTTACAAAAGAAAACCCCAAATAAACTTCAAAACACAAAAGGCACTTACTGGGACTCTACCCCCTGTCCAAAGAGTGCGCTTACATTTCCCACGCACATCTCCAATCCCCCTTCCAGTTCGAGCCACACCCCAAACCCAAGCGATGGAAGAAACCAATCAAAGGACATGGCAAACACAAAGGTATAACAAAAACAGTGAGCACTCTGCCCACTCCCCACAAAATATTAATACTACTCCAGCTGGGAGAGAAAGAAAACCCACCAACAACAGCTGCTTTGGAAATGAGTGGAAGGACAAGAAATAAAAGAAAGCCAAAAAATAACACTAGATGCTATTGTTCATGTCCATAAATACATCTGCATTATTTTAAAGTGTCCAAGAAGTTTTTGACTTGCTCCAAGGAGTGAAATGACTGCACAGTCTCCTTGTAAGTAATACGAAGCACTGCTGGGTATCTGATTGAATATTGAATACCAAGATCCTTTAACCTTCTCTTAACCTCATCAAACACTTTACTCTTATGGATCACTGCCACAGAAAAGTCCTGGAAAGCATTATCTTAGTTCCCTGATAGGTCAGGGCCTACGGATCTCTCCCCAGCCTTCTAGAAGTTTCCATGATTTTCTGCTTGTCCCTATAGTATTGAAATCGTATCAGAACCAGATAGGGGCACTGACCCTGACTGGATCTGTGCACCGCAGCCGGGTGAGCTCTATCAACCTTCACCCAGTCCACCTTGGTATCCCAGCCAAGTAATTGTGGCAACCAGTCTTCAAAAAAACTTGTTGGTTGCCCACCTTCAACTCCTTCTGGCAGGCCAATGACCCGGATATGTTTCCTCCTAACTCTATTTTCCAGGTTATCAACTTGCTTTGTCAGGGCCCAAACCTGTTTCTCAAGGGCATGGATCCGCCCTGCTGAGGACTTGACCTCGGTCTCCGACACCGCAGTCCACTGCTCAACCTTTTCAACTCAGTTGCTGTGCCCTTCCAACTCCTTCTCATGCTTTTGCAGCATGGCTGAAATGAGCTCCAATTGATTATGAGTCTCTTCCCTCATCTGTCGGATCAGCTGTTGGATCGCTCCAAGTTCCTCCACGATATTCCACTATGCATGCATTTCTTTCACAGCTGCAGAGTGACCTGCAGTTGTTCCCCAGTTGCAGTCTTGGGCCCACCCACTGTTTTTGAGTGTCCCGAGTGTTCAGACTTGGCCATTTTGCTTGTCCTCAGTCATTCGCTCGACAAAGGATTTAAATAGTTGTTTTGCAGTTTAACAATAATGTTTTCTGGAAACAAACGAAGATAGAGAGCAAAAACAATTACAGTCCTGCGTTGGTGTGTAGAGCTCAGCTAGGCTGATCTATTCAGATCATCGCCATCTTGAATCCCCCAGGTTCTCTGTGTTTAATTAGGATTTGCGTTTTCTGTGTTTAATTGGGATTCAAGTTCTCTGTGTTTAGTGGGATTCGATCCGCCATGAGGAGTAAGGTGAGAAAGGGGTTAAAATCCCCCAGTGGCAAAACTTGAGGCTCTGTGAGTCTTTGTTCTGGGGGAAGAGAGTGGCTTGGACTGTGGCGTCACGTGGTCCGTTGCGAGGACTCTCTTTTTTTTTAAGTGTAATTTCAGTGAGAGGATGCAAAAAAAGAGAAACACTGAAATTAAGGTTGTACTAATACTTGGGTTGAAAAAGGAAAGTTTCAATGTAGATTTTGCCATGCTGAGAGTGTTTGATGTTTAAAAATTGTGGTTTGATAAAATACAGGTTCAGAAAATCTTTTTAAGTAACTGTTTTGCCTTGTTAGAATCAGGATCTCAATTCAGTATGTTTTGTGAGCTGTATAGTGAAGCAGATTTTGTTTTTACATTGAAATTGGACAACATTATGTCCATTTTAAAATTATCAAACTTGTAACCTTAAAGCAAATTGATTGAGTGCCTTGAGCCCCTGATGTGTTTGAAATTCTATGATGCCTGTTTTAAAAACAAGCAGTTGGGTCAGTGGTCATTCTTTAACAAGAGGAAAGTATTGCATTGAAATATCTTTGCTGCTGTGTTTTTAATGCAGAGTGTTCACAAAAAGGAGAGTGCATTTTTGGTTTAATGTTTTGTTCAGATTTTCTAGAGAATACTAGAACTTGAGGCTGAGCTGTTTCAATTCTGTTAATTATTGTTAAGACATCATTGGCCTCCTTCATAATGCAAATTCAAAGAATGTTGATGTCTCCCAAATTTGCCACTGTAATTCCAACTTTTTATTTGGGAAGTTTCATTTGAAGAAAATATTTTAAACTATTTGGCATTTGTTTCCCACGAATATTTGAGATTTAAATCTGAACTGAAATTGCCTCTTCAATGACTAAAGTACAGGAAACATTTTGTTGTTTTCTTGCTGTTCTAGATTCTGGATATATTTTTCTTGATAGATTTCACATTAGCCAAGTACTAATTTGTTAAAGGAAAATAATTTTTAAGTAACCTGAATAAGGATCCCCAAGGGTTTGATTTTATGACCATTGATTGTTGTTTACAAATGACTGATTTTTTTACGCAGTACAGTTTAGAAGTTTATGGATTGTATAAAACTTGACAATGTCATAAATAGTGAACAAAGCGATAGACTTCAAGAATTCAAAGCATGTTAAAATAGGTGGACACAACTTAGTGTAGTTAAATGTGTGACTGTCTTGATACTGATAACCACCTTAGCAAGGAAGGAATGAGAGAGGAAATGCAAAGATACTTCCAGCAGCTAACATCTTCTCTAGAGTTTTGCCATTCACAGATAAAGCATGCCTTTGCACCACCACCCGCCCCTCCCCAACCTGGTCCAATGGATTCGATCAGCTCCCCAGTCACAAGCACAAAAAGTGAAGAAGTTAACAATGGTGAAGAAGAGATTGGTACTCTTTTTGGTCAGTGGCCCTCCTATGGATATGAAACCATGTGAGCTTTACCTTGTCTTTCCATCATTTAAGGGATATGAAGGTTCACTGATCAAGCTAACATCACAACAGCCAGTTGGCTTTGTTACATTTAACAGCAGAGTGGGAGCAGACACAGCAAAGAATGCTGCATTCACCTAGACTGCGGCTGCAGCTTCTGCACTGCATGCTCAGCTGCACTGGTATCCTCCATCTGAAGCATCTCCTCAAGAACGGAAGTCTCGTCAGTTTTGTGAAGCATTTAGTTGCCCTTATCCAAGATATCAGATTTCTCCGAGGAGTGAAGCAAGAACAGACTGAATTTTGTTTTCAGGTTGGACTTTACTAAAGGAGATTTTGGAGAACTGGCTTATTTCCACTCAACTTGGAGGGGATGCAGTGGTCACACAGGACTGTGGATTTCAGAATTTTACTGGTGGATTTTTTTCCACATGGGAGAATTCTGCTGGTAATTTTTGTTGTTATAATCATTGTATGCTGTGTGTCAATGATTTGCTTAAATATTGGCTGCCAGAGTCCTATGAAAGCTGGTAGTGCCATCTCAGTAGTTATCATGAAATGATAACAGGCTTGCACTGAGCTGCACTGGAGCACTGCAGCAAGCCTGAGACAGAGATGTTGGCCAGGGAACACTGTGACGTGTTAAAGTGGCATGCAACAGGAAGCTCAGGGTCTCTTTTGTGGACAGAATGTAGGTGCTGTGTGACACAGTCACCCAATCTATGCTTTGTTTCCCCAGTGCAGAGGAAATCACACTGTGAGCAGTAGGCCCTTGGATACTGAGGAGGGCGGAAGTAAATGGGTAGGCGTAACATCTTCTGAGGTTGCAGGGGAGGGTATAATTGGGCTGTGGGGGCATGTTGGGAGTGAAGATGTAGTGGATCAGGGTGTCCCAGAGGGAATGGTCCTTGCAGAAGGCTGATGGAGAGGAGAGGGGAATACGTGTCTGGTGGTGGCATCTTGCTGGAGTTGACAGAAATAGTGGCTAATGATCCTCTGGAATTGAATGCTGATGGGATAGTAGGTTAGGACAAGGGGGAATGACCCCTTTGTTTGACCAACTGTTCCTCTCCTCCTTGGGCTCTATCCCCACCTATCGTTTACTCCTTAACCCCTACATCCATCCCATCTTCTGCATGAAAACCAATATTTTCCAAGCTACCATCAGCTTTGAGGAAGGGTTCACTGGATTTGAAACATTAACTCTGATTTCTCTCCACGGTTGCCTCCAGACCTGTGGAGCTTTTCCGGCAACTTCCGTTTTTGAGTCTGATTTCCAGCATCTGCAGTTCTTTCGATTTTTACTTAGACAAACATAAAATGTAATTTCATAGAAGAGTGGTGTGAGGTGATACAGTTTGGGAGGAGTAATGATGTGAAACATCTTAAATAAATAGTCAAATTTTAAAGAAAAAAACCAGACAATTCTCAGAAAAAAGATAGCAGCATATGTGAAGACAGAAACAGAGTTAGTGTTTTGATTCTAATATGATTCTTTTTGAAGTGAAGAGGAGGGAAATGTGAAGGGTTTTATGTTTTTAAGAAGGGAAAAAGGACAAGTGGACCGGAAGAGAAGGTCAGGAAAAGATAATAGGCCAAAGCAAATTAACATCAAAGATGCCAAAGCAAAAAAGGCAACGGGAGTGGTAATGGCGATAGAGAAGGACAAAACGTTGGCCTGGAATAGATGCTAACAGTATTATAAATGCCAGCTCTGACTAAATGCAAATATATGGAAATAAAATGCAGTGATTGTCGGAGGTTGGAGGAAAGTAGCAAAAATCTCAGTGAGGGCAGATATTGTTGATGAATTTCAACATTACCCCAAGTGTACCAGTATAGCCTCTAGTTGTCGAAGGAGCCAAGTGTTTGTTGACAAAGTTCTCAAACTCAGCACCATGCTTATGGTCTACAGGGCAACAGTATTCCCAGCTCTCCTTCATGCATTGTAAGCATGGGCAATGTACAGTTGGTGCCTCAAACTCCTTGAGAAATGTCAGTTATATTGCCTCTGCACAAACTCTGCAAATCCACTGGCAGGATAGGCACCCCGCTGTCATTGTACTCTCTCAAGTAGACTCCCCAGTATTGAGCATGGATTATTGTCAAACAATTATATTGAGCAGGTACATTGACTTCATTCAAAAATTATGGTGCTGGAAAAGCACAGCCAGTCAGGCAGCATCCGAGGATTTAACATTCCCGATGAAGAGTTTTACGCTCGAAACATCGACTCTCCAGCTCCTCAGATGCTGCCTGACCATCTGTGCTTTTCCAGCACCACACAGTCTGACTTTGATTTCCAGCATCTGCAGTCCTCACTTTCTCCCACATTGACTACATTGTCGCAACTAAGCCAAGGTATCATTCCCCAAGTTATCACAGCTCCAGACAGATACCCCAAATTGTAAGCTGAAGTGTGAGAAGGAATGAACTGGCTCTGCTACTTTATTCATCCAGCCCTTCCGTTGTTCATTACAGAGTTAATTTCAAAAGGATCCCTCCCATGTGGATGTCTGAAAACAAATGAAGCAATGTTTTAAAAGGAGCCAATTAATTAGGTTTTCTTGAGTTAACAAAGAGTGAATTTGCTGGTTAGTAAATAGGGGGGAAAAAATGCTAACTACACAAATCCGAAATAAGACGTGAGTCTAAAGAACATAAAATGGACCAATCTCTCTGGATCATTTATTCAGAGTAGATGTTGGAACATTGATAGATGAAGAGTCGATTTCAAGATTCTTGGATTCTGTAGGTTATCCTAAAATTATTTTGTCCTGTTTCCTTTTGTTGGTGATCATTTTGCAGGGCTCAGAGTAAGAGAATCCTTCTTGTCCTGTTACCATCTGACTGGCTTGCCAGCTAGTTGGTTTCTTGTACTCAGAGTGAAAGAAGGCACCTTTTGCCTACAACACAGGGGTGACTACTGGGTGGTTATTTGGCTGTGACTGACACCACAGACTAATGCTTGAATCCATGACAGCATATATGCTGTCATGCCAGAGTTCACCAGCACGCCTTCATCCACTACCACACCACAGGGTTTAACTTTTGTTTGGCATATTCCTGGAAGAGCAAATCACAAAAATAAAAGTCTGCAAGGTATGGCTTTCATCTGAGATGGAGTAGATAATCAGTCCCCCTCATAATCTCATCTTGTTGCCTCTCTCTCTCTGTTTGAATTTTCCCTCAACACATGCAACATTCCACACAGAACCTTGCTAGAATTCATAGTCTTGTCTTTTCTTTCCATTTGTGGCAGTCCTCCTTTGGAATGAATTGTTTTTAAAATGTTTATAGTACTTTAGGATTGAGATCAATTATCGTGACAATATGTCTAACAGAAAACTCCTGAAACAAACTCTGCCCTCCTGGTTCATGAACAAAGTTCACTAACCCAGAACCAAGTTGTCATTACTGGGAGGCTGGAGGAAATGCTTCATGAACATCCTCAAAGCCTCCCTGAAAAAAAAATCAATACCACCATAAACTGATGAGAATCTCGAGTCAAAGACCATCCAAACTGGAGAAGACGCACTTGTGAAGTTGCCAACTACCTCGAATCTCCATCAAGCACAAATGGCAAAAAGAGGATGTGAAACCCCAGCATCCCACTTCAGCAATTTGTCCTGTATTATAGCACAAATTCAAGCTGGTTTCCTCAGGATTACTTTCAACACCTCTTCTATCTATATTATCAAAGACTGTGAATATAATATTTATTTCAAATGTATTATTCTGCTGTGGTTAGTGCTTCTATTTTCTTTCCCAATTTGAACCCATTTTGAGGCTTGAAAATGGTCGTTGTCATCTCAGTGAGAACTGGAGAATGACGTGACATCATTCTGTTCAGTCATCTCAGGACACCAGACTGGAGGGAAGCCTTTCTCGGTATCAAGGGACTGTCAAAGAAAGAGGGAATGAGAATTCACATGGTCTTGGTGTACTTTTCCAAAAATTAATACCAGTAAACTTGCAAATGACCCACACTGAAATCAAAACCAAAACTCCTGGAGAAACTCAGCAGGCCTGGCAAGATCTGTCTGGAGAGAGGAACAGGATTAACATTTTGAGTCAAAATGGCTGCTCTTCAGAACACAACTTGAAACATTAACTCTGTTTCTTTGCCCACAGGTGCTGACAGACCTGGAGCTTCTCCAGCATTTTCTGCTTTTTCCTTGTTTCTAGTTTCCAGCATCTTCCGTACTTTTACCTTTAAGTGACACATACTGGTGTGATCCATCCTGTGCACTTCAAAATGGAGGCCCAGTGTGAGCAGTACATTCATTTCCAAATATTCCCATTTTCCTTTACCGTTTTTTTCTCTTCCTCTGGGTTAGCACCAGATTTTGCCACCAATAATCAGGAGTTTCCTGCTCTTCCAACTATTGGACATTGTATTGTATTTTTAAAACTAACAGGCTGGTGCATCAGCATTGGGAGTATTATTATAAATTCCAGACCCAGGTTCTCAACATAAATTGGCAATGGCTGTCACCCCTGATTTAGAAGGCTATCGGTATTTGGAATGTGGTTCAATATTAGGGTTTAATATTGCCACTCAGGTTAACATACACGCTCCCAGGGGACTATTCAAAGATGTCTCCCTCATATCTGAGCAAATAGATATCTCCAGAGCAGAATATATAAGCTTTATCACATTTCTAAATGTGGGATTTTGCATAGTGGCTGCTGAGTTACCAACATTTACAATCGAGCCTAGACTTGGAGGAGAGTTCACTGGTAATAACGTGTTTTGGACCACCCAAAAACTATGAAAGACAGTTCAATTGCTTATTCGCCAAGATCCAGCTTCTGGCCTGTGGAAGAAGTTGGTTTATTGAGATCTGAAGCCCTACAGAAAATAATTGATTTTCCTTTTGTCCTGTATCATAGCACAAATTCAAGCTGGTTCCCTCAGGATTACTTTCAACACCTCTTCTATCTATATTATCAAAGACTGTGAATATAACATTTACTTCAAATGTATTATTCTGCTGTGGTTAGTGCTTCTATTTTCTTTCCCAATTTGAACCTGTTTTGAGGCTTGAAAACGGTCATTGTCATCTCAGTGAGAACTGGAGGATTTTGAGGAGCACTTCGGGAGGGGGAATGCTGATTAGAGCAAGGAAAAGGGGATGGGCTGTCAGCTGTTGCTGCTTCAAAACAGTTACCCTCCACCTTTCAGTTTGTGGTCCCACTGGGAAATGCTGCTTTCTTTCAGGTGATTAAATCTAGTTGTTGCTGAGTAGAAACACATGTGGGTTTCTCAGCCTTATCCTTTCTGCATATTTGGACAAGTTAATAACGTAGGAAGTGCATGTCAGTTTAGGGTCCAGATCTGAAGTACAAAGCACTAAAGCATGGATCGCCTCAGTTCAAGTACTACACAGCCAGGTCTGGAGTGTACTGCTGGAGCTCAGTCAGACTGTTGTGTTCTCCAAGCAGGACTGGCTGTTCTCTATCTGGGCATGTGCAGATGCATTGTCAACACAGCTGCACCAACAAGGGACATACACAAACACCCATTCTCCTGGATAGAAACTGCTGCTGCGAAAACTACTGTCCAAATCGCCAGTCTTACAATCAAGAGGAAAACAATTTCTTTAATCATTTTGTCTGTGACCTCTTTGCTTCTTACACTGAAAACATCTGAAGACAAGATGTAAAGTATTGCAAGCAAGGACAGGACTTACGCAATAATTAGTCGAATAGTAGTAATGTTGTAGATCAGAGAGACCTAGGGTTCAGCTACTTAATTCTTTGAAATTTGGTTCACAGGTAAACAGGGTAGTTAAGAAGGTATTTAGCATGCTTGCCCTCATTGCTCAGACCTTTGAGTATATGAGTCAGGATGTCATGTACAGAACATTAGTGAGGCCTCTTCTGGAGTACTATGTGCTCTGTTGTAGGATGGATATTATTAAACTGGAGAGATTCAGAAAAGATTTATCAGGATGCTGCCAGGAATGGAGGGCTTGAGTTTCAAAATTAGATTGGAAACATTGATTTTTTTCATTGGAACATAAGAGGTTGGGGGTGTCATCTTTTTAAGATTAATATAAAATCACGAGGGCATAAATAAGGTGAATGATGAGGGTTATATTTTTCCCCTAGATTGGGGGAGTTCAAAACTCAGAAGCACATTTATAAGTGAGTGGAGAAATATTTAAAAAGGACATGAGAGGCAACTTTTTTTCTGGATACAGAGGGATTCATATGTAGAATGGACTGCCAGAGGAAGTGGTGGATGCAGGTACAGTTATAACATTTAAAAGCTATTTGAATAAGAACATGAATAGGAAAGCTTTAGAGAGATATGTGTCAACCAGTCATGTGCCACAAGGATTGGTGCTGGGTCCACAGCGATTCAGAATTTACATAAATGATTTCGACATGAACACAGGATGTATAGTTAGGAAATTTGCAGATGACACCAAAATTGGCGGCGTAGTAGACAGCAAAGAAGATTGCCTCAGAGTACAATGGGATCTTGATCAGATGGGCCAATAGGCCGAGGAATGGCAGATGGAGTTTAATTGAGATAAATGTGTACTGTGGAAAGGCAAATCATGGCAGGACTAATACACTTAATGGTAAGTTCCTGGGGAGTGTTGCTGAACAAAGAAACCTTGGTGTGTAGGTTCACAGTTCTTTGAAAGTAATGTCTCAGGTAGATAGGATAGTGAATAAAGTGTTTAGTATGCTTTCCTTTATTGGTCAGAGTATTGAGTACAGGACTTGGGAGTCATGATGCAGCTGTACAGGACATTGGTTAGGCCACTTTTGGAATTTTCTGTGCAATTCTGGTTTCCTTCCTATCAGAAGCATATTGTGAAACTTGAAATGGTTCAGAAAAGATCACAAGGATGTTGCCAGGGTAGGAGGCTTTGAGCTACAGGGAAAGGCTGAATAGGCTGAGGCTGTTTTCCCTGGATCATCGTAGGCTGAGGGGTGACCTTATAGAGGTTTACACAATCATGAGAGGCATGGATAGGATAAATAGACAAGATCTTTTCCCTGAGTTGGAGGAGTCCAGAACTGGAGGGCTTGGGTTTAGGGTGAGAGGGGAAGAATGTAAAAGGAACCAAAGGGGCAACCTTTTCATGTGAGGGGTGGTGCATATATGGAATGAGATGCCAGAGGAAGTGATGGAGGCTGGTACAATTACAACATTTAAAAAGCATTGGGATGGGTCCATGAATAGGAAGGGTTTGGAGGGATATGGGCATTTAGCATATCTGGTCAGCATGGACGAGTTGGACTGAAGGGTCTGTTTCCATGCTGTATATCTCTACGAATCTGTGTGCAGGTAGGTGGGATTAGTTTAGTTTGAAACATGGTCAGTGTGTACTGGTTGGACCAGGGGGTCTGTTTTCATGCCGTATGACTCAGTGACTCTATAAGTGAAGTAAAGCATCACTCAGTAAGAACTTTCCCAACTATTAAGACTGAGGAATGTGAACCCAATTGGATAAGACAGTCTCATAATAGCCCTCTACAAATTCCCAGTGAATACAACATAGTGTTAGGTCTGAGGCTGATATGTACGGTTTTTTAGGAAGATTTTAGTTTGAAGTGATATCGAATGCAATTAATTGTCAGGTCACATTTTACTGCAATGTTGCATTTCCGTTTATGTGTGTTCAACTTTTTGAAATGGTGACATAGATCAATATTTCATGATTCTGTCAAATAATAATGACTGGCTAATTCCGAATTTTCTTTCCTCGTTTATCTTTTTTGGTTAGGGACAAAAAAAATGCTGCAGATGCTGGAATACAAGGTAGACAGGCAGGAGGCTGGAAGAACACAGCAAGTCAGGCAGCATCAGGAGAAGTCAACGTTTTGGGTGTGGCCCTTCTTCAGGACTGGGGCTGGGTGTAGGAGGAGCTGTAGATAAAGGAGGTGGTGGGGGCAGGGTGGTGAAGTGGGGAGAGGTGAAGACAGGTAGAGGGTACTACCTGGTTGGTCAATGGGAGGAATGAATCCAGTTGGTGGCTGGAAGAAGTGGAAGGGAGGGGGAGGGGCTGGGAATCGAGATGGATCCTCTAATTTTAAATAACCTCTCTTCCCTTCCCCGACTCCCTTCCCAGCCCCTCCACCTCTCTTCCACTCCTTTCAGCCACCAATTGGATTGATTCCCCCTATTAACCGACCAGGTCATACCCTCTATCTGTCCTAACCTATGGAGGCATGAGGTCTGCAGATGCTGGAGATCAGAGCTGCGAGTGTGTTGCTGGAACAGCACATCAGGTCAGGCAGCATCTGAGGAGCAGGAAAATCAACTTTGCGGGCCTGATGAATTTTGACTTAACCTCTCCCCACTTCACCACCCTGCCCCAGCCACCCCCTTTATCTGCAGTTCCCCCCACACCCACACCCCAGTCCTGAAGAAGGGTTACACCCAAAACATCGACTTCTCCACCTCCTCATGCTGCCTGGCTTGCTGTATTCTTCCAGCCTCCTGCCTGTCTATCTTTTGTGCTGGAAACTGAAAATTTTCAGGACAGAGACAATGGAGTGAAATACCTTCATGGAAATGGAAGCAATGTATTACTGTAGATTGGTTTAGAACACCTTTAAACCCCATCAAAACTGTACAATGACCTTTCTAAGGCCAAGTTAAAGAACAATTTGAAAACAAAAAAAAAACCCACTACTGAAACAAAAGGAACCAGGTCTCCAACAAGTAAATAGAAGTCTATTCACAAATCCAAAAAAGGTTCATTTTTAGCACTGTATATAACTGCTCATACTTAATATCCCTTTAATATCCCAAGGTGCCATATGTGAGTATTATCTAACAAAGTATGGCACTGAAGCAAATAAAGAGATGATAGAACAGGTGAAGAGCAGCTTGATGTGAGGGGTCGGTATTAAGGAGTGTCTTATAAAGGTGGAAAGTAAGTCAGACAGCAAGGGGTTTCAGATCTTGGTATTTAGGCAACTGAAGTGGAGGCCACATCAGCTATTCTGAGATGTGGACCTAGTTAAAAATCATACAACACCAGTTATAGTCCAACAGGTTTATTTGGAAGTACTAGCTTTCGGGGTGCTGCTCCTTCATCAACCACGTGATGAAGGAACAACGCTCCCAAAGCTAGTGCTTCCAAACAAACCTCTTGGATTATAACCTGGTGTTGTGTGATTTTTAACTTTGTTCACCCCAGCCCAACACTGGCACCTCCACATCATGGCTGAGATGTGGACTCTGTTGGCAGTTGGTGCTTTATTTAAACCCACACATTAGGTGGCGCATTGTGCACCCTCAGTGCACTTGAGCTTTGAGCTTTCAGTAAAAGTGCAGGCTTCATCAAGTTGGTGTTCCCTGTAGCGTGGGAGACTGAGGGAGTGAGCTGGTTGAGGGTATTGAAAAGGTCCACTGGAGCTTTCGAGATTGAGATGGAGCGATTTTCGCTCTTGGTGACCTGGGGAGAGGGAGAGTAGATGGGTAAATGGAACTGAAGGCTGAATTAGACCTGACTTCCTGGAATGATGGAAGATATTGTAGGGGTCTCCTCCAGTCCTTAATTAGCCGCTTAATCTTTTATATGCTCTTCTATTCTGTTTGGTTTAATTTGAAATAAGCGGAGGGTTGAAGCTGACCGTCCGACTAAGGGTGGAAAGTGGCCGGCAATGATAGGGTTAGTGCCTCTCTCTCTCTCAGTACTTCCTCCCTCTTTCTCTCCTTTACCTCTCCTATGTGGGTCCTCGCTGACTGTTTATTCCCATTCTTCCCTGGTGCCGACCGTACCATAGTGTCTCTGGATCCATCAACTGCTCGAACTTAACTACGGAGGGTTTGCAAACAGCTGTTTCTGGCACGCCATCTCCTTCTTTCCTTCTGTCTCTCTCTCACTCTCTCTCTGGGAGTACTGGACCTGATGCCTGGCAGCTTGTTCTGAGAGAGCCTGGGGTGGGTCGGGGTTGGGGTGGGGGGTCAGCTTCCGACCCTGGGATTGAGCGCCCCGGGAAATCCTCGCCTCTCCCGGACTGTTAAGGCTGTTGCAGGGACGCGGTTGGAATTGGGAAGGATAATGCAGCGGCTGGTTTGCAGGTTCCTGAGCGTCGTTTCGTTTCTGTGCCTTCTGGAAGCAAACGGTGGCATCAGGTAAGTGATTGCAAGTTCCGAGCCTAATCTCCATCACTGAAGAATCCTTCAACCATTGATTTCATGGTTTGAGTTGACGGTGATCTCAAGAGTGAAATAATCTTCACTCCCCCCCCCCCCCCCCCCACCACCACCACCACCAATCCCCTCTGGCCAAAGATTGCTATTCATTTTGATATTGAATCCAGTGAGAGTTACACTGTCTCCTGTCGCTCTGCAGGCAGCTCCGGACAGTGTCGCCTCCGCACTCAGTTCCCCGGAGCAGTCACCGGCAGGGCGGAAAGTTGTCCCGTCCCAGCGCGGAAGCCACCGGGACTCCGGAATCCGGCTCACACCCTCGATCCGGCGTCATGGTGATCCGCTTCCCAGTAAAAATGGTGTTCCTGCTTGCCAGGGATACAGTGCTATCTCACAGACAGGAATCCTGGTGATCCAAGCAGCTCTCCATAGGCAGCACTCCAGATAGTCAGCGGAATGTATGTACAACAATCCCATTTACAGCGCTATAGGGAGACAGCAATCTATACGCAAGTGCTATTTACAGCGCTATAGGGAGACAGCTGAATGGATATACAACAGTCCCATTTACAGCGCTATAGGGAGAGAGCGGAATGGATATACAACAGTCCCATTTACAGCGCTATAGGGAGACAACAGAATGTATAGTCCCATATACAGCACTCCAGGGAGAGAATGGAATGTATATACTAAAGTCCCATATATATAGCACTCCAGGAACACCATATAGTCCCCATATACAGAGCACCAGGGAGAATGCAGAATGTATATACAATAGTCCTATATGCAACTATCTTATGTACAGCATTTCAGGGAGGATGCAGAATGTATATACAACAGTCCCGTATACAGCATTTCTAGGACAATGCAGAATGTATACACAACAGTCCCATATACAGCACTCCAGGGAGAAGCAGAATGTACATACAATAGTCCTATATGCAACATTCCAAGGAGACAGTGGCATTTATGTACAATAGTCCCATATACAACCCTCCAGGGATGGTGCAGAATGTATATACAACAGTCCCATATTCAGCATGACAGAGAGAGAATGGCATGTATAAATTACAGTCCCAGATATAACACTCCTGGGGTTTCACTTTGTCACATAAGCAAAACAGAGTGAAATCATAATAAAACAAAGAACTATGGGTGCTGGAGATCTGAACCACATACAGAAGTTGCTGGCGAAACTCAGCAGCCGTGGAAGACAGCGGAGCTAATATTTCAAGTCTGGTTACTCTTCATCAATCTGTTCTGGTGAATTATGGTAAACATTGCAGAAAATAACAGAAAGCAAGTGCAAACTGTTAGGGTTTACTTTTCCATGTTCTTAGAGTCTGTATCAAATGATCACTGTGAGGTCAAAGATGATAAGTGGGCAAGATTGCCTCGCTACCAAAGGGGAAATATGATATGACCTAATGAAAGTTGCTTCCTCCAAGCGCCTCAGCCAAAAGTAAAATATTTTGTGAATTGGAGGCACATTAGTTGAATGCAGATAAGGGTGCTTACCTTTTGTCAGAGATTTTGAATCAAATTCTCCAGAAAGATGATCTGTAACTGAGTATAGGCAGACTTTAATAGTTTTCAAAAAAACATATTTAATACTTGCAATGTGCACTGGCAAACTTCAATTTGGGGACCTTGGATCAGTATAGAGTTATAGAGTTATAGAGTCAGAGAGATGTACTGCACGGAAACCGACCCTTCTGTCCAACTCGTCCATGCCAACCAGATATCCCAACCCAATGTAGTCCCACCTGCCAGCACTTGACCCATATCCCTCCAAACCTTTCCTATTTGTATATCCATCCAGATGCCTTTTAAATGTTGCAAATGTACCAGCCTCCACCACTTCCTCTGGCTGCTCATCCCATACACGTACCACCCTCTGCATGAAAACGTTGCCCGTTAGGTCTCTTTTATATCTTTCCCCTCCCACCCTAAACCTATGCCCTCTAGTTCTGGACTCCCCCACCCCAGGGAAAAGACTTTGTCTATTTACCCTAACCATGCCCCTCATAATTTTATAAACATCTATAAGGTCACCCCTCAGCCTCCGACGCTCCAGGGTAAACAGCCCCAACCTGTTCAATCTCTCCCTATATCTCAAACCCTCCAACCCTGGCAACATCCTTATAAGTCTTTTCTGAACCCTTTCAAGTTTCACAACACCCTTCCGATAGGAAGGAGACCAGAATTGCCAGTAATATTCGAAAAGTGGCCTAACCGATACTAGAAATTTTATTTCTGAATTGTGCTAAAGTGCCTCATATAGACAGGCTACTAGTTGTAACTGGAGTTCAACTGTCAAAGTGGGAGATCCAGCTGGTCATGGCGGGGGGAGTGCATGCTGCTGTCTTAAAGAATCATTTTGGGGAACTAATTATTTATATTAGCTTTTGTGCAACATTGAAGGTGTTCTGCAGTGAGATAAAGAAGAGAGAATACATTGATTACCAAATTTTGAAATGACTCTAGATACTGGTCACAGGTATTTAAAGCAAGGTAGGATTAAAGACAATTTTTGTTATTGTAGAACTGGCTATTATGGTGAAGGGTAAAATTTAAGCCACAATCAAAAGTGAATGCATCTCAGGAGTGTTCAAACAACAATTTGTAGCTTCTTTAGGGTTTTTCAACTACTATTTCACTAGGAAATTCCCAAAGACTGGATCCAAAAAATGACACATAAAGAAGGACTTTTTGACAAGAATGGAGGAAGAAATCCTAAATCCTGAAAAAAAACTTGATTGGTCTCAAGGATCTTTTAGGTAAAAACAATGACTGCAGCTGCTGGAAACCAGAGTCTAGATTAGAGTGGTGCTGGAAAAGCACAGCAGTCAAGGATCTTTTAGTCTTGTGATGAATTATTTGGTCCCAGTTGTTTAATTGTGCCTTATTGGTAATGTGTATACTTGCACAGTTTGTGGAACAGGTTGACTAAGTGTTGGAAAAGCACTGCAGTTCAGGCAGCATCCGAGGAGCAGGAAAATCGATGTTTCGGGCAAAAGCCCTTCATACTCTAATCTTGACTCTAAGCTCCAGCATCTGCAGTACCCACTTTTGCCTGACTAAAATGTTGTCTTGATTCACCAAGCAGTGAGGTTTGTTAAAGAGTATACCCATGCATTTCAGGTTTGTTGATGACAGAACATTGAGGTCACTAAACAGAGTTGCAATTCAATGTGAAATAGCTGGCATAAGCCATTTGCTTAGTACCATTGTAGCCTACAGTGAGTTTCCTGTGCTGTTGAGTCTATGAAAATTAACAAATGGAACTTGACATTGTCAGAGCTGTTCAGGTAGGGGAGCTAGTGCAGGGGCTGAAGTGTAGGAAAAGGGAAGAGATTGTGTCGATGCCTCTTAAATAGTAGGAAAGGCCATAAATTATTAGAAAGATAGTCAATATTTTATTAAGTATATAAGTGAACTTCAGAGTTGCAGGAACTTCAGATTTGCTGTTTCACTAGATTTCACACACATACACCCTTTCTCTCTCTCTCATTCATACACTCACTCACTTCCTATCTCTCACAAACATACTCTCTCTCAAGTACACTACTCATACATACTCTCTCATGCACATTCTCTCTTTGGCACACACCATCTCACACATTCTTTGTGGCACTGTCTCACACACACACACACACACTCATGCACATTTTCTCTCTCATACACATTTTCTCTAACATGCTCACATACACTCTTTCTCACACATACACTCTCTTTCAAACTCATATTCACAAAAATACTCACACACACGTTTTCTGTCACACACATAATCATTCACACATGTGCATTTTAACACATACAGGTTCATGCACAGTATCTCTTACACTCTATTTCACACTTTATATATACTCTCTCACACACACTTTCTCTCTCGTACACACTGTAACACATTCTTTCACATAGACACACACTTGCTCATACACACACTCTCTCTCCAATATTTTCTTCCACACACATTTTCTTTCTCACTTTCTCTCTCATACATACTTTGTCTAACATACATTCTCTCTAACAAATCTCTCACATGCACAGACTCACACACACACTTTCTCACATACACACATCTCACATGCACATACTTATTTACTCATTTTGGCATCACAGACACTCTCACACACACTTTCTTTTTCTCAGACACACTGAGCCCTAGAAACAAACTCTCCCCCTCAGACACACACTCTCTTACACACACCCATTCTCTCTCACAAACAACTTCTCACATATGCATAGTCCCTCACATTTTCTCCCTCACACACAAAACACACTCTCAAACTCACACGTTCTCACATAGTGTCTTAAACACATGCTATCTCATGCACACTGTCTCTCTCTCTCTCTCACACACACACAGTCTTATGCATTCACAATCTCATACACAGACTGTCTCTCTCATACATACTGTCTCTGACACACACAATATCTTTGTCACACACTGTTTCATGCATGCAGAGTTTCAAACAAATTGTCTTTCTCACACAAGCTGTCTCACACACACACCACACACTCACGCAGTCTCTCACACATATTTTCTCACTCAGCCTCTCACTCATACACTCTCTCACTCATATGCTCTCTCTCACACACACGCACATACACACACACACACAGACATATACCATCTCTCTTACGGACACATGGACTCTCACATAAACTCTCACTCACACAGTCTCTCTTTCTCTCTCTCTCTCTCTCTCTCTCTCTTTCTCTCACTTACACACACACACATACACACACACACACACACACACACACACACACAGAGTCTCTCACACATATACTGTCTCACACTCACTCACTCTCAGGCACAGACTCGCACAGAAACAAATGGACCAATCAGACTAATTGATGCTGAATCTCAAACCACACAAATGTGGCATGGTATACATGTGGTCTGCATTACATTCCCATAAAATATATAGATGAACAAAGTACTTCAGAGTTATGAAAATATGGGAACCCTGAAACAAACTGCACTGTCAGAAACAGGTGCTGTAAAAACATACACTTCCTCAATAGAGATGGAGACTGATGTTGATCTGTGATCAGAAATGGGAGTCAGGCCATCAGATGTTAGTATGTTGGAGCTGTCATTCACTTTGGAGAGCATGAAGTGTTTAGGAGTTTGCTGGGACCTGACATGTCCTCAATCCCAGGCATGTTGTTGACATATGGATCATCAGCAGAAACCAGGTGATATCACTTGCTGCAGTATAAGGTGTGCATGATGTACATGATATACCCTCAGTTGGTGGCTCCTACAGGTTACATCCCAGCATTTAACATTCTGTGACTAGTGACTGTCTCTCATTCTATCACCGGCAACACTGCTGGAGATAGTTTAATTTGTTTGCTACGGTAATGCTGCCAACATGAGTGCGTGCCAACCAGTTCCCAACTCTTCATTCATGGAATTTCAAAGCTGCAATAGAAATACAGTCCTGTACCTCCAACCTGTAAGTCTATATCTCCACTCCTTCACTCAGTGTGAACACCTTTCCAATGGGGATCAGAAATCTGACAGAGCAACGCCTTTGTATGTCATGGATAGTAGTTTCATAATTCTCTCTGCTTCGCCATTGGACGGTGGGCGGTGAGAATATGATAGGATGTGTTTAAATCTCTGATCCTGGCCGGTACTGCTCATTCTGCTGGTTATGGATGTTATCCATAACAGGAATGCTCCTTAGTCCTAATCTTGTACACATTTCTTAGAGTTCTGTCAGAATACCAAATGTAAGAGTTGAAGTAAGGCTGATTACTTCAATGTAGTTACAGGTTGTTCTACTATAACACATGTTTCATTAACATAAATTCACTGTAATGTGATTGACAAACTGGGGACACTTTCTAAAGCGCAAACTTTAAAAGTGTGTGTTGGTTGTAACATGGTTACATTAGCAACACTGTCGGCACAAACTTTCTATCATGCGGGGTTGCACAAAAAGGCAATATTGCATTACAGAAGAACTACCTGTATTTTATAGTTCCATAGTCAACAATGCAACACATTACAATCAGCTGTAGTTTTCAAACAAAATCTAGCAGCAATCTGATGTTGTAGCAATGGTTCATTATTTGGAAAACTGTGAAGATCCAGACAGATATCACCATTCCTGATGAAGGGCTCTGGCCCGAAACATCGAATTTCCTGTTCTTTGGATGCTGCCTGACCTGCTGTGCTTTAACCAGCAACACATTTTCAGCAGATATCACACTTTACCAGATAGACTCTGTTGGTATCTTGAGTCCACACAGGTTGTTGTGGACTGTCTGGATTCAAGCATCTGTACCGATGAGGGTTATTCAGTGTGTGATTGACACTAATTCCTTACACAATGCAGCTGAGTTGCTGAGTCTTTCATAACAACTCATTTTGGGCCATTAATTCATCAGAATGTAGAAGTCAGAATGGAAGTGTTCAGAAGTATCAAACTCAATTTCAGTCCAAACCTGCTGAAAGGTTACCCTCGGTTCATCAGCTGCAGAATATTGGAACTATTACTAGTGCACAGCTCTCAGCAGTTATGATCCACAATAACCTAGTTCCCACAACTCTCATATCCAATCACAGGGGTTATCTTTCAGCAGGCGTCTCCTGGTCAGTTGTGTCAAGCTTGGTCTGGATTCTGTCCCCTCATTACGCGAAAATTTTAATTTGCATTTTTGGAATCACAACAATTTTGGATTCACAATAGTTTGTGTGGAGTTTCTACCTGTGCCTGTGTGGGTTTCCAGCTGATGTTCCAATTTCCTCCCACAGTCCAAAGATGTACAGGTTAGGTGAATTGGCCATGCTAAATTATCTGTAGTGTCCAAGGATGCGTAGGCTAGGTGAGTTAGCCATGGGAAATAAGGGGAAGGGAATTGGATCTGGGTGGGAAGGGTCGGTGCTGACTCGATAGGCCAAATGGCCTCTTTCAGCGCTATAGGGATTTTATGATTGGATTTTAATATTTCTAAGTCATATTGTATATTGATTTAATGCCATTGGTACTCTTGTTGCAGGTGTAGATATTAGTTTCAGGTGAACTCAATCACTATACAGCTCTTTCTCAAACTTTGCATATTTCACCACTGGATACATATCCACTGATTTCCCATTTTACATCATTGTTTTTCTGAGTCTGGATTGCAATGTGTTGCATCATAGATTGGCTGCTTCCTTTGAGGTGACTTCTCAACCTCTCCCTTCTAAGAACTGACACATCATGACCTCTAATACAGGTCTTTGCAGCACCAATTCCAGCAAACCACACTGACTCTTGCTGTGTTAAATCTGTGAGTGGTTTCATTATATCTGAAAATGCATTTCAGATAGTGAGCCGTTTCAAGAATTTGCTGGAAATTGCTACAGTAGTCAGTGTTAGCATCTTCAAAACTGCTGTAACTTTGGCTGGATCACTAATAATTCTTCTTCCATTGCAATGTGTTGAATAATAAGTATTTCTTGCCATTTGATGTTGTCTGTGTTTAGTGAATCCATGTAATTAAGCATCCAACGTTCCGACTGTCAACAGAAAATGACCTGATAACTGATGTCCCCAATCATTGGATTTAAAGCAGATAATGAGAGTGCCATTCTTTTAATGTACCATTGAACTGATCTGTGAGGTTAATGTTATGACAAGAATGGCGTCCTATCTGATTAAGTTATCGAGGATTCTCTGCACCTTATCACTTATAGCTACAGGTCCTCAATATGGTATACATTATTTTAGGGTGATTCAGTGCTCCACACCATCACTGAATCCTTGAGGATGTTTCTTTATTAAACAGTGTTTGTAATTCTTGAGCATGTGTTGCAGCACTGGGGCTCTATCCATTTTATCATTCTCTGTGTACATAGTGATGAGCATCTAAGGCAGGCCATCCTGTCCACCAGAGTAATGCTATCAACAAGTTTATACCTAAAATCAACATCATTGACTAAGATTTGATCTTGTATTTTTAAATAAGCGGATTTGCTCAATGCACTCCAGACTATCATTGTTGCCTTATTTGCCTGTAATCTGTGAGATTTAGAATCCAGTAGTTTTCTTTTGTGTGTGTGGAGCAAATTGTGCTTCAATTTTATTTGAAACCTTTAATTGCCTGATTCCAATATTAGACACTCGAAGTTTTCTGAACCAATAATGTTAGCCGCATTGATGACAATGTTTCCTTTTGTCCTTGATGCTTCTACTATTACTCGAAGTTGTTCTTAGCGTTGATTAGAAGGGAAGCCAAGCAGGGGAGGTGGAGCAGCAATGGCAGGAGTTTCAGGGCTGTAATTCAGAAGGCACAGCACAAATTAATTCTTAGGAAGAAGAAACATATTAAGGGGAAGATGAGGCAAACTGGGCTGAAAAGGGGAGTTGAGAACAGTATAAAAACAAACACACTTTTCCATGTGGACAATTAGGAATGAGCTATGAATGTCACCCTAACATGCTGGACCCACATGCAGTGAACAGCCGAAAAGACATGCTGTTTAAAATGATCCACCAGTCTTTGGGGCGTGCAACCTATGTACCTGGCAGCAAATTTTATTCAGCACGCTAGCATGCTAGACAGAATGTCTTTTGACTTTATGGCAGCAGTCTGTTAGTGAAAGATGCCACTCATGTTGCTATGTCTGTTTTCAATAAACACTGGTCGAACTCAACCAGTTTAAAAAATGCAGAATATAAAATCTAACAACAGGTTTGATGCTTTTATTGGAGAACACTTGCAGAATAATTCTGAGTTAAGATTTACGCCAACAATGGTTTTAAGATGATCAATCAAGTTCGTAATGTGGTTCACTTATGATCGCTGGAACCGACCTGCATTCATATGTGCAGGTCGCACTTTTACACGGTTAAAGAGAATAACCAGCTATTGCATTTTTTAAAATTAAGCTGAAGCAACAATTTTCATTGGCGTCTCAA
The DNA here is from genome assembly GCF_020745735.1 of Hemiscyllium ocellatum. Taxonomy (NCBI): domain Eukaryota; kingdom Metazoa; phylum Chordata; class Chondrichthyes; order Orectolobiformes; family Hemiscylliidae; genus Hemiscyllium; species Hemiscyllium ocellatum. Next base: position 42,797,926 of record NC_083411.1, on the reverse strand, counting down.
CAATTCAGAGTTGACTTGCCAACAAATCTTTTCTCATGCAGTATGGTGTGGATTTGTTGGACCAAAGGGCCTGTTTCCACACTGTAGGGAATCTAATCTAATCAAAACAAAAATAGTGCTCCCATTGATGTTTGGCATTCCTGCATTTCAGCTGAATAATTGAGAATGGCATATCTCTTTTACGAAGCACTAGAGACCAATTTTTTTTAAAAAACGATCTCAGGACCTCAAATTCAAAAGAAGCAAATCAATTCAATAATTATTAACCTGAAATATATTCAAGGTCAGAAAATCAAAAGCAATCTGGTGACAAGTATCTCAAGCCAGACTAGGGGTCAGTGAATTGAGAGAGACTTGGGGTCACTGAATGAGGAGAGAAAGAGAGACTCAGGGTCAGTGAATCAAGAGAGACAGACTTGGGGTTAGTCATATCCCTTCTGTAATTGCCAGTATCTATCCCTGTGAGTGACCTCATGCTAACCTCCAGAGAGATCAAGTTTATGCTATGAGAATGAGTGTCAGCAAGGTCACCTCCCTTGGTGAATTACTGACTGGACATGACAATGGGGAAGAGTGAAACCAGTATCCACTTCAACTGTGCTACCTGTCCTATTGGATTCTGGGTGATTGTGTTGCTTTACAGCTCCCAGTCCAGCATTCTGCGCTGAGCCTGCAGCCTGTTGCATGATCTCGTGGGTCTTTACAAGAGGGTCAAGGGTATTAGGAGAAAGCAGGAACAGGCTACTGAATTAGATGATCAACCATGATCATATTGAATGATCAGCAGGCTTGAAGGGCTAAATGGCCTACTCCTGCACCTATTTTCTATATTTCTGTGCTTCTATGGGTGGAGTTTAAGGCAGCTTCAACATTAACTCTTAATGGATGATGAAGGGTTTATGCCTGAAACGTCCATTTTCCTGCTCCTCCACTCTCATCTTGACCCTGCAGGAGACTAGTCTCACTCTGTCAGGGCTGACCTTGAAGATGTAACACATTTTGAACATAACCTTTGCCTTCTTTGTCCAGTAGGAAAGCTGTGGTTTCAACAGTGAACAGTGAACAGCTTCTCCACCACATATAATTTTATCTGCCTCTTTCTATTCCTTAGACCAGTGTCTTCCAGGGAATCTGACACCAAGTCCAGCAACAGACCATCGTCATCACCCTCCGATTTCCTCGACAAACTGATGGGGAAGACCTCGGGCTACGACGCACGGATCCGGCCCAATTTTAAAGGTACGGCTTCCCTCATCCAGCTCCAAACTGCTTTGATTCTGTCCCTCACTCCCTCTGTATCAAAAGTCCCAAAGCATCCCCATTCCCCATCTCTCCTCACATGGACCAACTAATTGGATATCACAGCATGCAACGAAAGAGGCCATTCATGCCATCATTGCAGATGCTGGTCACCATGATATCTGTACATGGTGAGGCCCGAGACAGAGTTTACAAACTATGAAGAGATTTTTCAAAACAGTGCTTCGCCAGCTTGTGATTTTTCTAAGTACCAGAAAGGCTCAGGTTGAACCATCCTCCTCTGAAGCGAGGCCATATTTTCAAGGCTTCACTCCTCTGGGAACCACCTCCCCCAACCCCAGCCCACCCTGAGAGCGTAGGTTTCTAGAAACTTCCATTGTAAAATGCAGTAACTGCAACTGAGGAGCCCTCTTTCATTGAATGTGATTATAACCAAGGTGTTAACAAAGTTTAAAAGAGAGCTGAGGAGAGACTATTTCATTCAGTCAGAAAAACAGAACCAAGTGCAATTACCTTAAAGTTTAGAGCTGTAGAATCACAAAATGTTGAAGTCAGAAGGAGGACAGTTAGACCTTCACTCTATTGGCAGCTCACTGCAGTCCCACTCACTGTGCTTTGCCTGGACATTGTGAATATTTCCCCTTCAGGAAATGAATCATTTCCTTTCTGAAAGCCTCGTTTGCACCTGCCTCCAGTACAGTGTCAAAGCCTGACCACTCATAATGTGAGAAAGGCTTTCCTCATATTGTCTTTGTTCTTTTGCCAATCACATTGAATCGGTGCATTCTGTTTTTGATGCTTCAACCAATAGGAACAGGTAAGAATATGAAGAGATATGGTGTAAGGAGGGTTAATGCAGTTTGTCCAACAATTGATTATGATTTAATTGATTGTTAAAGCAATTTCAAAGAGCTGAATGAGTACCTCCTGTACACATGTATCATGTGAGAGGGCTGAATGGCCTCCTGTTCCTATTTAATAGCCTTGAAGGCATGAATGGTTTCTGCATTTTTCTATTCTGCATACACAAGGAGCTTAATGACTTTCTGTTTGAATGTGCCAGACCAGAGCAACTATTCTCTTTCCGATTTGAATTGCCATGTAGTATTCTGACCCAATTTATTGCTAATTCCAGACGTTAAATGGGACGGACCCTGCAGATAGGTCCCTGGGTCCTTTTGGGATCCATCCCAAATATTGAGGGAGGCAAGAGAACAAATGCTGGAGCATTGGCAGACATTTTTGTATCCTCTGGCCACTGTTGAGGTCCCTGAGGAGTGGGGAATAGCCAAAATTGTCCCATTGTTTAAGAAGGGTAACAGAGATAATCCAGGGAAATTATAGGCCTGTGAGCCTCACATCTGTGGTCGGGAAATTTTGCGTTTAGAAGCAAGTGCACTTATTAGCGATAGAGATCATTGTTTTGTGCAGAGGAGGTCACGCCTCATTAACATGATGACGTTTTTTGAGGAAGTGACAAAGATGATTGATGAGGGAAAAGCAGTTGAGGTTGTCTACATGGACTCCAGTAAAGCCATTGATAAGATTGGTACAAAAGGTGAAGTCATGTGGTATCAGGAGTGAGATGGCAAGATGGATACAGAACAGGCTTCGGAGACAGAGTGTAGCGGTGGAAGGATTGGTTTTCGAATGAAGGGTGGTAACCTGTGGTGTTTCACAGGGATCAATGCTGGGACCTTTGCTGTCCATTGTCTACACAAATGATTTGGAAGAAAGTGTGGCCAGTCTAACTAGTAAGTTTGCAGGTAATACAAATATTGGCGGAGTGGTGGATAGTGAAGAGGATTGTCAGAGGATACAGCAGGATATAGAATAAGTTGGAGGCATGGGCAGAAACATGCTAGGTGGAGTTTAATCCACACAAATGTAAAGTGATGCATTTTGGAAGGTCAAGTACAGGTGGAAATTATAGAGTGAATGGCAGAATCCTTTGGAGTATTGATTGCAGAGGGATCAGGGTGCACAGATCTACAGATCACTGAAGGTGGCAGTTCAGGTAGATAAGGTAGTAAAAAAGGCCTATTGCCTTCATTGGAAGGGCATTGAGTACAAGGATATAAAGTAATGCTGCAGTTTTATAGAACTTTATTGAGGCCACACTTGGAATATTGCGAAAAGTTCTGGTCACCACACTACCAGAAGGATGTGAATGTTTTGGAGAGGGTACAAAAAGGTTCACCAGAATGTTGCTTGGTATGGGGGATTTTAATTAGGAAGAAAGGTTGTATAGACTGGATTTGTTTTCACTGGAATGCTGAAGATTGATGGACGACCTGACAGAAGTTTATAAGATTGTGAATGGCAATGGATAGAGTGGCAAATGTGAGGCTCTTTCTCAGGGTGGAGGAGGGGGATGGTGGAAATTTAAAAAAGACACACAAGACAAGTTTTTCACGCAAAAGGTAGTGAATGCCTGGAATGTACAACCAGAGGTGGCGGCGGAAGCAGACACAATAGCAGCATTCAAGAAGCACTTGGATGAATATCGGAGGAAATAGAGGGATAGGGATCCTATAAGTGAATACACTTTTAGTGTTGGCACAGGCTTGGAGGGCCTGCTCCTGTGCTGTACTGTTCTTTGCTCTTTTGTTAAAGGCAGGACACTACTACTTTGAGTACTGCAGCTGAGAACAAACACACCATTTCTGCCAATTTGCCATTGATTGTTCACCAAAGCCTGTGAATAAATTCATAGCACAAACTGTTCTCTGTGGCATTGCCCACTGAATAAATACTTGCATCAGTATAGAGCCCTTCACAACCTCACCATGTCTGAAAGGGTTTTGTAATCGATGAAATTAGTTGGCAGTTGTAACATAGGAACAACAGAAAATTTACACACTGAGAGATTCCACAGACAGCCATCAGGTAGTGACCAGTAATTAGCTTAGCAATGTTGTTTACGTGATAAATATCAGTTGTTGCCTCAGGGAAGCAGGGTAAAGAATTGTTTGAATTGTTTCTTCTGGAATGGATTTAATGTATTGATCACTCATATAAAACCTGAAGGTTTCACAGTGATACATTTGTTGGGATTTGTCCCGCTCTTCTCCTGCAGAAGAAAATAAGAAGCAACTATTAGCTCCACTAATGAGGAAGAATTTCGTTCCTGTTTTGTTTGGCACCGATTCCTGCAAACTGTCCCCAAATTAGGCACAAATGAACCATTGCTCCAGTTAACTGCTGAGACTCGGCCACACAGGGTCAGCACCAGTTGAACAATGCACAGGCCCACATGTGGCTTTCAAAAATTGGGAAGCAGTTAGATCTTCGACCAGGCAGCTCAATATACCCAGTGAGCTACAAACAGAGCTGCTTGCTGAGGAATCTGGGCTGCAAATAACAAACAGTTGCTGCATTAAGAGAGAGAGAGGAGTCAACACATAATGACAGTTGAGACACTGGGTCAAAATCCTAGAATGACTCCCTCCCTCATAGAATTATGGGATTACCTACACCAAACGGGCTGCTGCAGTTTAAGACTACCTTCACTGAGATGAGCAACAATGCTGGCCAATCTCACATCCCTTAAATGAATAAAGGAAAAGAGGATGAGATAGAGTGGAAAGCAAGGAGGGGCAAGTGATGGGGGGAAAATAAAAGGGTGAAATAGCAATTTTAATAAGAAAACAGTGCGGGGAAACTCTGTAATTAGGCAGGGCAGTAAAAGGTTCACATTGTTGTGGGAGATCTCATACACAGCAATAAGGCTATGTCTTAGGTTCAAACAGGACTGTGTGCTGAACGTTCCCATTACATGATATTTGGCAGAGACTGTGTATTTAATGAGCCAGTTACAAGACCAGACGACGAAGGATGGTGAGGGTGAATCAGGGCATGAATCTGTTAGATTGGAGGTGACACTTTTCAGGACAGTCAGTCTGTCCACCCGTCATAGCTTCACACAATATCTGCATCCTTGGTTACCACGGACAATACATTCAACAGGACAGGTATGAGCACACACTCCAACATTCCAGTGAAAAAGGTCCCAGACTATCCAGGCTGTCCTTATAACTCAAACCCTCCAGTCCTGGCAACATCCTGGTGAATCTTTTATTTAGCCCAATTTAATGATATTTTTCCTATAGCAGGGTGACCAGAGCTGTACACAGTGTTCTAAAAGTGATCTCACTAATGTCCTGTCCAACTTCAAAATAATGTCCTGATTCTTTTACTCAATGGTTTGAGCAATGAAGGCAAGCATGCGAAACACCTTCTTAACAACCTTGTCTATCTATCATGCAACATTCAAAGGACTATATACGTGAACCCCTAGGTATCTCTGTTTGACAACACCGCCCAGGGCCTTGCCATTAACTGTAAAGTCCTGCCCTTGTTTGTTTTACCAAGATGTAATACCACATATTTATCCAAATTAAATTCCATCTGCCACTCCTCAGTCCATTAGCCCAATTGATCATGACCCCTTTGTAATCTTAGATAATCTTCATCACTGACAACTATACCATCAATTTTGGTGTCATCACAAACTTACTAACCATGCCTTCTAAATTCTCATTCAAACCATTGAGGTAAATGACAAACAAAAGTGGATCCAGCACCAATCCCTGCGGAACACTGCTGGACCTAAACTTCTAGTCTGAAAAACAACCCTCCACCACCACCCTCTTGTCTTCTACTGTCAAGCCAATTCTCAAAGTCATTTGAAAAGATACAATGCAGTATGCATATTGGCAAAATTCAGCCCAGAGATTAAAGATACAGGGAAAAAAATAAGAAATAGAAAGCAAAGAATGGTGATGAACTACTGTTTTTCACATTGGAAGGAAGTATATAGTGATATATTTCCGAAGTGAATATTAGAACCACTACTCTTTTCGATATTTATATGAATGATCTGAGTTTGGGAATACAGGACATCTCTTCAAAGCCCACACGTTACACAAAGGTTGAAAATATAGTAAATAATGAGGAGGAAGGTAAGAAACTTTGGGAGGATATAGCCCTCTGGTGAAATGTATAGACATATAACAGATGAAATTTAATAAAGGGAATTGTAGAGAGGCGTATTGGTCAGTAGAAGGAAGAGAAGCAATATAAAGTAAATAGTAAGATCGTAAACTGGGGATGTATGTACACAAATCTTTGCATGCGGCAGAACAAGTTGAGAAAGCTGATAAAAACAAAGTAGACAGATTCTTTGGATTTATTAATAAAGCAATGGAGATACAAAGCAAGAATGCTAAGCCTCAGCTGCATTGTTGTATTCATATTTTAGGGACAATGTCATGACAGTAAAGTGTGTATAGGATGCTGTCAGGAATGAGTGAGCTCATCTAAAGGGAGACATTTGAGAAATTGGGATTTTTGTCCAGCGCTATTGCGAGATTTAACAGAGATGTTCAAAATTTCTAATTTCCTCCGAGAATATTCTATTTCTGCTGGTGGGAGAATGAATGAGTGCCGAAGATTTTGAATAACAATGGGCTATAGACTTCTGGGTGGAAGTAGTTTCTGGCCCCCTTACTGTAGTTCTACTGTTGAAGAAAGCATCAAATTTGAATAATTAGAGATTGCAACAAAGTCAACATTGTAATTGTGTGGAGATTTAACCTTCAAGTAGATTGAGCTAATCAAATTAACAAAACATAGCCTGGAAGATGAATTCGTAGAAGGCTTTTGTGACAGTTTCCTGGAATAATTACATTTGGAACCAACTTATAATAAAGTTACCTTGTACCAAGAATTATGCAATGCGGCAACGTTAACTAGCAACCTCATAATTAAAGATTAATGGGGATAAAGTGATTGTAATACCATTGAATTCCATATTAAGCTTGAAAAATTGACTTACTTCCACCCTAACATTGAACTCTAAAATTAAGTAAAGCAAATTTGTCAGTAAGAGGAAAGAGCTGAGAAAATTTGAATGATAATAAATAAAGTGAAAATTTAAAGAACTAATTCATAATGCTCAACAAAAATACATTAAATTAGAAAAGCAAAAACTCAGTTAGAGAGGCCTGGCACTGACTTACTAAAGAAGTTGAGGATGGTATTAGATTAAAATAAGAAGCTCGTAATATTGCAAACAATAGTTAAAAAAAACTTAGGATTGGACATTTTTTGGAAACCAACAAAGAGTGATCAATTTTTTATTAAAATGGGGTAAATGTAAAAGTAGTCAGGAATATAACAAAATGAATAGTAAGAGCCTTAGCAAGTCACAACTATATTTAATACTAGGTAAAGAGACCAAGAATTGTTAACAATTGTCCAGCTTTGTTAACAAAATACAGCAGTTTGAAAATTTAAGTTATGAACAAAATGCAAGGAGGTTGCTCAGAGACTGGGAGCAGAAGAAAGTCATTCAACACTTTCTACCTGGTTCATCATTTAATGTGATCAGAGCTGATCTTCTATCTTACTGTCTCCACAGTCTTCTATGGTAGAGAATTCCACAAGTTCACGACCTTTGGAGTGAAGAAAATTATTCAGACTTTAGTTATCAATGGTCTACCCTCTATCCAAAGATTATATCCCTGGTTCTGGTCTCCATTTTCAGGGAAAATGTGATCCCTACATCACAGTCCTGTGAGAATTTTATATGTTTCAATCAGTTCCAATCTATTCTTCAAAACTCGAGAAAAGATACGCCAGTCAAAGAAATCTCTCCTCATCAGACAGTCCTGTCAGCATCTCTGTTATCAGCCTAGTGAACATCTACTGCAATCCTACAATGGCAAGTACATCCTTTCTTAATTAGAGAGACCAAAACAATACTCCAGGTGTGGTCACACTGATACCCTGTCTAACCAGAGTAAAACCTATCTACTTCTAAACTCAAATCCTCCTGCAGTGAAGGACAATTTGCCTTTCTAATTGCTTGCAGCACCTGCCTGTCTACTTTCATTGATTGGTGTAGAAAGATACCTGGATCCCTTTGTACAACCACATTTCCCAATAATATCATCATTTAAATAGTACTGTTCCTTTTGGTAAAGGAAAATTGGTATTTTTCCACCCAAAGTGTATAGCCTCACGTTTAGCCACATTGTACTGCATCTGGCATGTATTTGCCCACTAACTCAACTTGTCTAAATTACCTTGAATCCTCCTTGAATTCTCCTCACAACTCACAGGCCCACCCAGTTTTATGTCATCAGAAAATTTGTAAATGTTGCTGTTGGTTCCCTCATCCAGGTCATGTACCAAGTGTAGCTGGGACCCAAGGACTGATCCTTGCAACACCATATTAGTCATTCCCTACCACTCAGAAAGAAGACCCACTTATTCCCACTCTGGGTTTCCTGTCTGTCAACGAATTCTCGATACGTCAGTATATTATCCCCTTTCCCATATGCTTTAACTTTGCCCTCTAACTTCTTATGAGGGACCTTATCAAAAGCCTTCTGAAAATCAAATACCCAACATCCTCTCATTATCCTTCATCTACTCTTTAGTTACATCCTCAAACATCTGCATGATGATTTGTCAATCATAATTTTTCTTTCATAAACTCAGCCTGACTCTGTTCAGTCCCATTAATACTTTCCAAATATTCTGTTATCAGGTCTTTAATAATAGGCTCGGGAATCTTCTCCATTAGTGATAGAAGACTAACTGTCTACAGGCTTTTTTTTCTTTCCATCCACTTTCAAATAGTGAGGTGACAGTTTCCACTCTCCAATCTGTAGGAACTGCTCCAAACTTTATGGAAGATGATCACCAATGTATCTAACATTTTGAGACCCCTACCTTTAGTACTCCATGATGGACACTATCAAGCCTTGGGCATTTGTCAACCTTTAACCCCATTCACTTCATTAACGCCATTTTCTGATTTCAAAGCATGAGTTCAATATGGACTTGAGTGTACTCACATGAAAAACAGAAAATTAACAAACGTTTCATACAAGCAATTAGGGAAGTAAATGGAACACTGGCCTTTCTTAAAAAGGGACTAGGATACAGGAATAAGGGAGTGTTGATATGATTGTACAGGGCTTTAGTGAGACCATATCTGGAATATCTATACATTTTTGGTTTCCATATTTCAGAGAGAGTATACTTGCTTTGAAGGTAGTTCAGTGAAGGTTCTCTCAGTTGGATCTTGGGATAAGAGGATTATTCTCTGATTTAATTGGGTTGGCATTCTCTGAAGTTTAGAAGAAGTGTAATATTTCAGTGAAACATAGAGGATTCTGAAGAGACTTGACAGGCTACAAACTGAAAGATTATTTCTGCTGGTCAGGGACAGCTAAATCACAGGGCAAGGTCACATGATAAAGGATGAATAATGACAAAGAAAAATTTCTTCACTCAAAGGGTTGTGAATCTTTGGAATTTTTGATCCCAGAGGATTGTGGCTGCTTCATCATGAATATATTTAAATCTGATAAAGACAGATTTCTTTCAATCAAGCCATATGCAAAATGGGTAAAAGACTAGAATTGAGACAGGAAATCAGACATTTCAGCCCACTGCCCTCTATTGCACACTTATATGCTCATCTTCAGTTTTTTTTACCACTGCCCTTTCTTTTTCATGCCCTCTCAGGAGTAGGCAGCATGAGGAGGTGGGTGGCAAGAATGGGAGTAGGTGGCCCAGGGCATTGGGGCGTAGGGAAGGTCGAACCCTTGTTTTTTTTATTATTAGATTACCTACAGTACGGAAACAAACCTTTCAGCCCAACAAGTCCACACCGACCCTCCAAAGAGTAACCCACCCAGACCCAGTTCCCTCTGACTAATGCACCTAACACTATGGGCAATGTGAGGAGTGTGAACCCACCATGACCATGTGATTGTGGACTGTGGTGTTGAACTGTTAACTGTGTTTCTGCCTTTTAATAAGAAATTATTAATTATATTTTCCTTATTGTACCAAAGACGATGATCTAAATGGTGACTTGTAAATCTTTCATGACACTCATGTGCGCATGTGACAATAAACCTAATTCAATTCAACTCTTTAATACCATGACATATGGAGTGGTGGAGCAGACAACAGGACAGAGAACTCAACACCTGCTCCTATTTCCTCTAGCCTTATGATCAAAGGCACAAAGTTGGTCAAACAAAGCCAGCAACATGTTAAGAATTATATTTTACATAGTGGGAATGTGCTTTCTAAAGAAATCTTGGAAGGCAAAGAAGTAGCAGGGCTAGGTGGAAAGAACAGGTGAATGACCTCAAAGAGCCAGCATGCACACTACCAGTAGAATGGCCTCCTACTGTGCTGGAAGAGAGGATGAGAAGGGGAGTGAGAAACAGTGAGAGTGACCGAGAGTGCAGGATGAGGGCAAAAGGTCCTCACAGCACCAGGGTCCAAAGTTCAATTCCAGCCTTGGGCAACTCTCTGTGTGGAGTTTGCACATTCTCCCTGTGTCTGCGTGGGTTTCCTCCGGGTGGTCTGGTGTCCTCCCACAGTCCAAGGATGTGTAGGTTAGGTGAATTGGTCGTGCTAAATTGCCCATAGTGCTAGGTGTATTAGTCAGAGGGAAATGGGTGAGTTTCTCTTTAAGTGGGCGGCACAGTGGTTAGCACTGCTGCCTCACAGCACCAGAGACCTGGGTTCAATTCCCGACTCAGGCAACTGACTGTGTTGAGTTTGCACATTCTCCTGTGTCTGCATGGGTTTCCTCCGGGTGCTCCGGTTTCCTCCCACAGTTAAAAAATATGCAGGTCAGGTGAATTGGCCATGCTAAATTGCCCATAGTGTTAGGTAAAGGGGTAAATGTAGCGGAATGGGTGGGTCGCGCTTCGGTGGGTCGGTGTGGACATGTTAGGCCGAAGGGCCTGTTTCCACACTGTAAGTAATCTAATTTAAGACTCTGTGGTTCTCGAATCCCAGGGCCTGTGCCTTCCTTTTGCTGATCATAGTGCCTCAATCTCCTGCTACACCAGGCTTCAGGACTCAGAGACACTTACAGTGACTCTATTATTGTGATGAAGTTGTCCCGAACACTCCCTCTACTTTAGATCCCCAGTGAACTGGGAAATCCTATTGGTCTGATTGTGACTGGTGCTGCCTCAGCAGTAAATTGCCAGAATTGTAATATCAATCTCCTCTCCACTCTCCTCCCTTATTCATACTGCCTTCTGGATAGGTGGCACTGAATGGCTGTGTCTCTGCCCTGATGATTTACACCATGTAGGAATCCCTCATCAGGTGGACTGAAAATATAAGAAGGTTCTTATTCCCATTTAAATTGGGTGGAACATATCATTGATGTGTAAATGTAACATTTCCAGAAGCTGTATAGATTGAATGATGTCTGATCATAAACAAATATTGCAAAATGCATCCATATATGCCATACAATGAGCCACTAAGCTATTGAAAGTGAGCAGTCTGTGCCACTTCCTAACCAGTGCAGAAGAGAAGCATTTCTGTCTCTCACCTTCTCTCTGTCCATCTGCCTTAACCTCTTTACCTCTTTTTTGATGTCTTGAGCTTTTATATACTTGTCTGTGCTTCTTTTATTTCTCTCTCTCTGTCTCTCTTTTACTCTCTTTTTGTCACACCCCTAATTCTGACTGCATTTCCCTTCCTTGTTGCTCTCTCTGTCTAGCCTTTCTCCCTAACTCACCTTCTGTCACAGCTTTGGTCTTCTCCTTTCACACTCTCTGGCCCACACCTCTTTTCTCACACACTTCTTTACTCTGACCCTTTCTCTCTCATGCTCTCCCTTTTGCCCTCATCCTGCGCTCTCGCTCACTCTCACCATTTCTCACTCCCTTTCTCATCCTCTCTTTCTCTCATGCTCTCAACTTTGATCTTTTTTTTCACCTTCTCTCTCACCTCTAACCTTGCTTTCAAGCACTTGCTCACTCTCACTATTATTTTCTTGCCCTTGATCACTCTTTCCTTCTGACCTCTATCTCTTTTGCCCTTGCTTTCTTTCTTTTTCACCTAATACCCACTCCCTTAGTCCAGCTTTCTATCATTCTCCCTCTTTGCCCTGGTCTCAATGTCTCTTACCTTCATCCCCTCTCTGTTCCTGATTGTCAATCTCCTGCCTTTTCAGTGTCTCTTTCTTACTCCTCTAACTATTGTGTTCTTTGTTTTCCAGGTCCTCCAGTGAATGTCACTTGCAATATTTTCATTAACAGTTTTGGTTCAGTGACTGAAACGACCATGGTGAGCATTGGACTGGGTTATCTGTTTCAATTGTGTGAGATAGTGGCAATGATTACTTCACCGGCTCTTGCCCTGCTCTATTTTAATCACCTTCTTTGCAAGAACAGGTTTGCACTGAGTGGTTTCCCCTGAAGAGGACACTCCAAGTTCTGGGTTTGACTTGTTGTGTGCTGCCAGAAGTTGTATCTTACATACACAAAATTAAACTGAGACTTTGCCTGCTCTCTCAGATAGATATAAAAGATCACTTTGCACATTTCAAAGAAGGTAGGGGACTTTACCCCAGTGTTTTCCAATATTTATCCCTTTGGGAAAATCTAAACCATAGCAAAACAAAAGGGAGTGGGTGTAGACCATTTGACCGCTCAGATATGCACTGTATTCCATAAGATCATGGCTGATCTTGCCCAGGTCTCTTTAATGCTAACTCCTCATAGTGCTCAGCTCTTCAATACTTCAAGTCAACAACCTACTGTCTCTCTAAATACCTCAGTGACTACAACTATCCGCAGAAGTCCAGACATTCATTCCCCTCTGGGAGAAAAAGTTTTTTGCATCATGGTTTCAATTGAGACTTCCTCAACGTCCCCTAGTTCAAGCTATCCCCAACAATTGGAAACACCTTCTCAACATCAACCCTGTCAAGCTCCTTCTTGTCTGATTCAGCAAAATCACCTCATTCTTCTAAACTCTTAATGAATACAGGCCCAACTTGTTTAGCAGTTCCTATTAAGTCAACTCTTTCATCCCGGGAATCAATATTTTGAATCTTTTTAGAGCTCCCTTCAATGCCAATATGTCCTTTTTTTAAATGCAGGGACCAACGTTGTACACAGTGCTTCAGGTCAGGCCACACCAATACCCTGTAACAAGACTTTCCTATTTTTAAACTCCAACCCCTAACAATAACGGCCAAAATTTCATTTACCTTCTTCATCACTTTCTGCACCTGCTCCTAACTTGTTGTGTTTCACATACAAGAATGTCCAGGTCCCTTTGTGCTACACTTTTGTTTCGGAGTCTCTCCATTTTAATTATTATCTGCCTTTTTATTCTTCCTCTCAAAGTTCATGACCTCACACTTCCCAACATTAAACTCCATCTGCCAAGTTTTTGCTCCATCTATCTATATCCTTGCAGATGTTTTGTGCGCTCATCACAACATGTCTTCCATCAGTTCTTACATCATCAGCAAATGTGGATCACATTACACTCTGCTTTGTCCTCAAAGTCATTATCAATAGTAAATAGTGAAAAGGATAGCCTTACATTACTAGGCTGGTTAGATAGACTGTTCAGTGCAGTTTGAATTCAATCCAGATAAGTTTGAGATACTGCACTTGGGCAGGGCAAACAAGGCAAGAGAATACATGATGAATGGTCAGGCCCTGGGAAGCACCAAAGATCAGAGAGACCTTGGTGTGCATGTACATTGGTCCCTTAATGTAGCGGGACAGGTAGATTAGATTACTTACAGTGTGGAAACAGGCCCTTCAGCCCAACAAGTCCACACCGACCTGCAACCCACCCATTCCTCTACTCCTAACACTATAGGCAATTTAGCATGGCCAATTCACCTAACCAGCACATATTTGGACTGTGTGTGGGAGGAAACCCACACTGACGCAGGGAGAATGTGCAAACTCCACACAGTCAGTCACCTGAATCGGGAATTGAACCTGGGTCTCTGGTGCTGTGAGGCAGCAGTGCTAACCATTGTGCCACCATGCCACCCACAGATAAAGTGCTTAAGAAGGGATATTTGCACATCACCAAAGCATAGAATTTAAGGGCAAAGAGAGGATGCTGAAATTGTATATAATGTTCTTTATGGCACAGCTGGAATATTGTGCAGTTCTGGAATCCACATTATAAGAGAGAAGTGATAAGATTGGAGAGGGTGTTGAGGAGATTTACCAGAATGTTCCCTGATCTGAAAGTTTTAGTTATGAAGAGAGATTGGACAAATGGATTATTTCCTTGAAGAAGATACTGAGAGGGAACATGATTGAGGTACATAAAACTATGAAGGACATAGCTAGACTACACTGGAAGAAAGTTTTCCCCTTGGTGGAGGGATCAGTGACTAGGGGACAGCGATTTGAGAAAAAGGGAAGGAGGTTTACAGGGATGAGAAGGAGATGGGAATCCGGAACTCACTGCCTGTAAGGGGTAGAGACAGAAACCTTCATGATGTTTAAGAAGTATTTTGCTGTGCACTTGAGACACTAAGATTGGTGGAGTAGCAGATAGTGAAGGGGACTGTCAGAGAACACAGCAGAATATAGATAGTTTGGAGAGTTGGGCAGAGAAATGGCAGATGGAGTTCAATCCGTGCAAATGTGAGGTGATGCATTTTGGAAGATCCAGTTCAAGAGAGAACTATACAGTAAATGGAAAAGCCCTGGAGAAAATTGATGTACAGAGAGATCTGGGTGTTCAGGTTCATTGTTCCCTGAAGTTGGCAACGCAGGTTGATAGAGTGGTCAAGAAGGCACATGTTATGCTTTCCTTCATCGGATAGGATATTCAGTACAAGAGTTGGCAGGTCACTTGGTTCAGCCACATTTGAAGTACTGCATGCAGTTCTGGTTGCCGCATTACCAAAAGGATGTGGATGCTTTGGAGAGGGTGCAGAGGAGGTTCACCAGGATATTGCCTGGTATAGAGGGTGCTAACTATGACCAGAGGCTGAGTAGATTGGGATGATTTTCATTAGAAGGTTGAGGGGGAACCTGATTGGGGTCGACAAAATCATGAGCGGTGTAGACAGGGTGGATAGCAAGAAGCTTTTTCCCACTGGGGTCTCAATTACAAGGGGTTATGAGTTCAAGGTGAGAGGGAAAAGTTTAAGGGAGATATGTATGGAAAGTTCTTCACGCAGAGGTTGGTAAGTACCTGGAATGCGTCTCCAGCAGAGATGGTAGTGGAGGGCATGATAGCGCCATTTAAGATGAATCCAGACAGATACATGAATGGGCAGGGAACAAAGGGATACAGATACTTAGAAAATAGGTGACAGGTTTACATAGAGGATCTGGATTGGCACAGGCTTGGAGGGCTGAAGGGCCTGTTCCAGTGCTGTAATTTTCTTTGGAGAAAGTGAGGACTGCAGATGCTGGAGAACAGAGTCGAAGAGTGTAGTGCTGGAAAAGCACAGCCGGTCAGGCAGCATCCGAGGAGCAGGAGAGTTGACATTTCGGGCATAAGCCCTTCATCAGGAATAACTCTCCTGCTCCTCGGATGCTTCCTGACCAGCTGTGCTTTTCCAGCACCACACCCTTCAACTCTAATTTTCTTTGTTCTTTGAGATACTAAGGCATACAAGGTGATAGGGCAAGTGATGGAAAATGGAATGAGAATAGTTGGGTGATTGGTTTGGACAGGTGCAGACTTGATGGGCCGAAGGGATGTTTTTTCTGTGCTGTCAACCTCTATGATTTAATGACTGTATGATGTTGTGAATAGTTGACGCTGAGAACTGAGCCTTGTTATATTTTTCCAACCTGAAAAACACCTTATTCTTGAGCTTTTGTTGTTGGTGTGTTAACCAAGGCAGTGATGCAAACACTCTGCTCATAGCCCTCTTGATATCAGCAAGTTAATCCGACACAGGGGAAGGGTGTCACAAGCTGACCCATCCTGGGCTATAGGGAGGTCACCCACAACCACTTGAGCAATTGGTTGTGTTAAATTTGTCTTCCAAGCTGTGGCTTCTGACAAAGTCACATCAGATGCAAATGACAAATATCTGGGTTCAGTCAGACTACAAATTCCTTCCCCTGGAATTTAATGTCTTTGGACAAAGTCACAAGATGAAAACTTGGATCTTCACAGGACAGCAGTGATCGCTGCGATCACAAATTCCCTGGGATTGACACTGCCGTGTATTTCTGCTGGCTCTTCTGAGTTCAGCTTTCACAAAAATATGGCAGTGAGGAGGCACGATGGTTCAGTGGTTAGCACTGCTGCCTCCCAGCACCAGGAGACCTGGGTTCGGTTCCAGCCTCAGGCTACTGTCTGTGTGGAGTTTGCCCATTCTTCCCATGTCTGGGTGGGTTTCCTCTGGGTGCTCCAGTTTCCTCCCACAATCACAAAGATGTGCAGGTTAGGTGGGTTGGCCATGCTGAAATGTCCATTGTATTCTGGCTAGGTGGATTAATCATGGGAAAATATAGGAATATGGGTCTGGGTGGGATGCTGTTTAGAGGGTGGGTATGGACTTGCTGGACTGAATGGACTGATTCCACATTGTGAGAATTCCATCTGCACCCACCAGGGACAGAGTAAAGTCAGCAGGGGGCACCCACTTCCAGACATGGGCATGGTCATCCTAAATCTCCAATGTGCATGTGAGACTTAATGGGCAGGTGCTCAAGTGAAGAGCTATACACTACAACCTTAATTATCCAAATTTTGGATTATCTGAACAAGTTATCGAGGTCCCGTAAAAAAGATACCCATTATTCAAACAATCTGTTATCCAAACTCTCAGTTATCCGATCAACATACTCCCTGCCTGTCTTGTTCGGATAATCGAGGTTGTTCTGTATTCTGCTGTGTGCCACAAAATGGCTACCTTGCTGAGTTTCTTACCAAGTGTGTTTTCAGGGACTGGAACCCAGCATTGATGCTTTGCATTCTGCTGCATTTGTTGGTGTTGAGGGTTGGGGTGAGGTCAGCGTATCCATCGAGGTTGGAGAGGTATTTGAGCATGCGGTAATCCATCAGATCAAGATCCTCCAAATGGAGTCTTCATTGAGCATAAAGAGGCATTGCACTGCAGTCACCACACATGACTGCCTCATCAGGAATTTCTCCATGTACAGTCACCTAATGGAGGGATTTACAGGGTGGCTGTTTGGCTGTGTTATGACTCACCTTGTCTGCAGTTTTGGTCTCTTTATCTGAGGAAGCATGTCTGGCTATGGAGGGAGTGCAGCGAACGTTTACCAGACTGATTCCTGGTATGCAGTAAAGACATGTGAAGAGAGATAGGATCGGTGAGGACTATATTCACTGTATTGTAAAAGAATGAGAGGGCATCTCATAGACACCTACAAAATTCCAACAGGAAGACAGGGTAATTGCAGGAAGGGTGTTCCTGATGACCAGAGAGTCCAGGAGTCACAGTCTAAGGATATGCAGTATGCAATTTAGGACTGAGACGAAGAGATATTTCTTTAACCATAGAGTGTTGAGCCTATGGAATTCTCTACCAGAGAAAGCAGTTATGGCCAAACTATTGAATGTTTTCAAGAAGAGTTAGATTTAGTTCTCAGGGCTAAAGGGATCAATGAGTGTGCACACAAGTCAGGAAAAGGTACTATGTTGGGTGATCAGCCAGGATCCTATTGAATGGTGTAACAGGCTTGAAGGGCTGAATGGCATCCTCCTGCTCCAATTTTCCACGTTTCTAGGGCCACCAAGTCTAGAGTAAGTCTTGAACTCAGAGCTTTTAGCGCAAACATAGGAATACTACCTTCAAAACCATATGGTGGGGGGAGTCAGATCTAGACAGAATGGATAGCCAGTTTTGGAATCAGGAGGGTAGTCAAGAGGATGTGGCTAGAGGGGATATATCAGGGAATCAGCGAGGTAGGCATGTAGTCCAGGCTGGTGGGAGCAGAGGGATTGTGAAAAGCCCCATGGAACAAACAAATTACCCATTGGAGTATAAGCTGTCTGGAAAACTCACCCCCAAATCCATTATTCCAGGTAAGATTTAACACCATATTTCTGTCATCATCTTGTCATGGCTTCCAGCCAAATTCCAAAGCAAGCAAGCAAACGTCCCAGCATCCTATCTTTCCCCATTTGCACCACTCTCTTTCCGTTTCTCTCTCCCCTCTCTTGGGAGTCGAAAAAGTCTATCAGAGCAAACAAGCCCAGAATAGCAGCCAGTGGACTGAGTGGTCTCCTCCTCTGTGTCTAAGTCTGAACGCTTGACCATATCTCACCATCCCATTACTTTATGCTGTTTTTGCTTTAATTTCTCTTTCCTTCACACCATGCCACACCCCAGCCCAAGCCTGGGGTCTGTATTGACTGTGACCAACTTGGCACTCAGTGAAGGATCCTGTGATTGTCAGGTTGTGGGCTCATTTACTTTGATCTGTTGAGTAGCAAGATTGAAGTAGATCTCTGAACACACAAAAGAAATTAGACTAGAGCTGCTTGAGAAGAGTATCAGATGGTGAAGGGGTAGTTGAAAAAGGGTGGCCACCATGGGCAACAGTGACCCAGAGGCAAGGGGGAAGGTCACTGTGTCCATTTTTGTTTATGCTCATGTAGGACAAGAGAACAGGACAGGTAGAATTGACCCATAGAGGAATGGGCAGGATAGACTAAACAGGCAGGACCCATGTCTCGAGAATAGGCCAGGTTATTTGAGAGAGTTCTTTAAAATTCTAAAAGACTTCTGTAAAGTAGTTGGAGAGAAGATGTTTCAGAAACTCAGGAGAAATGTTGAAAGCAAGAGAGTGGAGATAATGTATAAAAGCAAGGAACTGCTGCTGTACCTCTCTGGGTTGTTGATCAGACCACATTTGGAATACTGTGTTTAGTTCTGGGCATCTTACTTAAAGAAGGATGTTTAAGTTCTGCAGAGACTTCAAGGAGATTATTAGAATGACACCAGGAATGAAGGATTTTAGATCTAAGGAATGATTGTAGAAATTGGGCTTATTCTTCTTGTAGCAGAGTAGACTAAGAGGTGGCATAATTGAGGTGTTCAAAACCATGAACAATCTTGACAGGGTGGAAATATTCTATTTCCACTAGTTAGTATGTCGGTATCTAGAGATCACAATTTCACTATTGTCAACAATAGAGCTAGGAGTTAAATGAGGAGGAACTTCTTTACTCAGAGAATTGTTAGGATTTGGAATGTGTTGCCTGGGAGAGTGGTGGAGGCAGATTCCAGATGAGCTTTCAAGAGAGAGCTTGATATATAGAATCATAGAGAATGGGACTTGCTGGGTCGCTCTTTCAGGAGCCAATACAGACATGATGGGTTGATTGGCCTCTTTCTGTACTGTATAGCTCTATGATTAGGGTGGCACAGTGGCTCAGTGGCTAGCACTGCTGCCTAATGGCACCAGGCACCTGGGTTTGATTCCAGCCTCGGACAACTGTCTATGTGGAGTTTGCAAATTCTCCCCGTGTCTGGGAAGGTTTCCTCTGGGTCCTCCAGTTTTCTCCCACAATCCAAAGATGTGCAGATTAGGTGAATTGGCCATGCTAAATTGCACACAGTGTTCAGGGATGTGTAGGTTAGGTGCATTAGTCAGGAGTAAATATAGGGGAATGGGTCTGGGTGGGATACTCTTCGGAGGGTCGGTGTGGAATTGTTGGGCCTAATGGCCCATTGTAGGGATTCTGTGATCTTCTATGAGTCTATAATGTGGAACACCTACAACAGGAAGTTGTTGAGGTGAACAATTATAATCCATTACAAAGGGAAGCTGGAAAAACAAACAAGGGAGAAATGGAAGAACAGGAGATTCATATGGAGCACAGGTTGTTGGCAGAATGGTCTGTTTCTCAGCTGGGAATACAAGACAATGTGATCAGTTGGCAGTTCACATAATCCTTCCGATAGAATTGGTGGATCAAACAGCCTGTTGTTTCTCTCAGGATTATAGACTCAACGTCTTCTTACGCCAAGAGTGGAATGACCCTCGGTTAGCGTACAGTGAGTACCCTGATGACTCCCTTGACCTTGATCCTTCCATGTTGGACTCCATCTGGAAGCCAGACCTGTTTTTTGCCAACGAGAAAGGGGCCAATTTCCACGCAGTGACAACAGACAACAAACTGCTGCGGATCTTCAAAAATGGCAACGTGTTGTACAGTATCAGGTAAGGGTTGATAGCTGTCCATCTAACCCTATGCTGACCCTGTCCTGGGCGTGTTTGATGAGGACAGCATGGAGAGAATTTTATTCTGTATCTAATCCTGTGCAGTCCCAGACCTGGCTGTGTTTAATGGGAACAGTGTGGAGGGAACTTTACTGTGTATCTAACCCTGTGCAGTGCTTGACCTGGTTGTGTTTGATGGGGACAGTGTGGACGGAACTTTAATCTGTTGTAGAGTCAGAGAGTCATAGTCTTCAGAAAAAGCCCATTGGCCCATTGAGCCTGCACCAACAAAACTATCACTACAGGTGGGCTAATCCCAATTTCCTGCACTTGTCCTATATCCTTGATATTTCAAGTGCTTATCCAATTACTTTTAAGGTGTAAGGTTTCTGGCCTCCACTCTTTCACTGGCAGTGCACTCCAGATTCCCACCACCCACTGAGTGAAAATGTTGTTTTTCTCAAATCCCCTCTGAATCTCCTGTCCCTTACCCTAAAACTATGCCGCCTCGTGATTGACCCCTCAACCCAGGGGAGCAGCTGCTTTCACCCTGTCCATACCCATCATAATCTTATACACATCAATCACGCACTCCAGCAACCCCATCCAGTCCTCTTTGCTCTGAAGAAAACAATCCAAGTCTATCTAGCCTCTTCTTGTAGCTCTGTTTTTCCATCCCACGCGACATCCTGGTGAGCCTCCCCTGTAGCCCCTCCAGTGCTGTCACATCCTTCATGTCATGAGGTGACCAGAACTGCACTCCAGCTGTGGCCTGACTAATGTTCTGTACAACACCAACGTACCTCCTTGTTCTTATACTCTGTGCCATGACTGATGAAAGCAAGTGTCCCGTATGCCTTCTTAATGATCCTATTTACATGCTTTGCTGATTTCAGAAATCTGTGAATAATTGCCTCAAGATCCTTCTGTTCCTCGAAGCTACCCAGTGTCCTGCCATTCATTAAATACTCCCTCATCTTGTTTCTTGTTCCAAAGGGCATCAGCTCACACTTATCAGGGTTAAATACCATCTATCACTGCCCATCAGACCAACCCATCTATAGCTTCCTGTAACCCATAACCATCTTCTTTGCTATTAACCACCCTACCAATCTTGGTGTCACCTGCAAATCTGCTTAACATTCCCCCCATGTTTTTATCTGTATCATTTAGTTGTATAACAAACAGTGTGTCCCAGGACTGAGCCTTTCAGGGGCATGTGGAGGGGGGGTGGGGGGGGGGGGGAAGTTACACCGCTGGACACTGGCCTCCAGTCACTTCAACTGACTTCCACCACTACCCCATGCATCCGATTCCTAAGCCAATTTTTGATCCATCTCAACAAGTTTCTTTCAATTTCATGTGCTTTAACCTTCTCATGTCTCCCATGTGGTACCTTGTCAAAAGCTTTGCTAAAGTCCAGATAAACTGCACTATCTTGGGATTGTTTGATCGGCACAGTTTTTTTTTGGGAGTTTTGCTTTTCGTTTACTTTCAGATTAAAAGTATAGGGGGAGCTTTATTTTTAGGTTAAAAGGACAAAAGCAACTTTCTGTTTAAAAGAGTAGAGAAAGCTCTACCCTGTATCTAAACCAATGTTGTACCTGTCCTGGGAGTGTTTGATGAGGACTGTGTAGAGGTAGCTTTCAGTTTAAAAGAATAGAGGAAGCTTGTCGCTGACCACATACTGTACCCTTTCTGGAAGTGTTTGAGGGGTTCGGTTTAAAAGGAGCTTTGCTTTCAGTTTATAAGGTAGCTTTACTTGCCATTTAAAAGAGAAAAAGAGCAGCGAGAGCTTTAGTTTGTACCTAACCCCATGTTGTATCAGTCCTGGGAGTGCTTAATGGTGAAAGTGCTACTCTGCATCTAACTCTTTACAGTAACTGTCCTGGGCACGTTTGAGGGGACAATATTTGTGGAGCTTTACTCTGTATCTAACACCTTGCAGTTACTCAACTGGGAGTGTTTGAGGCAGACAATGCCGAGGGAGCTTTACTCTGTATCTAATCCCATAGAGTAATTGTCGTAGAGACATCCAGAATCATAAAGTAATACGCATGGAAACAGGGCTTTCAGCCCAAATTGTCCATGCTGACCATGGTGCCCACTCAGCTAGTCCCAAGTGCCCGCATTTGGTCCATGTCCCTCGAAACCCTTCCTATTCATGTACCTGTGCAAATATTTTTAAATGTTGCTATTGTACTTGCCTCAAACACTTTCTTTGGCAGTCCATTACAATTACGCACCACTCTCTGAGTGAAGAAGTTGCCCTTTAGGTCCTTCTTAAATCTTTCCCCTCTCACCTTTAGCCCATCCCTGGGAAAAAGACAATGTGCATTCATCCTATCAATGCCCCTCATGATTTTGCAAACATCAATAAGGTCACCCCTCATTCTTCTCTGTTCCAAGGAGTAAAGTCCTATCCTGGCCAACCTCTCCCTATAACTCAGGCCTACTAGTCCTGGCAACATCCTCATAAATCGTCTTTGCACTCTTTCTAGTTTAACTATGTCTTTCCTCAAACAGGATGACCAAAACTGTACACAATATGCCTGGGATTGTTTGATGGGGACAGTGCTGTACCTGTCCTGGGAGTGTTTGATGGGGACAACATACAGGGAACATTACTTTGCATCTGGCCTGTGCTGTCCCTGTCATGGAAGTGTAGTGTGACCTCTACTCTATACCTCACCCCGTACTGTATCTGTCCTGGGAGTACTTTGATTGGACAGTAAGAATGAGCTTTATTCTGTATCTAACCCTGTGCAATTTCTGTTCTGGAAGTGTTTGATGGGGTCAGTACAGAGACAGCATTATTCTGTATCTAATTTGTGACATACCGGGTTGACACTGCACTGTTCAAGCTCCTGTCCTCATGGTGTGATTTTAAATTGATGCCCAATTTCTAAGTTTAAGTGAACGCTAGATATCCCATGTTGATCTGAGCGATGTGGTGCCTGAATTAGTACACTTCCCTAAGGACACTGGTCAGTTTATGAGATTGCTGTGCCACTAATTGCTCTTGTAATGATCTGACTAATGAGTGTGACTGTACCTCTGAGTAATTAATCATGTGTGAAAGATGTTGCACAATTCCCTGAAGATTCTAAAGTGTAAATGCAATTCTCACTGATTTTAATTAAGCTTTTGGCACCATGAAGCACTGGAAACATGATCCCATAAAAATCTGGATTATGATAGAGACTGACTTCTTAATATTTACATCTATGCCATTTAAATGCTATACCAGAGGTGGGGAACCTTTTCACGTTGGAAGGCCGCATTATGTTAGTTGTAATCTAATAAGGCCACATCCAAGAAACTTCAATTTAATATTCTTCAAAATTCACATTATTTTGTAAAAATCTAACTACTATGTACTAATTAACTAAAAAAAAATTAAATGTTAATTCTAAAGTTAACTAACCTTTTAATGACTTTGTTGTGACTGCTTTTTGTAGGAAAGCATTTGAATATTTGGTTGCAGCATGGAGGTCTGCAGTTTCAGCAGATCCTCTGGCTGGGTATCCATCATTTGTGACCTTAAGGGCATCTTGATTTTGGTTAAGTAGGAGAATGTAGATTCGCAGCAATAAATTGTTGAAAAGCAAGAAAGCATTTCTCGTGAATGTTGCAAAATTTGGATTCATTCAAAAGGCCTAGAAGACCGCATTTTGCCTTAAGGCCGTAGGTTCCCCACCCCTGGGCTATACTCATGAAGTCCCTGCAAAGGGAGGTTAATATCTAACAAAGCATGCATGCCTCAGAGATATAAATGTTCAGCACAAACTGTGCCAGGTGACTAGAACTTGTCACCCATTAATAACACATTGAGCCTCTGACCTGCTGTCATCAAGTACTATAGGTGCTGTGCTAACAACAGCTAACAACTTGTTTCATTTTTCCCCTATTTTTCTTTCTAAACTAGCAGCTTGTAGCTTATTGCATGATAGCAATCAGGTGCAAATGGCATGAGTAAGTTAGACATTGTTATTAAGACTGTGAGGAGACCTAAGGTCTGTCCTTTTTTTGAATTCAGGGCTGTTTTACATTCCATTCCACCACCTAATTCCTTTTGCCATCCTCAGATTGGTGGGGCTTAATGCAGCCTCTAGCATTAACCCTTCTGAAGTCATTATACAACACCTCACCCTAAGCTTTGTCCCAGAGTTAATATAATACATACATGTGTACAATTGTATTTACCACTAATCAATTTCCCAAGGTTCTGACTTGTCATATTCAAGTGCTCTGGAGGTTTCACTATTCTTCCAGAATGTGTTCTCTTCAGACTTGGAAGATCTTTTGCTTGACAACTTTCGACTTTGCTTGATCCTAGAATTGATCTGTAAAGTTGCTCTGCCTTGGAGGACAATTTATATTTTGGATGTCCTTCACCAAGGTTATCCTTCTTGATAAGGTCTCTGAATCACCTCAATTTCTCTCACAGTGGAACTGTTCCCTACTGAATCAATTAATTGCCTCATTCTATCAACTGGAAGACCTTTAATCTCATGAATTTCATGACTCTGTTGAAACAGATATTTTCTTTTTTGCAGTGTCCCAGATTTCTGGGTCAAGCAATTTTTTCTTGAACACGTTCTGAATTAGTGGGCATTGCTTGTCCCACCTCAGTGTTGGCTCCCATGGAGTCTTAATCTGCTGTTACATCTGTCATGAAGTGTGTAAGCTCTTTACTTCAACTTGTTATTTAAGGTGAATGTCTTCATGAGGCTGACCTACTTGTGAACCCAACACATTCACAGCCTTAGCCTTACTACCTGAGGATTGCTGCTGATTTAGCGCTGTCACTGTGACTGATAAGTCTTCCTTGGAAGATGTAGATCTGAAATGTTCCTCTTTGCTGGTTTATTGTATGACATCAAATTTGAATCTCCTTTTATACATTGTTCACCAGGTGCTGTGTTGGCGCTAGAACATTTCAGTTAAAGATTGATCAATGAGCTCCAGTGGATTTTACTGCTCATTGTATTTCTCATCATTTCCATCTTCTTTGCTGCTTTCTGTCACCTAGGTTTTCTTCACTAATGATAGGACTGTTTTATAGTTCTGAAAGCTGCAGATTTCACAATGAGTTAGGATGAGCCCTGACGGTGGGCCAGGGACTTAGACTGATCAACATCACTGACACTCCCTGTACAATTCTGATGGAATGCTGCACTGCTGATGGGCATGTCATAACTGATGGAACATTGCAATGTCGTAACTGCTGGTTTCTCACTGAGATATCAAACTCGAAGTATCCCAGTGTATCATTTCCAGGACCTCTTCCTGAAGGAAAACTGGAATAATTAGTAAGCTGTCTATAATTATAAAATGCTATTGATATACAAAGTCTATGGTCTCAGCCAGCTCAATGGACAGCAGGTCTGGCCATTCTTTAACAATGTCAGTAAATGGTAGCTCATTCTCAATCTGTTTTTGGCCTTGTTGACTTTGCTTGAGCCTATTTTGGCAAGTTGGCCATTGATTCTTCTCAGTCACTTGGAACATATTTCTTATGCTCTAGATTCTTTCCTCTTTTCGTGCTCTGTCATGTGTCAACCGCCTGAGGGGTATTCCTTGTCCTGAGCAAGAAGTAGTTTACTGCAAGATAGTCAGTTATTGACATTATAAATACTGATACAAAGGCTATGAGGAGATCTAGGGTAACTGTGTTTCCTCTTGAAGATACAAAAACGTTCAAGTTTTTCCCCACCTAAACTCCTATGAAACCATCAGATTGGTTGAAGCTTAATGCAATCTCCAACATTAACCCTTTCAGAAACATTTCATTATGTATCGATCAATAAAGCATTCTATTTCTCAGTTTTTGGCTGTAGTTTATTCATGCAAGGCGTTGGTGCTAATGTATTGAAGGTGCTCTGCTGCCAGTCTAAGAGACCAATTAACATGTGGCTCTTCCATCGGCTACCAGTTTGTATTAAATTAGTCTTTTTGAGGTTCAAGTATTTGAGAGGTCTTTGCAAAACAGGTTTATGCCTCCTACGCCTCACTACTATCACCTCTGGACATGGGCTTATGGCCCATGCCAGGGACTTAGACTGATCAACATCACTGACATTCCCAGTACACTGCTGATGGAATGCTGCTCTGCATGCTGGGCATGTCATGACTGATGGAGCACTGCAATGTCGTAACTGCTGGTTTCTCATTGAGATATCAAATCCAGGTCCCATTGGTCCTCTCAGGTTGATATTAAGGATCCTGTGGCAAGGGAGTTCACCCCGTCCTCCTGAGTCGATATTTGTTTATTAACCTGTATACCTAAACCAGTTTAACTGCTCATTGTTGTTTGTAGAAGTTGCCACTGTTTGAATCAAGTGCAGGGGGCAGCTTAACACATTTGGCTGGATGGTCGTTCACAAAGCAGCATGATACCAAAAAAGATGGGTTCAATTCCCATCTTCGACTGAGGTCACCATGAAGGGCTGTCCTTCTCAACCTCTCCCCTCACCTGTGGTATGATGGCCCTCAGCTTAAGTCACCACCAGTTGTTTCTCTCCAGTGAGACAGCAGTCTTATGATCTTGTATGACTATGGTGGCACAGTAACAACAATCAATTGCCATACTTCTTTCATTACAGCAGTGACTATGATACGTGTATGGAATGAGCTGCCAGAGGAAGTGGTGGAGGCTGGTACAATAACAACATTTAAAAGGCATCTGGATGGGTATATGAATAAAAAAGGTTTGGAGGGATATGGGCCGGGTGCTGGCAGGTGGGACTAGATTGGGTTGGGATATCGGGTCGGTATGGACGGGTTGGACCGAAGGGTCTGTTTCAATGCTGTACATCTCTATGTCTCTATGACTCTACGACTACATTTGAAACAATACTTTGATTATACAGTGCTTTTGGATATCCTTAGGCTATGAAAAGTGTAAGTAAAGCAACTTCTTTCTGTTTGAACATGTTCTTGTATCTTACAAGCCTTTCTACGGAGACTGAAGGCAATCCAACATTCTATCCCCTGACCTTTGACCCCCAGTACCAAAATGGTTCTGTCTCCACAACATTTGCTTTGTCCTTATTTATTAACCCGAGAACTCAGTGATGCTAACATAACAAGAACCCAAACGTTCTGATGCAGTGACATATTTTCTGTTGCCTTGCAGGCTCACATTAATCCTCTCATGCCCCATGGACTTGAAGAATTTCCCCATGGATGTCCAGACATGTGCCATGCAATTAGAAAGCTGTGAGTACTCCACATCCTGGCTGACAATCCTCAATATGGTTCAATTGTTCTCTGCTTCATAATGTGAGTTTGATAACTAATCCCTACGCTCACTCTGCTGGATCGGTTAAGCCAAGGTGTTGACTCCAACCAAAGTAAACAGGTATTATAGAACCCACGAGAAGCTGAGCTGGAATGATGCTGCAGCTATTTTAAAGAATTGTATAAAACGTGTAAATAGAAGTTTCTGCATATCTAGGAACTACTGTCATCTCTGCATGGATCTAAGCTATAAAATGTACAATTCCTCCTCTTATAGCCCCTCTGCCACTCATTTTATCATATTTTGACCAGGCAGTTGCACCTGGCATTTTATTCACTCTCTCTCTCTCTCTCTCTCACTTTCTTTTTCTGTCTTTCTGGCTCCAGTTGGTTACACAATGAATGATTTGATATTCCAGTGGCTGGGGAAGGAGTCAGTCCAGGTAGCGGAGGGTTTAACACTGCCACAGTTTATCCTGAATGATGAGAAAGACCTGGGATATTGCACCAAGTACTACAACACAGGTGAGCAGATCATGGCCCTGAAACTGATATTCACCACAGAGAGGCATTGTCTGTGGTGAATTTCATATGTAAATCGCAAAACTTCTTTTTAGAAGTTATATTCTCAAGTAAACTTTAACAATTGGTGTCATGTCGGCCCAGATAATGTATTGAGGGTGTGAGGTGCCCTGTGTGAGACTATCTGTGCCACAATGGGCAGACTGATTCTGAGCTTAAAAAACAGATTTACAGAATCTTACATGGATTCATGCAGTTTTTGAGCAAGGTAAAATGTAATTCTGCTAAACTGAGCACAGTTGAAAAGATGGTTCCCCACCTTACGTAGGGCTGATACTGGACTCAAGCAAAGAGCTTTGCTTCGTTTAGCCTGTCCCATGCAATTCCAAAACTTTGGCAGAAAGAATGTGTTCCTCTTATAATCCATGATCAGTACGCTTTCCATGACAGAGGTTCATCTTTTCTTGCCTTGGAGCAGGGATCACAATTGAATATCTTTATTAGCAGCAAGCATTTGTTTAAAACAAAAGTAGCTAATGTCTTCTCACACCTACTGAAAATTCAATTTATTATCTCATTTACCCATTTTCTCACACATATTGATACACACAAAAGTTACATACAAGTGGACAGTTATAATTTTACAGAATGTACAACAAACATTTTATTAACTGGCACGTATGAGACTAGGAGTTTACCAGGTGATCAAATATTCTGCTTGATCAAGGACTCCACATAATCAATGTAGAAACACACACTAAATAATAGAAATATAATGCATGGAGTATGCACATTACTGTTATACTTTAATTACAACATAAATCACTTAAATCATAATGCAAATTTGCCTTAAATAAAACTTATTGACAAAAAGCCATCTCACTCGTGTCCTCAACTGACTACTTGGACATTGTGCAGATCGTGATGGTAAAGTAAACATCTGGTATTTCAGGAATATCACTTTTGCTGGTTCATTGAGAGTGCCGGCTCATAAATTGCCAGTTAAAACAATGTTTGTTGTGCCATTATCTCCGTCCCTGAGTTATGATCTCCACTGTTCCGTGTGGCAGGCCTGCAATTTCTTAGATGGCTTTGGAATTTTAAAGTAAGGGTTTTACAAAGTAAAGGATTTTCAGATGACTGACATTTCTTGTACTCTCAGAAATTGGTTCTCAGGTGAACTTGAACCGGGACAGGTTGCGTACTTTAGCTGCTTGATGACTTGTGCTTGATACCATGTCTGATTCCACAGAATGATAGTTTGATGCTTAGATTAGATTACTTACAGTGTGGAAACAGGCCCTTCGGCCCAACTAGTCCACACCGACCCGCCGAAGCGTAACCCACCCATACCCCTACCTTTACCCCTTACCTAACACTAGGGGCAATTTAGCATGGCCAATTCACCTGACCCGCACATCTTTGGATTGTGGGAGGAAACCAGAGCACCCGGAGGAAACCCACGCAGACACGGGGAGAACATGCAAACTCCACACAGTCAGTCGCCTGAGGCGGGAATTGAACCCGGGTCTCTGGCGCTGTGAGGCAGCAGTGCTAACCACTGTGCCACTGTGCTGCCCATGCTTTTTATGGAACCATTGCAAACACTTAAAATGCAGACAAAATCTGGGCAATATGGCTGCGATGGTGAGGTGTTTTGAGGGGATAGTAACTTATCTCTAGTAATCATCACTGACCTACACCAGAGATTAACAATCTAGCAGGGTAGCTGTGAACTGGACCATATTAGTATTGAGGGGTGTTACCTGACACCATAAGATGGAGAAGGAGAAACAGGCCATTCAGCCCATTAAGTCAGCTTTGCCATTCACTGAGATCATGGATCATCTGATAATCCTCAATTACCTTTTCCTGATAGACCCTGATTTCTTTATTGATTAAAAATCTGTTTACCTCACCTTTGAAAATACTTCAACCCTCAATGTGTCTGTTTCTTTTGCAATATAGGCACGTTCACCTGCATTGAGGTCAAGTTCCACTTGGAGAGGCAGATGGGTTATTACCTCATCCAGATGTACATACCCAGTCTCCTCATTGTCATCCTATCCTGGGTCTCTTTCTGGATCAACATGGATGCTGCACCAGCACGGGTTGGTCTTGGGATCACCACAGTCCTCACCATGACGACACAGAGCTCAGGTTCCAGAGCTTCACTCCCAAAGGTCAGTACAGGGCCAGACACCTATAGCACACTGGTGAAATCTACCAGCTGCATTTATCATTCAGCTTCTTGGTTTGGGATTTTGCTGTTCCCCAATTTGTTCCTAAGTTTAATGTGTTACAAGAATGATTACATTTCAAAAACACTCCATTGGTTATGGGATACTTTGGAGCACCCCAAGGTCACAAAGAGTGCTGTAGAAGTGCAAGTATTCCACTTTTTTCAGCACAACCATAAACTATGTTTAATGTTGACTGTTTGAATAATCTTGGGAATGCCTTTGCCAATCTGTCTTTCAAGAAAGGGGAAGGGGAAAAAATTTCAAGGGACAATGGCAAGAGAATTGCTGCCATTTGGATTTTAGTGACTTTTCATTAATTCATGCAACATGCTCTTTACTCACTAGGCCAGGATTTTCTATCCATTCCTAGCTGTCCTTGCGAAGGTGGTGGTGAGCTGCCTTCTTGAACCGCTGCAGTCAATGTGCTACAGGTAGACCCACAATACTGTTTGGGAGGAAATTCCAGGTTTTGACTCAGCCACAGTGAAGGAACAGTTTCCCAAGTCAAAATGATGAGTGGTTTGGAGCAGAACCTTCAGGTGGTGGTGTTCTAGATGGAAATGGTTGTCTGAGGAACCTTGGTGAGTTGGTGCAGTGCAACTTGTAGATAATACACTCTGCTGCTACTGGGCATTGATTATGGAGGGAGTAAGTGTTGAAGGTGATGGATGTGGTGCCAAATCAAGCAGCTACTTAAGTGTCAGGCTTCTTGCATATAGCTCAAGCTGCACTCATTCAGGGAAGTGAGGAGTATTCCATTGCACTTCTAGGCCAAAGATGGTTTGCTTCGGTGATGATCCTGAGGAGTGTCTGCAGAGATGCCCTGAGGCTGAGTTGACTGACTTCCAAGTGTGGCTCCAAGTATAGCCGGACAGAATTTCCCTACTTTCTATCAACCTCAATTTTACCACAGCTTCTTGTGCTATATTTGGTCAAATGTGGCAATAATGTCAAGGGCTGTCACTCTCACCTCACTTTCTGAAGTTCAGCTCTTTTGTCCATTCTTGAACAAAGACTGCAGTGAGGTCAGGGGTCTGGTGGTTCTGGGGCAGCGTAAGCTGAAGATTGCTGAACTGATTATTACTAAGTAAGACTTGCTGACCCCTTCCATCATTTTATTGATGATCAAGAGTACATTGATGGGGTGGTAATTGGCCTGGTTGGATTTGTTCTCCTTTTGGAGGAATCAACCATTGCTGCCTCAGAGCTTGTAATGTGAAAGTTTCAGCTTGTGACCCCACTTGGGTTTCCCAGTCCCCACGCCTGGTAGTGGAGGGGGGGGGGGTGGGGGGGGCGGATAAATGGCATAGTTAATGATGAATTACATTGTCTGAGCACACATCTACAGAATGGCCATTCCAACCGAATGGTTTGACGTTCCACATAATGAGATTGTCTCCTGGGGAGAGTTGATTCTTTCATTCAGGAAAATATTCATGAATACAAACAAAATGAAGTGTGTTCAGTACACATCCTGGTGAATAACTACATCAGAAATCTTCCGAACATGTTTGCTGACCCTGTTGCACTCAGCACTGGTTTAGCTGTTCAGTGCTTTCTCTTCAGAAGCAGTTGTTGGCTGTGAGTAATCCCAGTCTTTATTCTGACAGGTCTCCTATGTTAAAGCCATCGATATTTGGATGGCTGTCTGCCTCCTATATGTCTTTGCCGCACTACTTGAATATGCAGCGGTCAATTTTGTATCCCGACAGCACAAGGAATTCATGCGGCTTCGGAAAAAGCAGAGGCGAAGACAGATTGTAAGTCAAAAGTCAGTCTGCTACAATCATAAAATCCATGGTGGGTTAGTGGAGCAGAGTGGTCAAGATACTCAAATCATTAACTAGATGAGCAGGCCATTCAAGCCCTTCAGATTGAATTAAATCAAAACTGTTATATTTCAGCACCAGTATCCCCAAGTCCTTTGATGATTCTGATCTGTAGAATTTTATCAAGCTCAATGACTGACCTTCCAGAGTAAAAGTGACTCAGGTTAGCAAGACCATCAAAACATCAAGTCAGGCTATTCATGGTTAAAAGGAATAAAATTCAAAAATAGAGATTTAAACCTTGGTTAGACCACACTTCTTAGTCTGGGAGGTGACCTAACCAAGGTTTTGAAAAGGGATTTTTTTTGTGTAGCATAGCGGTAGAGAAAGTGGTTTCTGTTGTGACAGTCCAAGTGAATGGTTGTAAGCATGAAACAGTCAGCACCTAACTCGAATAAGAAGGCCAGGAGATCCCTGTTCACCTTGGAGTGCAGGTTCATAGCTCCTTGAAAGTAGAGCCGCAGGTAGATAGGATAATGAAGGAGGTGTTTGGTATGCTTTCCTTTACTGGTCAGAGTATTGAGTATAGGAGTTGGGAGGACATGTTGCAGCTATGTATTGGTTAGGCCACTTTTGGAATATTGCATGCAATTCTGGTCTCCTTCCTATCAAAAGGATGTTGTGAAACTTGAAATGGTTCAGAAAAGATTTATAAGGATGTTGTCAGGTTTGGAGGATTTGAGTGAAAGGGAGAGGTTGAATTGGCTGGGCCTGGTTTCCCTGGAGCATCGGAGGCTGAGGGGAGACCTCACCGAGGTTTATAAAGTCATGAGGGGCATGTTTAGGACAAATAGCCATTTCCCTGGGGTGGGGGAGTCCAGAACTAGAGCACGTAGGTTTAGGGTGAGAGGGAGAAGATATAAAAGGGACCTAAAGGACAACTATTTCACACAGAGGGTGGTACGTGTATGGAATGAGCTGTCAGAGGAAGTGTTGGAGGCTGATACAGCTGCAAAAATCTAAAAGGCATCTGGATGGGTAAATGAATAGGAAGAGTTTGGAGGGATATGGGCCGGGTGCTGGCAGGTGGGACGAGATTGGACTGGGATATCTGGAATATTAGGTTGGACCGAAGGGTCTGTTTCCCTGCTGTACATCTCTGTGACTCTATGACCAGAGTGGCTAAAATGTGGAATTTTTCATCACATTGAGACATCGGGGAAATAGCTTTGATGCTTTTCAGGAATCACAGAATCACAAAGTGTTACCGTGCAGAGTGAGGCCATTTGGCCCATCATATAAAAGCCGAAAGGATGGGATGGATATTTCGGTTGGGTGTAATGAAATGGAGTGGGTGGAAGCTCTTGTGCGGCATAAATACCAGCACAGACCAATTGAGTGCAAGGTGCACTGCTGGAAATATTACGTAATTCTACACAAAACGAAGAGTAACATGGCAGGAATTCATAAGTTCCTATGCTTCCCACTCCAGTACACTCCTTTTGTAGCTTCCCTTCGAAAGTTGGTTTTCTTGCTCCTGAGTTTCAGAATCTCCTGATGTCCTCTATCTTTCTCCAATTTTTTGACTGTTCCTCAGGCCCTCTCCTTAGCCTGTCTTATTGGGTGGCTTGCAACAGCTCTGTGAAAATATAGGGTATTGCTTTCCTTTAAAATTCTCATCGTACTTTCCAATCCCTCTATCTCCTCTAGCCCCATAGCCCTCTGAGAAATTTGTAGTCTTCCATATTTAGTCTCTCAGGCATTCCTGATTTTAACTGTCGTTTCAGTTTTCTGGGTCCTAAGCTCTGGAACGGAAACCTCTTAATCTGTCTACTTTCACTCTCCTACTTTAAGAAGGTCCTTAAAATCTAGTTTTTGGTCACCTCACTTACCATTGTGTTATTTGGCCTGGTGTTAAACTTTGTTTGGTTAGGTTGTGAAAGACTGGGACATGCTTAAGGTGTTCTAATCATAAGTCATTGTTATTAGTGGTAACATTTTAATTTTAGAAGTCTGTACTACTGAATTAACCCATAATCCATCAGTGCTGCCCGTAAGATAGTATTCAGTCCAACTAAATGATCCTTATTTGGACCCATCAGTCATGGTGCTAAATACAACTTGCTGCAAACAGGACAATTTACTCATCACAATATCTGTCAATGATCCTTTGTGACGATGTTGCACTGTAATTGGAGCTGAATTTATAATATAAGAACATAGGAACCTGGAGCAGGATTAAGCAATTCAGCCCCTCGAGCCTGTTCCACCATTTAATATGATCACGGCTGATTTCATCTCAGCCTCAACTTCACTTTTCTGCCAATTCCTTTAACCCATTACTAAGTAAGAATCTATCTTCTCCTTAAATGTGTCCCAGTGTCTCAGCTTCCACTGTACTCTGGTGGAATAAAGCAGGTTAAAAGATGGAGAATTGTGATTCCGCCATTATAGCTTTTCACTTTCAACCAGTTAAAAATACTTGTTCTGTTAGTTACTAGATTTATCTTTCTAAGGCACAATTAGTTCATATGTAATGTAAAAAAGCTGTAATTTCTTGAAAATCACTATGAAGTGCAACACAAGATAGTTTCTTTTTTAATCTGACGGTAATGCCAGAGCAGTGCAAAGCAGCTGCAATTTGGCCAATGTTGACATCATTAATAGCTTGTCTCTTTCAAACGCCATAATATTTTCAGCAGAATCTGGCTGTTATTGATGAAATTCTGCACAATGCCGGGCCATGAACTTCTTCTTGTGTGGTGTCTGAAAGTGACCAAAGGATTCAGTAGCAGTTCACCAAGATATACTCTACTCAAATTGTATGCTCCCATGTAGCCTGGACTCAGCAAGTTGAACACATAAAAGAATCAAACAAGATACATGCAAATGTCTCTCTTTTAGTGTTTCAGATTAAGGGGCAGTTCACTTAACGGTGTTCAATGAGCTGTGCTTCATTGAAATCCACACCTTGTTTGGGTGGAAATGTACAGCCTAATTTGCATTGTCCCATTTGGTTCTTTTCATTGCCACTTTCTCTGCTTTTGTTTCCGCTGGGCTGCGTCTACGGCAGGGACTGGTTCACCGAACCGAAAGTGGTGATTCGCTGGGGCCTGAGTATGGTCTGAGGAGCAGGGAGCCAACCTTTGGGACTCTGACTCAGTTCTGCAACCTAGGCTTCAGGGTAAACTCATGGTGTTGCGTCTGTGACATGCGTCTGTGAACCATGACTTTCGGGAGGACCTCCTGGATCATATTTTGCATGTTGTGCATGCTATGAAATTGAAAGCATACCATCTTAGGAAATAGCCCAACTCACTGTATTGAACAGGCTAGGGAAGGATTTGAACTAGGCATTATTAGTTCTAAAAGTGAACATAAAAAAAACGCTAGAAATCATAGCAAGCCAGGCAGCATCCATGGAGAGAGAGCAAGCTAACATTTTGAGTTGAGATAACTCTCCTACATTATTCGTTCTATGCCTGCAAATAATGGCAGACTTGCTGTAACATTGTCATATTTCCTTAGTTTCAGTTAACAACTTCAAGAGCAATTCTTGCACCATGAACATTTGGGGATGGGGTGAAAGAAAGCCAAAACAAGACATTGTGAGCTCATCAGAGATAGAGGACAAGAACAGGATGGTATGACCAGTTTAAAGAGAGAGGGAGAGGATAAGGTCAGGCTGAGCCATGAGCCCAGAGAGGGAGAGGACAAAGTCAAGACTGAGTGATGAGCCCAGAGAGAGAGAGAGAGAGAGGACAAAGTCAGGATTGAGTGATGAGTTCATAGAGAGAGAGGACAAAGTCAGGACTGAGTGATGAGTTCAGAGAGAGAGAGTGGACAAAGTCAGGACTGAGTGATGAGCTCAGAGAAAGAGAGTAGACAAAGTCAGGACTGAGTGATGAGCCCAGAGAGAGAGAGAGGACAAAGTCAGGACTGAGTGATGAGTTCATAGAGAGAGAGAGAGAGAGAGAGAGGACAAACTCAGGACTGAGTGATGAGCCCAGAGAGAGCGAGAGGACAAAGTCAGGACTGATTCATAGACCGAAAGAACGAGAGAGAAGATAATGCCAGCACTGAATGACCAGCATAGAGAGAGAGGGTGTGAGAACAAAATCAGAATGGAACAATCATATTAGAGAGAGACAGAGACAGGACAAAGTCAGGATCAAGTGAACAGAGAGAGGGAGAGAGAGACAAAGAGAGAGAGGTTAAATTCAGAGTGAGAAACCCACCCAAGATAGAGAGAAGACAAAACTGGGATTGTGTCCATTCTAAAGAGAGATGGATAACCAGTATAGAAAGAAAAAGACATGACTAACATAGGACTGAATGTCCATTCCAGTGAAAGAGCATATAACTGGAACTAAGTTCCTACTCTTTGTTTGATACAGAGCAATGACAAATGAATCACAGTCAGTCTCCTGATGCAGGTTTCTTGCTTTGTTTCCAAATAGCAGGAAGAGGACCAGCAGAGGGACAGCCGTTTCTACTTCCGTGGCTATGGCCTGGGGCATTGTGTGCCAATGAAGGACAATGTGGAGCTGGACGGGACCAGCCCATTCAACTCTCAACCTCCCCCACCCAGAGACACAGAGTCCATCCGACAGAGGTTTTTGGACAGAGCAAAACAGATTGACAGGATATCCCGTGCCATCTTTCCACTCACATTTCTTGTATTTAATATTTTTTACTGGCTCACATATAGAATCATCCGTCATCGGGATATCCATGAGGTTTAAATCAATGCCAGTGAATTTATTGCTGAAGCAATTTGCTACACAAATACATACAGTCAGACAGGGTGAAGACACACATGGAGACATACATACATGCATGCATGCACATGCAGTGATACACACAAATTACACAGACACAACACACAAGTACACTGTTTTATACGCGCACACACACACACACACACACACCAAGTAACAAGAATGGTCTGTCTCTTTTCCTGTTGGTCCATCATACTGAATCCAACTATGCTGTGTCTAAAGAGAAAGTCAGATACATTGATCATATTGTGTCCCTGGCCTCCAGTGTACCCAGTTATTCTTATGAAAATCCATCAGCGACATTCCTGTTTCGGGATTGATTCCAGCAAAGTGAGAGGCTCTACAACCCATCAAGTCCTTGTCAGCCCTCCGCAGGAGCAATTTAACTAGACCCATTTCCCTGTTTTTCCTGTACTCTATTTTAGATTTTAGATTAGATTATCTACAGTATGGAAACTGTACTCTTGCACGCTATTTCCCTTCTGGTGCTTACCCCAGGTTAAACTATCAAATCACCCTGTCAAGATATTGATACAATCTATCCAGCCTTCAGCACAACTGATCCCTGTGTTCCAGGAAGCGTAAGCTGTCGCTCTTGCACCATCTCTTCAGCCATTCCTCTGCATTGACCTCCTAGCCTAAGGTGTGACACCAAGGATAAACTGAAAAGCATTACTTCCATAGGCCTGACTATTTCTTCTATAGATTCTCATTTTTCTTTCGAGGTGATGTCATTGGTACCAAAGGTACCAAGCGCCTCATTTTCCCATCTCCAAGTGCTCTGCAGCCATTCAACTCACCATTCTGGAATTACATCTGTGACCACAAAAACACTTGTACGTTCCCTAACAAATTATGAAAGGTTTATGGCGCAGGAAGACACCTTTCAGCCAATCATGCCCACACTAGCTCATTAAATGAGCATGATTAGCTCGTGGCAATTTCCTGCTTTTTCTTCATGCCCTTGGACATTATTTTGATGAAGATAACCATCCAGTGTCCTCTTGAATGCTTCAATTGAACCAATCGCCACCATATTTCTCAGCAGTGCATTTCATATCCTAACTAGTCGCTAAGTGGGAATGTTTTTTTTCCTCACATCACCCCTGCTTGATTTGCACACCTTTGCCCTCTCATTCTTGATCATTTTATGAGTGGGAACAGATTATCCCTATCTATGCTGTCCAGCCAAGGACGATTTTGAAAACATCAAATTATATCTCCTCTCAGCATTCCCTTCAAAGAGAACAGTCCAAATTTCTTCAATGTACCCTCATCACTGAAGTTTCTTTTTCAGGGATGCATTTTTGTAAATTGCTTCTGCACTCTTTCCAATGTATTTATATCTTCACCATGAAACACAAAAGTTCAGGTGAAGTTTAACAAATGTCATGATTATTATTAAGCATGAAATACACCTGAGGACCTCTTCACTACTTTTCAGATCCTCCCTGAGTGGAAATCATCAAATCCTCCCTGTCTGAATTACCTTAAGCTATGAAGAGACCACTCTCTGAATTGTGCAATCCATGTGATTTTACACTGTCTTCCTGTATAACACTACAGAGTTCACAGGGGCTATGAATTATGTAATCAGTACATGCCTACAAAAAGTTTCTTTCAAAAATCCCTTCATGGGACATCACTGCTTCATCACCCAAAGGGCAGTTAAGGGTCAACCATATTGCTGTTGGTCTGGAGTCACATATATGCCAGACCAAGACCACAGATTTCCTTCCTGAAAGCAGAAATAGTGAACCAGATGGGAGCTTAACAACAAGCAACAGTGGTTACACAGTCACTATTTAAGGTAGCTTTTTATTGAATTTGAATTTCAATAGCAGGATTCAAACTTATGTCCCCAATAATTAACCTTAGGTTATGTATTACTGTATTACATAGATATTACCACAATGCCACACCATTTCCTCTTCCAAACAGCTTGGAGAGTTCTTTGGAGACAGTAAGGACTGCAGATGCTGGAAGTCAGCATTGGTAAAATGTGAGCTGGAAAGGCACAGCAGGTCAGGCAGCGTCCAAGAAGCAGGTAAGTCAACATTTCAGACCGAAACCCTTCGTCAAACCCTTGGCCCAAAATGTTGACTGTCCAGCTCCTCCAATGCTTCCTGACTTGCTGTGCTCTCCCTTCACATCTATTGACTTGGAAATTTCTTTATTTGTTGATAGAACTGCTCCCTGTTACAGCCGAAGTAGGCCAGAGTTTATTCCTTAGCACTATAAGTGTTTTCCAAAACCAGCAAGAGATGATTTTTGACAAATATCTTTTAAAATATGATACCTGCTGTAGACCTGTAGCTATTTATTCATTTGTGTTCCTGAACACAGGAAATCAAATCCAAATGTAATCTCCTGTTAAATTGAGGTTAGGGAGTTAGAATGCACCAAATAAGGGTCACCAATGACTGTTAGTAGTGGCCCTTGCAGAACTCAGACTGGACATCTGTAAGTAGGATGTTGCTAAACATGTGTTGCTTGATAGCATTGTTGACGATACCTTCTATCACCTTACTCATGATCGAGGGTGGTAACTGATGGAGCGGTAACTGGATGTTTGGATTTGTCCTGCTTTTTTGCGTACAGGACATACCTAGGCAATTTCTTACATTGTCGGGTACATGCCAGTGTTGTAACTGTACTGGAACAGCTTGGCGAGAAATGCAGCAATTTCTGGAATACAGGTCTTCAGGAATTTTGTCAGAACGTTGTCAGGTCCTATAGTCTTTGCAGTATCAAGTATCTTCAGCTATTTTTGATAGCATGTGGAGTGAATCGAATTGGCTGAATGTGTAATGTTGGGGGCCTCAGTGAGGCATCATCCACTGAGCACTACTGGCTAAAGATTGCTGCTAATGCTTCGGCATTTTCTGAGAAAATGCTGGAACTCCCTTCCAGAAGCAGGTCAGGTGATGAATCCTGATGAATGGCTTATGCCCGAAATATCGATTCTCTTGCTCTTTGGATGCTGCCTGACCTGCTGTGCTTTTCCAGCACCACACTCTCGACTCTGATCTCCAGCATCTGCAGTCTTCACTTTCTCTCAGGTATCTCTACTGCAGAGATTTCCAGAATGCAGCTTGCCACCACCTTCTCTGGGGCAATTCACCATGGGCAAAAAATGATGCCTAGCCAAGGTCATTTACATCCAAAAATAAATACCTTCCAGTCAGTGGTGTGGCTACAATGCCTCCATGTGCAAGAAAATCTAATGACACTGTGACTTTTACATAAGAGCTTTCCATTCTAAATGTCAACAGGAAAATTCTCAATGGAAAATGTGTTCAGTAAGTCTACACTGGCAAAAGATTCTTAGGATGGAATCCTTAGATGTGGATGGAAAGAGATGGAATATATCTCTACCGAATGTGCATATTTGAACTTTGACCCTGTTTCCCCTCTATTAAAGAGACTGAACTAACTAATCATAGAAGTCATAAAATCTCTGAGAGGAGGAAAAGAAGATCTTTAACCCATTGGTCCTTTTTTCCATTCTTTCACACTGTGCTTGTTCTGTACTTTACCTCCATTTTCCTGATACCATCAGCCAGCAAGAAGCTAACAGTCTCAGTCTTGAAGACTTCAGTCGATTCTTGACCATCCAGATTTTGGTGACCGGGTTCCAGATTGTAAACAAAAAGTTGCTTTCCGACCTTGTCCCTGAATAACCCATCTCTAATTTTAAAATTGTGAGATGTGCTCTGTGTAAAACAGAGGGCACAAACTTCTTCTCCCAGTCTCACTTTCTTTTCTCAAAGCTGTATTAGCGGATCGGTAAACTGGCTAGGTTTAATATCAAAAACTTTTTGCATACTGCCGCAGCTCCTTACCTCTCTGTCCCACTTCATGAGCCTCCTGAGAAAATTAACCTCATGCCCTATCTTCAGTGCTCTTTTCCAATTTTAGTTTCTAGAATAAGTTACTGAAATAGTATTCAGGTTTATTTTGAAAATGGTTTTGGCAGCATTTCACTAAGAAAAAAATTCTGTTTAAAAAAATGAAATAGATGGGCCATCAGTAAGTGACTGGAAGAGCTTAGGATGTCACGTCTTATTGGAAGATCCTGGCATCACGAACCAATAACGTAATGTTTATAACTGATGGCTTGATCTCAAATTGAGATTTATGTCTGCATCACCATCTTGACCATGCAGGAATCTGATTTCAAATACTGATGTAGTCAGAACACAGACAGGCACTGTATTTACAGCTAGCATAGGTTAGATACAGATTAATCTCCCACTGGAGCTACACCAGGTGATTGGGAAATGCATCATCCTGTTTTTCCCAATTCTTGATTTTGGCAAATGACACTGTCTGTAATTATGTGCATTTGTATGTGCATGCAACTGTGTATACGTGTGCACAATTGTACATGCATGTCTATGTACATATGTGTGCATATGTACAAGATCATGCATTGGTGCATTTCCACAAGTGTGTAGGTGTGTGTGGATGTGTCTGGACAAATGGGTGTGCGTATGAACTATAGTGAAAGCAGTGGACAGGAAACACCACCATCTTGGAATGAAGTTGAAACCTCAGTATTGCCAGAGGCCCACCTTCTATTCCCCCAGTCAGACTGTAATCTTAAAATTGCACTGTTTGTTTAGCACATACTACTAGATATTCACTGAGTAACAGAACTTGATTCCCCTGCCAGCACCGACTATTTGTGTCTGTATTATTCACACTGGCTTCAGCCTTTTTGTCCATGAAGCTATTTCTGACCTTTTCTGTGCCATGTTTTCTTGTATATTCAATTTCCAGATTAAACATCTCTGCCATAAATGTGCTTGTGCCTCTGATTAAGATGATCTAGCTCA
Organism: Hemiscyllium ocellatum; assembly: GCF_020745735.1. NCBI lineage: Eukaryota > Metazoa > Chordata > Chondrichthyes > Orectolobiformes > Hemiscylliidae > Hemiscyllium > Hemiscyllium ocellatum. Next base: position 42,756,273 of record NC_083411.1, on the reverse strand, counting down.
CAGTAATCCTGCAGCAGGAGGGTATTTAGTTTTAAAATGGATCATTTATTTTGATTATATCGTTAATTTTTTTTCTCTCTCTCTCTGAATCAAGAGGTCATGGAGTGGGTTATTCCTCAGCTCTCATCTGTTCCCTTCAGGAAATGGGGATGTTGGGTCAGTTTCGGTATCTCACAGTGCCTGACACATGAACTGTTTCACCACTGTCCCAATTTCTAGGGTTTCTCCAGTTTGAGGTTTGTAACTGCTAGTTTAGACTTCATATCCTGCCAAATTTGGCATGGATCTCACATCAGGGGCTTGCTGCAGTTGCAATTGTTGCAATCCCCCTGGTGGGGGCAGTGCTTGTTAATTGCTAATTATTTCATTTCTTAATTGAATGCTTTTTGTACTAAGTATAAATAAGAATAAAAGGGTACCTTCTATGGTGCAGTGGTAAAGTCCACACCTCATGCCCAGGTTCAAGCCCCTCCTGTTCCAAATGTATATAATAACATCTCTGAACAGTTTGATTAGAAAAATAGGTTAATAAAGAATAAAAGCTGGGCTGTTACTTTGGGACAGGCAATTTAGGTTTGAGTCCCGAGCTCCCCGGACATGTCATAATATATTTGAACAGATTGATTAAAAGCAGAGAGCTGGGTTTTCACACTGCTCATGGTGTCTGAATTAATAAAGTGCTGGGTTCTTATTAGACTTGTCGATGTGATTGAGTTGTTGAAATGATCAATGTGAAATTGATTTGTGTTTCTGAATGCCAGTTCAAGTGTTGTCGATGCACTTTGAATTGTTACATTGTTCAGGAGATTAAATGGATGATTTGATGGAGGATCTTTAAAAATAAAAGAGCTAGGTTCTTTCCCAGTGCAAGATTGGCTTCGGACAGAAAAAGGTGGAAACTAATGTTTGAGCAAAAGTATGGATTTACAGTCAAACCTTGGTAAATCTTTGCAAATCTTCTGCTGCCTACTTTCACGGGTAGATATCAGTATTTGAAACAAGGATGACTCTGGATATTGTATGAGTAAATCTTACAAAGTTGTGCATATAAAATATGTTTGACAATTTTCTCATCCCTTTTGCTCATAGTGAGTGGAAAGAATATGGAACCCGCTTTCATAGCATGGAAGGAAGGTAAGCAGCCCCTTGAGTGCTGGACTGTAGAGGTAGAGACTCCATGACCCGAAGCACCCGGAGTGGCTGACTAACTGGGACTGATCCCCTGGACTGGAATCAGACACAGTACCTTCACTCACTGTGCCGGGAGCCCCTTTCTGAAATGTGCTCCCCCAGACTTGACTGAGGTCTATTCTCCCTCAGACTTTGAAACATGGCTACTTGTTTGAAATACATGCAATGTGTTTGGCAGATAGCTGGCATAGACACAAGACTGATGTAGCACAGTGACAAACAGCACCATGTCCACCAGTTGGTTGATCACAGAATCACAAAGAAAGGAAACTCAGCCCATCAATAGCCTGCACTAGTTCTAGTGTCTAGTCCAATTCCTGTTTTTGCACCATATCCTTGCACACTGTTTCTATCTAAATAATCATCTAATCCCCTCTTGAATGCCTCCATTGAACCTGCCTCCATCACATTTCCAGGCAGTGCATTCCATACATCAACTACTCACTGTGTGAAAAATGTTTTCTCAATCACTCTTCTTCATTTGTGTATCATTTTAAATCCATGACTTCTCATTCCTTTCTCTTTTATAAGCTTCTCCATGGCTACTCTGTCCAGCCCACTCACCATTTTGAAATTATCTTTCAAATCTCCTCTCAGTTTCCCCTTTAAGGAGAACAGTCCCATATATTTCAGTCTATCCCCATAACTGAAGTTTTTTTCTCCTGGAACTATTCTTGTAAATCACTTCTGCACTCTCTCCAATGGATTCACATCTTTTCTATAATGTGGTGCACACAACTGTACACAGTACTCCAGCTGAGATCTAACATGTGACTTGCACAAGTTAAACATCACTACTTGCTCATGTACTCTAATGTACTCTACTGTAATAATAAAGACATGGACACTGTTCTTTATTTACTGCTCTGTCCATTTATGCCATCACCTTCAATGATCTGAGCACATATAACCGAGGTCCCGCCACTCCTGCTCCCCTTTAGAATTGGACCTCTAAATTTAATGCCTTACGATGTTCTTCTGAACAACATTTCCCTGCATTGAACCTCATCTCTCACCTATCCAACCACTCCACCAATGTGTCAATATCCTTTTGGAGTTCCACACTATCATCCTCACAATTTACAATGTGATATAATACAAGTTTTGTGTCATCTGCAGATTTTGAAATTGCCCACTTCACACCAAGATCCAGATCATTAATATATATCAGGAAAAGAAAGGGTCCTTGTACTGGCCCCTGGGGAATTCCACAATAGACCTTCCTACAGCCTTGAACATATTCATTGACCACAACTCTGTTTCCTGTCATTCAGCCAATTTTGTATTCCTGTTGCTATTGTCCCTATTTTACCATGACTAGTAACTTTCTTTACATTTTCCAAAAATCCTTGTAAAGCCTATCATCAATGTTATCCTCATTGAGTCTTTCTGTTACCTCTTCAAAAAAAAACTTCAGCAAGTTGGATAAACATAATTTCCCCTTAAGAAATCCATGCTGACATTTCCCAAGCGATCCACCTTTTTCCATATGATTACTAATTCTATCCTGAATAATTGTTTCTAGAAGTTTCCCCACCACTGAAGTTAAACTGACTGGTCTGTAATTGCTAGAGTTTCCTTGTAATCTTTCTTGAATGAGGTAGTAATAATGCTTACGATTCTCTAGTTTTCTGGCACCTCAGTCCAGGAAAGACTATAAACAGTGCCTTGCAATTTATACCCCCACTTCCTTGAATCTCAATGCATCTCATCCAGTCCCAGTGTCTCATTAACTTTAAGCACTAATACTCTATCCAACTCTTTTTCCTTATTAATTTTAAATTCTTCTAGTAACAGAATTTCTTTCTCTATCACTATGACCTAGACAGCATCCTCCTCTTTTGAAAAGGCAGATACAAAATATTCATTTAATACCTTAGCAGTGTCCCCTGCCTTCATCTATAAATTCTACTTTTGGTCCCTGATGGGATTTACCTCTTCTTTAATCACTCTCTTGCTGGTTTTAAGCTTATAGGCGTCTTTGGGATTTCTCTACTTGTTTGATGCCAGTCTCTTCTCATAATTTCTCTTTGCTCTCTTATTTGTTTTATCCATTTTCCCTTAAAACTTTAGTATTCCTGCTAATTCTCTGTTGCATTTTCCACCTTACGCATCTTGCAAGCACACCGTTTCTTTCTAATGTTACTTTCTACTTCCTTTGTTTATCCTCCTTTTCCATTTGAGAGAATATACCTAAATGATACCCGAGCCATCTGGCATTTGAAGGTAGCCCATGGCTCAGTTGATATTTTCCCACCAACTTTTCATTCCAGGTCTGCTCATGCCCCATTGAAGTCAGCTCTCCACCAAATTCTTCTCACTCTGGATTGATGCTTGTCATTCTCCACCACCATTCTGAACCTTACAATACAGTGCTCACTGTCTCCAAAATGATCGCCCACTGTCACTTGATCCATTTAGCCCACCTCATTTCGAAGAACCTAGATCCAGCAATCCTTTCTTGTCAAACGGGACAATATGGCTATAGGAAACTCTCCCTAACATGATCCAGGAGCACTTGCCCTTGATGTCTCTTAGGAGAAAGTGAGGACAACAGATGTCTCTTACATCCCAGTCTACATTTGTGTAATTAAAGTCCCCATTATAACTGCTGTGAAATGCTCTGTAATTTTCTATGTAATTTCCCTGCAGATTTGTACCTCTACATCCCTTTTCACATGTTGGTGACCTATTGACTACAGCAAGCAATTAATTGCAACCATATTATTCTAAAACATTAATCAAATTGATTCCATCCTTGAACCCTCTCAAATATCTTGCTTCTCCAGCACTATAATGTTCTCCTTAACCAAACTCCTCCTCCTTTCCTTCATTTTCTATCTTTCCCAAACAACTTGTACCAGGAATGTTTAACACAGTCTTGGCCTCATTACCGCTACCACATCATAATTACATATTGCAATCTGCTTCTGTAACTCCCCAAACTTATTTAGTATAGTCCGTAAAATCAGAATTTTGGAATTGTACAGCATGAAAACAGGCCCTTCAATCCAACTTATCCATGCTGACCAGATACCCTAAATTAAAATCATTCCATTTGCCAGCATTTGGCCCATATCCCTCTAAACCCTTCCTATCCATATACCCATCCAGATGCCTTCTAAATGCTGTAATTGTACTAGACTCCACCACTTCCTCAGGCAGCTCATTCCAGACATCATCACTCTCTGTGTGAAAAAGTCACCCCTTAGTCCTTTTTATATCTTTCCCCTCTCACCCTCAACCTATGACCTCTAGTTTTGGGCTCCCCTACACTGGGAAAAAGATCTTGTCTCTCACCTAGGTGAAAGTGAGGACTGCAGATGCTGGAGATCAGAGTCAAGATTAATGGTGCTGGAAAAGTACAGCAGCTCAGGCAGCACCCGAGGAGCTGGAGATTCGACACTTCGGACAGGAGCCTTTCATCAGGAATAAGGCTGGGAGCCTCCGGGGTGGAGAGATAAATGGGAAGGGGGGAAGAAGGTTGCTGAGAGTGCAATAGGTGAATGGAGATGGGGATAAAGGTGACTGGTCAGAGAGGAGGCTGGAGCAGATAGGTGGGACGGAAGATTGGCAGATAGGACAGGTCATGAGGATGGTGCTGAGCTGGAAGGTTGGAGCTGGGGTAAGGTGGGGGAAGGGGAAATGAGGAAACTTGTGAAGTCCACATTGATGCCCTGTGGTTGAAGGGTTCTGAAGCAGAAGATAAGGCATTCTTCCTCCAGGCATCGGGGAGTGAGGGAATGGTGGTGGAGGAGGCCCAGGACCTGCATGTCCTGGGCAGAGTGGGAGGAAGAGTTGAAATGTTGGGCCACAGGGCAGTGAGGTTGATTGGTGCGGGTATCCTGGACGTGTTCCCTAAAGTGCTCTGCAAGGAGGTGTCCAGTCTCCCCCATGTAGAGGATACCACATCAGGAGTAACGGATGCAATAAATGACATTGGTGGATGTGCAGGTAAAACTTTGATGGATGTGGAAGGGCCTTGGATGGAGGTAAGGGAGGAGGTGTGGGCGCAATCATTGTGGTGGCAGGGGAAGGTGCCGGAATGGGAGAGTGGTTTGTTGAGGGGTATGGACCTGATCAGGTAGTCACGGAGGGAACAGTCTTTGCAGAAAGCGGATAGGGGTGGGGAGGGAAATATATCTCTAGTGGTGGGGTCCATTTGTAGGTGGCTGAAATGTCGGCAGATGATGCAGTTTATGTGGAGGTTGGTAGGGTGGAAGGTGAGGACCGTGGGGGGTTCTATCCTTGGTGCAGTTTGAGGGACGTAAAGACCGTAATTTTCCCTTCCAGCTGGTTGAAGATGCCCTCCAACACATCTCATCCATGTCCTGCACCTCCACTCCCAAACCCCACCCCTGCAAGCTGCCACTCCCATGCAGTGTGCCCTGAGATGTTGATATCTTTGGGTGTCCAAGTTGGCAGTCTAGAGGAGAAGGCAGTGAGCTGGGATTTTGATGTCAGGAATTATAGCTGTCTACTTTCTATTTGGTGGGTGGAAGAATGGGGAACTGTATATCAATGAGGCAAGATTAACTAATAATGAGACATTAATGTGTGCTAATATCTCCACACTCACAAACAAGGGTCCCATCTATTAACGTTGTCATATCATTTGAGCAAACATCATTCATTCTGTGCATGTGCAGTCAGTGGTGTCAGCAAGCAGAACCCGTCCTGTGATATTTCTAGGGGAAAATGTTTTGTCCTGGCTCATTCACTGCCTGACAGTCAGAGAGCGAGGATACCCCATTCTGAGAATTACCTGATCCTTTCCTGATGTTAGTCGGCTGGGCAAGGTGGGGCTGTGACTGCTTTAAATATTCCTTGAGTGTGTGTATAACTTTGCATAAAAACAAAGGCCTACATTGACATAGCACCACCCACACCCTTAGGTTGTCTTAAAACATTCTGCAAACAATGAATTTATTTTAATTGTTGTCACTGTTATAATGTTGAGATATGGCAGCCACTTTGCACAAAGCAAGTCCCACAATTCAGCACCCATGGAAATGATTTCAACATCTCGTTGTGGGAACAGGAAAAACCAGGAATTAAAGCAGAAAATGCCAGAAATACTCAGTAACTCAGACAGCATCTGTGGACATAAACATCATTGGACCTAGGACATTAACTCTGTTTCTCTCTCTGCAGATGCTGCCAGACCTGCTGAGTTTTTCACCACTTTCCAGGTTTGTTCCAGATTTCCAGCATCTGTAGCAATTTTTTTCAAAGCGGGTCAAGAAGATGGGGTCGGGTGAGGCAGGAACCAAAGAGATGGGAGAGAGACAGAGAGGTGATAGGATTGGAGATCAGGCGGAAATTAAAAAGAAGCAGACTGAGGGATAACCTCTGATCTACATGAAATAGGATAAATATTGAATCTGGGAAGAGTTTAAATGCCTTACTTTCTCCCTGAGGTATCAATTATTAAGGACAAAGAGAATTGTCTGTACTCACTAAAGTTCAGCAGTCGCTTTCCAATTAAATTGGAATCAATGTCCATTACTTTAACATGGTTAATATTCCGATAGTTACACAGAGTCTGTATGGAGCAGCTTCAGCTGTTTAAAAAAAACAAATAAAAGCATGTGTAATTATGAGATGATCAATCTTCCTCCACTCTGATTAAAATAGAGCCAGTGAGCTGATTAAGTCAATGGCGAACAGAACGGAAGCAAACAAGTGTCCTTGCCATCTCCTACCAGGGTGGTAGTTCTAATTGATATGGATATAATGTTGGGTAAGTGTCAAACATGGGAACAAAATGTGCAAGAATCTTAATGAATGGGGTCATGAGGAGTCAGTTTCTGATGGATTGCAGTATGTACACCATCTGATGTTCTTTAAATTGTGCTTCTGCAGACACTTACTGCTCATTAAGTTTCTTTAATGAAAATCCCTGGCTTACTGCTTCAGAGATTAGATTTACCAAAGTTTGTCTGTTTCAAGCTGTTTTGTCTGTCAATCACACTGTCATGTGTGTCTACACTCCCTCCTGAATTGGCCTGTTGGCCTAATATGCACAGCACAGTGAAGCTTATTAGAATAAACTGGAACCAACCATAAGCCTTCATCATGGTGCCCTATTCACTCACACAGGAGAGAAGAACATGAAGAGGAGTTACACAAGTGAGTGCCTCTTCACCTTTCCTTGGCCCCTTCCAATTCTCAGTAATTGCAGCTCACAGCTCAGCATGAAGCTCATCAGATTGACCTGTACTGAGTGAAATTCCACCCTCTTATCCCCAGTATCAACATCTGAAATCATAAACCAGATCTCAACATCGCCCCACCCTCAAGACAGTACCAAGCAAAGTCCCAAGAGATACCTCACAATCAATTTGGCCCCACGTTTACCCAAATTCCTCACCCCAACGGCTACCCAAAGAGCCAAGAACAACCCAAATTCCATTCCGCATTCACATGGCTCCTCAAAATCCAATGTGCCACGGTGGCTCAGTGGTTAGCACTGCTGCCTCACAGTACCAGGGGCCCAGGTTCGATTCCAGCCTCGGGTGATTGTCTGTGTGAAGTTTGCACATTCTCCCTGTGTCTGCGCAGGTTTCCTCTGGGTGCTCCAGTTTCCTCCCACAATCCAAAGATATACAGGTCATGTGAATTGACCATGCTAAATTGCCCATAGTGTTCACAGATGTGTAATCAGGGGACATGTAGAGTAATAGGGTAGGGAAATAGGTCTGGGTGGGTTACTCTTCAGATGGTCTGTGTTGTCTTGTTGGGCCAAATGGCCTGTTTCCACGCTGTAGGGATTCTATAACTCCTCCATCGTGAATAATCGCTTACAATACAGGCCAACCACACACTCAGACTGTACAAAGTCTTTCTGTACTGCAACATTTTGCAGTTTCTCTAGCCCACATCAGATTTTCCTACTTTACACTCTATCTGCCAGTCTTTTACCTCCTTAATCTATCAGTACCCCTTGCAGACTCTATGTATCCTCTTCACAATTTGCTTCCTGATCTATTTTTGAATCAGTCTCGACCCAACCTTTCTTCAAAGGACAACCAACTCACCTCAAGAATCAGTTGATTGAATAATTTTTGTACTCAGATATTCATATCCATACTTTATCTCTAGTGATTATAACTGTTTTAAGATTCACCATCTCCTTTGTTCCTTGATCTTCTCCTGTTCACCAGATGTTATTGGTGTCTAATGCTCATAGAATCATAACAGTATAGAAACAAGCCATTTGGCCCATCAAGCCCTCCAAAGAGCATCTCACCAGATCCAGCACCCTCCATATCCCTGCAACTCTGCATTTCCCATGGCCAATTCACCTCACCTGAGCCCAGAGGAAACCGATGCAGACAAAGCAAGAACATGCAAACTCCGCACCTACATTCACCTGAGACTGGAATTGAAGCCTGGTACTGTGAGGAAGCAGTGCTGACCACCGAGCCACTATGCCACCCTGTAGAAACAGAGTCAGAAGATTGATTTAAAGATTTTGACGAAAACATTTACCTCACCCCTTACATTCACTTTTACCTTTCGCCATACACTCCGGATCATGTTGTTGTAGTTCTTCTGACAGCCATGGCAGGTGTAAACTCATTCTCTATTTCCAACCAGAACCAACAGAGCAGGTTATCATTGACAGCAGACAACAAAACACTGTATGATTTCAAGAAGGAGTTCAATGTTGCACTTGGCTAAACGGATCAAAGGACAGGGGAGAAAAGCGAGAATAGTCTATTGAGTTGGATGATCAGCCATTGTCATTATGAAAGATGGAGCAGGCTCAAAGGGTTGAATGGGCTACTCCTGCTCTTATTTTCTGTATTTCTTTGTTTCTAGTTTACTTGTGCCTGCACTTGCATATCAGGTTCTCTTCATGAAGCCATTCTTCTGTCTTACCCTATAAGGAACTAATGCTTACTTTAGCTACTCTCTTCCTTTTTATTCACCTGAAGAGGAATTAATGAGTATTTTTATATTCCTTGCTTGTTTCTGTCCTACTCCAATTACTGGAGCAATCTGGAGTGGCTGACAACCAGAGTAAAGTGGGCTGGAGGCTTGGAGCGGCGTGGCTGAGAGTCAGAGCAGAGCAGGCTGGAGGCATGGAGAGGTGTGGCTGAGAGTCAGAGCAGAGTGGGCTGGAGGCATGGAGGGGTGTGGCTGAGAGTCAGAGCAGAGCAGGTTGGAGACATGGAGGGGTGTGGCTGAGACTCAGAGCAGAGTGGGCTGGAGGCATGGAGGGGTGTGGCTGAGAGTCAGAGTGGAATGGGCTGGTGGCATGGAGGGGTGTGGTTGAGAGTCAGAGCAGAACGGGTTGGAGACATGTAGGGGTGTGGCTGAGAGTCAGAGCAGAGTGGGGCTGGAGACATGGAGGGGTGTGGCTGAGTGCCAGAGCAGAGTGGGCTGGAGGCATGGAGGGGTGTGGCTGAGAGCCAGAGCAGAGTGGGCTGGAGGAATGGAGGGGTGTGGCTGAGAGTCAGAGCGGAGTGGGCTGGAGACATGGAGGGGTATGGCTGAGAGCCAGAGCAGAGTGGGCTGGAGGCATGGAGGGGTGTGGCTGAGAGTCAGAGCAGAGTGGGCTGGAGGCATGGAGGGGTTTGGCTGAGAGTCAGAGCAGAGTGGGTTGGAGGCATGGAGCTGAGCAGGGACTGTTGTTGGAGTACGGTCTCGCTTGGGCAGTCAGCAGTAAGTGAGACTGGTTAGATCACCTGTGGAAGCCCCTACACTGATCTACTGCAATGTAATATTTATCTGCAATCTGTTTGTCTGACTGTAACATTTATCCTCTTAACCCATGTCATATTTCTAACTTATACTATGAATCACTATGAGGTAATGCAACTTTTCTCCTTCTTTATTCCTCTTTTGTATCAAAGATTTGTACCTGGGTACTTTGTACCTAAGATGATGTCATGAGAGGTGCCAATGTAAACTTTTCATTGTATTTCTGTACTTCTGTAAAATGTAGCAATATAGAAAAAGATTTAATTTAGTTATTCTCTGCTAGTTTCCAAAATTTTCCATTTCCTCAGGAATAATCTTTTCAGCATTGTACATCTTCATGTTGACACTAACTTCCACAGTTAGCCATCATTCTTATAGCATCTTTTTTATTCTCAACTGAACATCGTTGAGGGCTGTGACATGTCTACCTGTACTTCTCTACTGTCCTATCTTTCAACCTATTTTCTAAGTCCACTTTAGCCAAATCTGACTTCATTAATCTTTTTCATCATGTTTATGTAAGTTTAAAACACAAGTTTCAGACCCAAATTTCTCATCCTTAGACTGATTATGAAAGCCTATCGTGTTATGGCGACTTTTACCTTGAGGATGCTTTGCACTATGGTCATTAATTAGTCATGCCTCCTTAAATATTAGCTGACCTAAACTAGCCTGATTCCCCCATAGTTGGCTCCAGAATGCACATATATGTATTTCAAATGTCTGATAAATGCAATTGGTAAGCTCCAAAAATGAATAGCTTTATGAGCATATGGTCTAGCAAGACTAATAACAATGTGACTTAAATATAATGAGGACTATGAACTTGATACTCAAAGGCACAACTGATGCAAAATATATTGGGAAGGAAGAAAGGCAGGTAAGTGATGGTTTAATTGGAGAAAACATTTTACTATCAGAAAGAGAGAATGTATTTACAAACCCGAAGATAGAATCTACATGGTTAAAGATGGGAAGCGAACAGAGTGATCTTACAATTGGGAATATAGTACAGCCTTCTCAATTGTGATAGAGGAGCTAGTTTAGACTAAAAGGACAAAGATGTGTAAGCTTTCTAATGTAGTGATGCTGGGAAACATTAATTCCCAAAGTACCGATTGCAATTGTGCAATTAATTGGTAAGGAGGGAGGAATTTCTTAAATGTATTGAGCAGAAGTTCCTTAATCAGCATTATTTTGCTGCATCTAAGAAAGAGTCTTAATTGAGCTGACAAGTGAGGTGAACCAATTGAACAAGTGCTTTTGGGGAAACACTGGCTAAGTGTTCAATAAGATTTTGATTAATAATAGAAAACATCAAGGAACAATCTAAAGTAGAGTTTGCAAATATGAAAAAGGGATGGTTTTAATGGAATGAAAAGAGATCAAGCTGTAGGATAAAAAGATTCACAGGAAAGTAGTAGTGGAACAATGTGTTGTCTTTATGGAAGAGATATTTCAGGGGTGGATTATCACCATAAAAAAAATGGAGTGGACCAGCTATTTGATGTATTATATAATACTTTATAGCCATAGGTGCAACAGCCGATTAGTGACTGATAAGTCAGTACTGGACAGCTCATTTCCTGACTCCCCAAAATTTGTTCACCATCTACAAGACACAAGTCAGGACTGCAACAGAATATCCATCATTTGTCTGGATGGATGCAGCTCGAACAAGAAGCTTTACATGACAATTTCATTTCCCCCACACATAGTGGCAGCAGTGTGTACGCCATCTACAAGATGTGCTGCAGCAATTCACCCAGGGCCATTTAAAAAGCACCTTTATAACTTGTGATCTCTACCATTTAGAAGGACAATGGCATTGAAATACCATTGTCTGCAAGGTCTTCTCCAATTCACTCATCGTCGTGACTTGGGAATGCCATTCCCTCACTGTCACTTAGTCAAAATCTGAACTCCTTTGCTTATAGCACCATAGGTCCAGCTACAGCTTGAGGATTACAGAAATTGTCCAGCCTAATTCAGGATGGACAATAAATGCTGGTCCAATGATTTCACATCCCAAGAGCTAATAAAAAACACTCATCTCCTATTTTGCATTTATGTAAATTTTCACATATTAGAGTTTGGACCTTATCTACAATTCAAAATCTGAGGAAATATAACTTCTACAGAAAGAATTTACAAGGCATGCTGTATTTCAAGAAATGTTTTTGTGGAGGAGATGGATTTTTGACTGTATTAGGATGATCTGGACCAAGTACTCATAGTTTCTCAAGGATGCGGGTAAAGCAGTTGATGTGGTGTATATGGATTTCAGTAAAGCATTTGATAAGGTTCCCCATCGTAGGCTATTACACAAAATATGGAGGCTTGGGATTGAGGGTGATTTAGCAGTTTGGATCAGAAATTGGCTAGCTGAAAGAAGACAGAGGGTGGTGGTTGGTGGAAAATGTTTATCCTGGAATTCTGTTACTAGTGGTGTACCACAAGGATCTTGGGGCCACTGCTGTTTTTCATTTTTATAAATGAATTGGATAATGGTGAAGAAGGATGGGTTAGTAAATTTGCGGATGACACGAAGGTCAGTGGAGTTGTGGATAGTGTTGAAGGATTTTGTAGGTTACAGAGGGCGATAGATAAGCTGCAGAGCTGGGCTGAGAGGTGGCAAATGGAGTTTAATGGGGTAAAGTGTGAGGTGATTCACTTTGGAAGGAGCAACAGAAATAAAGAATACTGGGCTAATGATCAGATTCTTGGTAGTGTAGAAGAGCAGAGAGATCTCGGTGTCCATGTACATAGATCCCTTAAAGTTGCCACCTAGATTGATAGGGTTGTTAACAAGGCATGTAATGTGTTAGCTTTTATTGGTAGAGGGATTGAGTTTCAGAGCCATGAGGTTATGTTGCAACTGTATAAAATTCTGATGCGGCTGCACTTGGAGTATGACTGTTCTGGTCACCGCATTATAAGAAGGATGTGAAAATTTTGGAAAGGGCTTTGAGGAGATTTACTAAAATGTTGCCTGGTATGGAGGGAAAGTCTTATGAGAAAAGGCTGAAGGACTTACGAGGGGACATAGCTTTAAGTTGAGGGGTGATAGATATAGGACAGATGTCAGAGGCATTTTCTTATCAGAGAGAAGTAGGGGTGTGAAACGCACTGCCTGCAACAGTAGTACACTCGCCAACTTTAAGGGCATTGGATAAACATATGGATGAAAATGGAATAATGTAGGTTAGATGGGTTTCAGATTGGTTTCACAGAGCGGCGCAACATCGAGGGCTGAAGGATCTGTACTGCGCCGTAATGTTCTATGTTCCATGAAAAGTGCTCAGTGACAGAACTGATTAAAATACACAGTTCTTTTTAAGTACATGAAGAATTCAAACAATGGAAATAGATGAAAATGTGTTGCTGGTTAAAGCACAGCAGGTTAGGCAGCATCCAAGGAACAGGAAATTCGACGTTTCGGGCCAGAGCCCTTCCTGATGAAGGGCTCTGGCCCGAAACGTCACATTTCCTGTTCCTTGGATGCTGCCTAACCTGCTGTGCTTTAACCAGCAACACATTTTCAGCTCTGATCTCCAGCATCTGCAGACCTCACTTAAACAATGGAAATACTCCATTACTGCTGATGATACACGTTAGAATTAAACGGTTGTGATCTCATGTTGAAATTTTACACTGAACGGCACCTGAAGAATTTTAAACAATGTATTTCTTTCATATTCCTTTTCGACAGGAGACTGCCCCTTTGTACTTGTGCGTGTTTGATGTTGGGTCTTTGTTATTTTACTTGGCATGAACAGATGTTGCCAATAAAATTGTCATTTCTTTTATTCAAGAAAATCTCATAATTTTTCCTGATTGATATAAGAGACATTGGGTGACTACTTTTTTATTCAATGGAGGTATAGCCTCAGGCTAGGAAATAATTTTTAAAATCTCTTGTCATCAACCAAAGTGGTTGAAATGAGGAAAAACAATTCATTACCCTTTACCTGGTTATAACATCTTTACTGCATTGGGAGAGAGAGATCACTGACACTTTGTACATCATTGCCAATGTGCTTACACAGACAGAAACTTTTGTGCCACTTTGAATCTTGTTTGCTTACCCACTGCTACAGAAATTCAACTTGACTGATTACCCTGTGAGTCAGTCTTCACTGAAGAAACACCAACCTGAGGACCACAAGGAGATGTTGCAGCATTTTCATTTTGCATTGAGGAAAGGCCAGAAAAAGCAGGGAAAAGGATGCTGCCTGACCTGCTGTACCTTTCCAGCACCACTCTAATCTAAACTGATTTCCAGCATCTGTCGTCCTCACTTTTGCCCAGAAGAAGCAGGGGCAGAGTGCATCATGAATGAAGGTAATCAGTTGCAAGAGAATAATCTCGAACTTAATTTCTTCTTTCAGAAATGAGTGAAAGACAATGATGCTGCCACAGAGGCTGATGATTTATCTGATGTGGAAGTCCTGCCTCTTGCTATGCTGTCTGACAGAATGGCGTTAAAGTCTCTGTTGTCACTTTTAGGAGATTATCCTCTCATAGTAAAACCCGAGAAAACAATGGATTAATCTGCTTTATTGCACTGTCCAGTAAAACAACCTTAGCAAGTAGCTAATGCCAGAGAAAAGATGGAGTAAAACTCCAAACTGGAAGAAGCCAATGGTCATAAGTTATTAATCTGCAAAAATGTCCACTGACATCTGCAATTGAATCACATCAGCAAGCCATAGCAATACTCAAACTGTACTTCAGTAAGAAGAGGACGCTTAAATTACAGAACTACCTTACAAAAGCTTAACAGTGAGTATCAAATGGATCTTGACCACATCAAAATTAATCAAGAGTCAGGGAATTCTAATTATCTAATAGAGACTAATGCACTAAAAGCTCAAGTATTGTTGGTCACACAGTATCTGTACAATCAAACTGCAGAACAAATATCTGAAGAAATACCTACATTAAACTGTTCTTCCAATCAGCAATGAACCTTTTGTTGAGAAATTACCTGATGTTGAGGATAAATCTTCCAGAAACTCCAGCCTGAGTTTGTTGTGTTTTTTTCTTACCATCACTTGTATACACTTATGTTCAACAATGCCGATTAATGTTCACTCACCAAAAGGTAAACCGATTTCACTACAAAATGTGTATGTCGCCTGGTTCAAATGGCTTCCAATCCAGGGGGATTGCTTAATGAAATAAGGATGGAAATAGTGGGAGGCTTGACATAATCTTTCAATCTTCACTTGATTTTAAGGGAATACATATTGACAAATGATTAACAAATATTCAAGAAAGGATATAAGAATATTTCAGATAACTCCATCCAGTATAACATCAGAAGTCTGTAAAATTTTAGACAAAATAATGAAGAGAAAAAAATCAACTTGCATTTTAAGAAATTTGAGACAGTGCCTCAGTGGTTGCATTGTCGCCTCATAGCACCAGTGATCCAAATTCAATTCCAGCCTCTGGCAGCTGTCTGTGTGGAGTTTGTACATTCTCCCAGTGTTTGCATGGATTTCTTCCAGGTGCTCTGATTTCCCCCCACAGCCCAAAGATGTGCAGGTTTCAGTAGATTGGCCATGCTCAGTTGACTATAGTGTTCAGGGATGTGCGAGCTAGGTGGGTTAGCTATGGGAAATGGGAAATGCAGGGTGACAGGGATAGGGTAGAACATAGAACATAGAACAGTACAGCACAGAACAGGGCCCTTCAGCCTACGATGTTGTGCTGACCACTGATCCTCATGTATGCACCCTCAAATTTGTGTGACCATAGGCATGTCCAGTAGTCTCTTAAATGTCCCCAGTGACCTTGCTTCCACAACTGCTGCTGGCAACGCGCTCCAGCTCTCACAACTCTCTGTGTAAAGAACCCGCCTCTGACATCCCCTCTATATTTTCCTCCAATCAGCTTAAAACTATGGCCCCTCGTGTTCGTCATTTCTGCCCTGGAAAATAGTCAATAGAGGCTATTGACTCTATCTATGCCTCTCATTATCTTGTATACCTCAATTAGGTCCCCTCTCCTCCTCCTTTTCTCCAGTGAAAAAAGTCTGAGCTCAGTCAACCTCTCTTCATAAAATAAGTCCAGGCAGCATTCTGGTAAACCTCCTCTGAACTCTCTCCAAAGCATCCACATCTTTCCTATAATAGGGCGACCAGAACTGAATGCAGTATTCCAAGTGCGGTCTAACCAAAGTTTTATAGAACTGCCACAAGATCTCACGACTCTTAAACTCAATCCCCCTGTTAATGAAAGCAAAAACACCATATGCTTTCTTAATAACCCTGTCCACTTGGGTGGCCATTTTAAGGGATCTATGTACCTGCACTCCAAGTTACCTCTGTTCCTCCGTATTGCCAAGGATCCTATCCTTAATCCTGTACTCAGCTTTCAAATTCAACCTTCCAAAATGCATCATCTTGCATTTATCCAGGTTGAACTCCATCGGCCACCTCTCAGCCCATCTCTGCATCCTGTCAATGTCCCGCTGCAGCCTACAACAGCCCTCTATACTGTCAACGACACCTCCAACCTTTGTGTCATCTGAAAACTTGTTGACCCATCCTTCAATCCCCTCATCCAAGTCATTAATAAAAATTATGAACAGTCGAGGCCCAAGGACAGAGCCCTGTGGAACACCATTCACCACAGACTTCCAGGCAAAATATTTTCCTTCTACTACCACTCGCTGTCTTCTGCTGGCCAGCCAATTCTGTATCCAGACAGCTAAGTTCCCCTGTATCCCATTCCTCCTGACCTTTTGAATGAGCCTACCCTGGGGAACCTTATCAAATGCCTTGATGAAGTCCATATACACCACATCCACAGCTCGACCCTCATCAACTTTTCTAGTCACATCCTCAAAGGTGGGGGGTGGGTCTGGGTGGGATGCTCTTTGGAGGGGTTAGGTGAGTATACAGTGGGCCGAATGGCTTGTTTCCACACTGTAAGGATTTGATGATTCTATGAAAGAGAGCCAGCATCGGTGTGGAAAAGGTAGATGGTGCTTGACTAATATAACTGAGTGGTGGAGAAGCTGTCCTTAGTGTGCTGGCCAACAGTTATCCAGTAACTAAAGCATTAAAGTTGATTATGTGGTTGTTTATCATATTGTTGTTCATGGAAGCTTGCTATGAATAACATATCAAAATTACTTCAACAGTTATGAAGTGCTTTAGCACACCCTGAGGTCATGAAAGCTGCAATTTTTTTTTCTGCCTTGCTTTCTCAGGGCAGAGTAATTGTGATCCTGCTCATAACTCCCCAACCTCACTGGAAACAATTCAACATCCACAAGGAACGCCATTCCCTCCTACATCCTACTGCAGCTCTTGCAGTGAATACATTAAACAATAATATCTGAGAATTTTATGTCTTTTAAAGAACAAAACCATCAGTACAAACTATCCATTATAGGAGGACATCTAGAAGACTGAAAAAAGGATGATCTTCCTGGTAAAAGATAAATTATTTCACTTCTGTACAGTACTGCAAACAATATTTAACTCTTACGCTGCTTGCTGAATGAATGCTATTTCAGGTTCATTGTGTCAATCACTTTTCTTTTAGTGACACTGAAGCAAACTCTAATATTACAGAAATCAATCTCAAAGTCTAAACAAACAATAATATTGCAGTCATAAAGCTATGCAACCCCAGGAGATCAATTTAATACTAGTCATTAAATCAAACCAGCTGTAATATTATAGTAATAAATCTATGCAAACATTGGGGATAGATGCATTCGTGCGTATTAACAATAACATTGCAATTACAATCTACTCAAATAGCAAAGATCAGTTTCTTATTCATTTGCAACTGTGAATTATTGAAATGCAAATTAAAAGTTTTTTTTAAAAATTGTAATCAGCTATTAAACTATTTTAAATTGATTGACATTAATTGGTGTCGAAATGTATGGCGCTGGAAAAGCACAGCCAATCAGGCAGCATCCGAGGAGCAGGAGAGTCAATGTTTCGGGCATAATCCCTTCATCAGGAATTCCTAATGAAAAGCTTATGCCCGAAATGTTGATTTTCCTGCTCCATGGATGCTGCCTGGTTTGCTGTGCTTTTCCAGCACCAAACTTTTCGACTCTGATCTCCAGCATCTGCAGTCCTCAGATTCTTCTGGCACTAATTGGTAACATATGGGTGGCACAGTGCTGAGTGGTTAGCTGCCTCACAGTGCCAGAGATCTGGTTTTGATTCCAGCCTTGGCTGACTGTCCATGTGGAGTTTGCACATTTGCCCCGTGTCTGCATGGATTTCCTCTGTGCGCCCTGGTTTCCTCCCACAGTCCAACAATATGCAGGTTAGGTGGATTGGCTATGCTAATACAGCCCGGTAGTGCCCTGAGATGTGCAGGGTTACAGGGTAGTGTGAATATGGGTGAGATACTCTTTGGAGGGCTGGTGCAGACTTGATGGACTGAATGGCCTCTTTCAGCACTGTAGGGATTTTATGATTTGCTTACACTGTTCAATCCTCTTCCTATCCTCATTCAAAATTTAATCATAGAATTGCTGAAACTTGCGGTAGAGAAAGGCCATTCAGCCTATGATATGTATGTTGACAAACAAAGATCAATCTATCCTGAACCCAGTTTCCGGTTCTTGATGTATAGTTTTTAGGTTACAGTATTCTATGTATCATTCCAAGTAGTTTAATTTGATTGGTTTTAATTCTATTTTTGTTAGTGTGCATTTTAAAGAGAGTCAATCGAACCAATCTCAGAACTGGAAGGCAAAATAAATACAACCTCCTCTAATTTGCTAACCTCAGAATTTGTGGATAAGGGATGGAATAACTGTGTGGAGTTTGCACATTCTCCTCGTGTCTGCGTGGGTTTCCTCCGGGTTGCTCCGGTTTCCTCCCACAGTCCAAAAATGTGCAGGTTAGGTGAATTGGCCATGCTAAATTGGCCGTAGTGTTAGGTGAAGGGGTAAATGTAGGGGAATGGATCTGGGTGGGTTGCTCTTCGGAGGGTCGATGTGGACTTGTTGGGCCGAAGGGCCTGTTTCCACACTGTAAGTAATCTAATCTAATCTAATCTAATCTAAACAGGAGAACTCTCTCCTACTTGTGCTAATGGCTTTCAAATATATGTATTTGAAAATCTGGGAAAGAAATGATTAAAATGGGAAACAATGAAATGAGTCATGATTTCAAGGCAAACAGAGGGTGGTATATGTGAAGTGGAACATTTGGATTTTCAGAAGATCAAGAGCAGAAATTCTGAAGGAGCTGAACCAAAGCTTTATCAGTCTAACAGCAATGGTAAACAAATACCTCATTGTCAGTCAATTAAGCAATCACTATCAATAACAAAATTAGTCCTCACTTGGAGAAGCAGAAAGATAATAAATGGGCATACTGCACTTTGATGAAATGAAATTAAATCTGACTGCCTTAACTCAACTCTTTCATAAAGCAATGCACAAAGTTTCTGAAGGGAATGTAGCAGATGACGTGGATATGGATGTTCAAATGCCGTTTCATAATAGATTGAATAACAGGTTTATTCAGAAAAGAGAAACGTATAGCATTAAAGAGATTTTAGTAATTTGAATGGCAGGGTGGCATGGCTGCCTCACAGTGCAAGGGACCCAGCATCAAGGCTCAATTCCATCCTTAGGTGACTGTGTGCAGACAATGCACATTCTCCCCATGTCTGCGTGGGTGTCCTCCCACAGTCTAAAAGACATCCAGATTAGATCAACTGGTCATGCTAAATTGCCTAGGGGTATGCAGGCTAGATAGATTTGCCATGGTAAATGCAGGGTTACAGGGATAGTGTGGATCTGGGTGGGATGCTCTTCGGAGGGTCAATACAGACCTGATGGGCCAAAGGGCCTCTTCCTGCATTGGACGGATTCTAGGAAATCCATGCTGACTTCTATGATTGCGGAATTGGTCAAACAACAGGGACTTATGGTGATTATATCTTTCTCACTAGATAAATAAAATTCAGTGGGTTCTATAGGGATTACAAGGATATAGACAGAGTGGTGAAATGGATGGGATACATGGCAGCTGCAAGTTATGCTGTTAAATCTGTTCTTCACCATTCTGTGTTCACTGACCTTCTGTCTTTTGATCCAGCACTGCCTCACCTTTAAAACAAACAAAAACAAATTGCTGGAGAAACTCAGCAGGTCTGGCAGAATCTGTGGAGAGAAAAAAAATCAATGTCTTAAATCCAATGATCTTCCTCAAAACTCTTCACTGGATTGAAATGGTAACTCTGCTTTCTCTCCACAGGTGCTACCAGACCTGCTGAGTTTCTCCAGCAATTTGTTTTTGTTTGTTTCAGATTTCCAGTTTCTGCACATTGTTGCTTTATCTCAACTTCAAAATCTTTTTCAAATCCCTGCCTGACTCCCACTTTATGTTGGAATAGTTAACCCAGATTATGTTGGGATAGTTATAATTATCTTCTAAGTATCTGAACTGTATACAGCTCTCTCCTTCAATCTCCTCATTCTTGGCTGGCCTGCAGCAAACATTGAAAATTATACCACTGTCTTAATTCCATTCTTATGAATTTGGCCTGAAGATATCCCTGTGAAGTCTTTATATCACAGTCACTGGGTCATTCACCAGAACGGACCATCCAGAAAATATTAAAAGCAGGAGGAATGATCCTGAATTTCCTGGAGAGTTGCTCCTGTTGTAAGAGTCTATCTTTGGTGCAGTTTTAAGTAACAAATGCAGGTACTGAAATTAACAATTGATTTGCAGAGCAATTTTCACCACTCTGCTGGCTTCATTGATAAATTATCATAACTCGGTTCCTTTCACAATCAATAGTAATAAGAAATTTCCTGAATCAGTACTGATTATATCGCTCTGTAAAATATAAATTGGAAAACAATGGCACTGCTAACCCCTTGTGACCTCATGGAGGTCTGATTTATGAATTGAAAGCATCCAAAAGCAGTTTGGCTTCTAATTTATGAATATAAAACCCTGTATAGAGATACCTGCTGGCAGTTTTGAAGGAATTTCATTGCTTGTTGAATTGAGCACTTTTTTTTAGGGTATGATAATTTAACAAACACATTTCAATCAGTGGCTGCAGCATTTCAAATTGTCCAGGAATTTGTGCATGTGGATTGGAAAGGATCAGCGAAAGATGTATCAGTCTTTGTTTATGGCCACCTGACCAAAGACTCCAACAGCTGCAAAACTGTGTGAGGAAGCAGGTTACATGTATAAGACCTATCCACAATGGGGCTCGGGTGGAAGTGTTGTATATGTTCAGATGGCCAGGAGTGGCAAACGCAAACCATGGACCCCCAAAGGACAGTAAGGTGTCACTCTCCAGCAAGAAAACTGAAACGGGGACACCCAGAAGAGGAAAAGGTAGCCAGCACGGGGGCATAGCAACTGACTCAACCTCCACCTGAACAGGTGGAGTCAATGAAGAAAGCGGAGGAAACAAAGGAGGCAGGGGAGTGGATACCAGAGAGTAACAATTGGAAAAAGAAATCACATTCAGGGCCCTACAGGCCTACAGCAAAACAGAAAGAGGCAGCTGCATAATGATGCACCAGCAGCCCGAGTGGCAATGATGAATTGTGCAGATGAATTGCCATCAACAAAACAAGAGGCAAGGATCACAAGGGAGAGAAGCACACCCCAACACAGAGGCACCAGCCATCGCGAGGAGCCTAAGTTAAATCCAACCTCCAGCCATCGAGAACCAAAGAGTACCTAAGACATCACAGCTCTGAGGAACTGGGAACAGGATGCTCTGAATAAGGATTAGAGCACAACGGCCCCTCGGTCAGACTCCGAACTGGAACTTCCTGACTTCATTCTCACGCCGACGACATAGGATTGAGACAACTGCCCCAGGGAAGAAAAGGACAGCTACTTCTGTGCTGAGAGTGTCCAACAGTTCATCTACACCATGGG
Organism: Hemiscyllium ocellatum; assembly: GCF_020745735.1. Taxonomy (NCBI): domain Eukaryota; kingdom Metazoa; phylum Chordata; class Chondrichthyes; order Orectolobiformes; family Hemiscylliidae; genus Hemiscyllium; species Hemiscyllium ocellatum. Next base: position 42,734,455 of record NC_083411.1, on the reverse strand, counting down.
AACGCAGGGACTCCCCAGTGACAACACTGTATGTGAATGTACATTGCATCTATGGGTCATTCTAAAATTGCCAGTATTAATGTCCATAGCTTTAAATCTACGATGTGTTTCCACATTGGTTTACTTGGCCAAAGCAGGCCTCCAGTTTCTGCAAGAGTGTGGGATCCACACCTCAGCAGCTATAGAGAATGGTCGAGCGATGGGCCCACAGCCATTGGTGTGATCAGGGGGGAGCGACTGCCGTTTTTCCAGCCTCAGAGTAGTGCTGTGAGGAGGCAACTTCACCGTTTCCAAAGTTAAGGAGGCGGTGGGCCAGCACCACCTTGTAGCAGACATCCCCTGAGACTAATTAATGTGGATGCTCCGGTGATAAAGAGCAAGTGGGATAGCCATCCTACAGCAGCTTCCACTCCTGCTGGCTAAGTCCAGGCCGATCATTCTGGCTGGAGACCTCAGCTGCATCATCGATGCAGATGGATGATCCAAAGGGGCAGCACATCCAGATTCCTGATGTTACACGGAAATGGTTAAACATACCAAGCTGCATGATATCTTCAGCTGCATGATATCTGCAGGTGGAGTGGAGCATAGATTTACCTGGTCACGGCCAGTCAGGTCTATCTGCTCAAGGACAGATTTTCTGTTTGCATCCCACATTTTCTCAGCTAGATCCACCAATGTCAAACTGGTTGTTCTTCTCTGACCACAGCCTCCTGCTGACCGACAAGTGACTGCACAATGATCAACAGGCAGGCAAGGTGGAATGTGGATGCTGCAAATGAAACTGTTAACTCCAGAAAGTGTTGAGAAGCTCAAAAGGGATGACACAGGTAAGAGAACTGTGAAGCCTCTCTTTGAGTCTCCAATGGATTTCTGGGAAACAGTCAAGTGAGACATCAAGAGGTTCTTTATCCTCAAAGGCGTTCAGAAGACAGGAGAAAGACAGGGCAGCATGGTGACTCAGATGTTCTCCGGGTGCCCCAGTTTCCTCCCACAGTCCAAAGGTGTGCAGGTCAGGCGGATTGGCCAAGCTAAATTGCCCATAGTGTCCAGAGATATGCAGGCTAGATGGATTAACCATGGGATGCAGGGATAAGGTAGGGAGGTGGGACTGGGTAGAATGCTCTTCGGAGGGTCAGTGTGGACTTGGGCTGAATGGCCTGCTCCCACACTGTAGGAATTCTATGGATTCTTTGAAAACTGTCCAAACTCCAAAAAGGAATACGGAACTTACTCCTGCTGCAGACAATGGGGCTCGATGTTGTGGAGGACCTCCAGGAGGTGAAGAGTCAGCAAGCCTTGCTCTTTGCCTCAGAACCCTCCAAGATAATCTTCAGGGCCAGGGTCTGCACCGTGTAGCAAGAGGAGACATGCTTGGGATTCTTCTTCCAGAAGGTGCTCAGCAGATGAAGACAGCTTGGTAACATCATCTCAGTCTGACATCCTGAGGATCAGCAAATCTTTTTCTACCGGACTGTATGACATGAAACCTGTAGATAGCGTGGCTTCACAATAGTTCCTGTCATCTATCATAGAGGTCTTGGATTACTGTATACAGGAGAGGCAGGAGCAGCCGTTACTTCTGGATGAGTTGTCCAAGCCCCTTGAGCCCTTAGAAAAGAATAAAATTCCCAGAAGTGATGGCTTACCGGTCAAGTTGTATTCAGCTCTGTGGGACTTGATTGGCCTGGACCTGCTGGAAGTGTATGATAGTATGCTTCTAGCAGGTAGCATGTGCTAATCCATGAGGAATGGTATCATCACTTCTCTCCCATTCTGCGGGTAAAAACCTGGTCTTGAGTTGTGAGGTACTCTGTTGTTGTACATGTTGCAGGTCTGGTCCATTCCCAGAACCTGCAACATTGCAGTCACCTGACCCATCTTCTACTTCATCTGGAGATCTGAGCTGGACCGTGTCCACAGGACCATGCACAAAACTCTGGATAAGGTGGGGATGAACATTCCCAACCTTGCTCTCGCCCTGATGGCCACCTTTGCATGTAGCCACATCAAGCTGTGCATAGACCCTCAACACCAAGTGCCACTACATACTGAGGCTCTACCTGTCCCTGGTGTTGTGAAGGATCAGACTGGCTTCATTGCTGTGGAATGCTCCAAGTCATGGGACCATTCCTTATCATCTGTACATTACAGAGAAATTTGCAAAGCAATTTGCAAAGACTTTAATCCCAAGTCCATCAGGAGGTGGTTAGCGCTAAGCGTCCTCAGGACCCTGTGGCACAAGGTGAGGGCAGATCCAGTCATGTTGTTCCCTGACAGACTGTCAAAGTTATTTGGCAGAATTCCTTATCACCAGGACTTTCTAACAGGCACAATGTCATTGCTTGGCTGGTGGTGAGAAGGGCACAAGCTGTGAGATTATTCTTGTATATCTATGCTGCATCACACGCTGACCTAGAAGTGGCTGCAGAAGTGGGTTAGAGACTGTCACACACCTTCTGGAATGTGCCTTGCAAAGAAAGTCTGGAAAGAGATGAAATGGTTTTCACCAAGGTGCTTCTGGAGTAGCTCTGTGACGCAGGATTCTGTGCTCCACAGGCTGTTCCCTGGTGCATGCACCAAAACAAGCATTGACTGCGCCTGGAGGACCATCAATTTGGTGAAAAGCACTCTTTGTCTGCCTGAAACTTCTAGAGCAAGGAGCTGACCTTGACTGAGTGTTGCAGAGTTAAGTATTCCAAGGTCCCAGGACAACGTACTGAGGGACGCATTGAAGCTTGGGGCAGCTGCTGCCAAGGCGTAGTGGGGAAAGGCCATCAACTAAGGTCTTTCTGTCAAAGTGCAGTGGAGGTCTACTCAGTTATTGGAACCTCCTCAGTTATATCTACATCAAATATATGTAAATAGTGCATTGCATAAGTAAGAAATGTCTTTGGGTTGTTGGAACTGTCAGGGAGTCAAACTCCAATGCTTGTTGGCTCTTAATATGCAAACACTGCACAAAACTGAACTGCCCTCGTAACTATGTATGTATAGAAAGATATTTTTATGTAATAAGTATATTTTTTAAATTAAAAAAATGAATATCCCACAGCTATGGCTCGAAAAGAATTGATTCTGAACAAAATGTGGATGCAATATTGCACTAGGCAATCAGAAGCCAGGACAAATATTCTAGAGCAACGTGAGTTAAAATCTCACCAATGACTCCTTAAGATTCTGAATCCCGTTTCAAAAACCTGGAATCACAAAAGAAGCTTTTGTTCTGTTGTCAAATTCCGAAGTAATTCCTTTGAGTATGGAAATCCGATGCCTTTATTCAAACTGGCCTCCTTTGGTACCAATCAACACTTTCTGATGGTTCAGTTGAATGAAGAAGATCAGTTTCAGAAGCTAAGGACGGGCAATGTGAACTTTCAGGTGCTGTGATTGATTTTAATAATCAACGAGGAAACAGTCTCGCTCAAGTGTCCAGCTGATCAGAAACATAAGTTTACTCACCTTTAGAAGCTCCAGCGCAGTCTGCAGTCTAACAATGAAAAATATCTTAATCAGTCAAGGAGGCGTTGGTGCTCTGTATAAGGACATAAGTCAAAAAATCATTCCAACAGCCCAGCCACATTGGGGTACCACACACGTCATCCATCCTGCCAACTGTGTCTTGGCTTCTGATCCAAGTTCTGAGATGATGAGACAGTTAAGGGCAGTTAGTACAGGGTATCAATATTCATTCTTCACCAAACATTGATCAATTAACTGCCTATTGTAGAGAATTTACACAGAAGCCACCAATAAAAGGCAGGTAAGCAGTACCGCAGTTAGCCAGATGTATAGGGGTAAGAAGAGAAAGAAAATTAGAATTTAGAATTTCCTCTGTTTAAAGATAAAAAGCAAAAAAAGGCAGATAATCCTTTCTTCGTGGTGGTGGAATATAAATAAAGATTTACACACTTGTTGTTCTTCACTGTATCTCACACCTGCACACACACGGCATGGGTGATGGGGAAAATATAGGCACGACCACTATTAGGCAGTGATTTGGTGGAAATAGGGCGAAAAATAAAGGACAGGTAATACATGAATAATTGACAGCATTCTCAGAGGACACAATATGGGCATGTGATAAGAATGGTTTTTATGCAGCGAACTCTTATTTATTTTTTCCTTAAGTTAGAATTACACCAGGATGGAGGGTTTAACTGTTATGGAAAGATGAAGAAGCTGATTTGTTCTCCTTTGAGCAGATAAGCTGAAAAAGAGATTTTCAAGATTAATGAAGGGTTTTGGTGCACTAGATAAACCTGTCGGGATTCTAACCTACACATGGGTGAAACTGACTTGACCCCATCCCCACTTGTCACAGATGTAACTGTCCATTACAGTAGTGGGAAGAGTGACCACCGCAGAGTCCTTTGTGGAGACAATGACCCATATTCATAATTAGTGCACCTCCCTCCTTTGTGTTGTATCCTGCTACATCCATCCCAAATAGGATAGAGATAAAGCAACTCAGACAATGGAGACTGTGCATCCTAGAGATGCTGTGGGCCATCAGCAGCAGAGGCATTGTACTCCAGCACAACCTGCATCATGATCCCCTGGCATGTCCCCCTCTCAGCCGTTACCCACAAGCCAGGGCATTGATCCTGGTTCATCAATGCTGCAGGAGTGTATGCCAGGAGAGCACGCCAGGAGTACAGAAGCATTCCTAAAAATATGGTGAAACCCTGACGAAGCTACCAAACAGGACTACTTGTGTGCCAAGCAACATAATCTGCAAAGGATAGGCAGAGCTAACCAAGCCCATAAATAACAGATCAGATCCATGTTCTATTGTCTTGCTGGACCACTAATGATGGAAGACAACTCACTGGAGAAGGAGCTCCACAAAAATTTCCATCCTCTAGATTCCACAAAACATCAGTGCAAAAGATAAGGCTGAAGCATTTCAGTCAGGTGTTCTAAGTGGATAATCCATTTCAGCCATCTCCAGTGGTCTCCAGCATCACAGATGTCAATGTTTATGAAATTCGATTCACAATTCGATTCACCAATATAAAATCGGGAAATCGTTAAAGTGCAGTAGGTAGTGAAGTAGGGAGATGGTACTCTAGCCTTCAAGTACAGGGCAAGGACATGTTACTGCAATTGTATAGGTCCTTGTGAGACCACACCAGGGGTATCGTGTGCAGTTTGGTTTCCTCACCTGAGGAAGGATGTTCTGGCAATGGGGCAAGTGCAACGAAAGTTTACCAGCCTGATTTCTGGGATGCCAAGACTGATGTGTAAAGAGAGACTATGTAGGTCAGTATTACATTTACTGGAGTTTAGAATAATGAGGTGGGGAGGTGGCGCTGGGGGGGGGGGAGGTGGGGGTGTGGCGGGGGGATCTTATTGGAAAGTATAATATTCTAACAGGCATGGTGGCACAGTGATTAGCACTGCTGCCTCACAGCACCAGAGACCCGGGTTCAATTCCCACCTCGGTCAACTGTCTGTGTGGAATTTGCACATTCTCCCCGTGTCTTCTATGGGCACCCTCCAGGTGCTCCGGTTTCCTCCCACAGTCCAAAGATGTGCAGGTTGGGTGAATTGGCCATGCTCAATTTCCCATAGTATTAGGTGAAGGGGTAAATGTAACAGAATGGGTCTGGGTGGGTTGCTCTTCGGAGGGTCGGTGTGAACTTGTTGGGCCAAAATGCAGGAAGGATGTTCTCAATGACCGGGGAATCCAGAACCAGAGGGTCACAGTCCAGAGCTAGTTATGGGGTAGGTATGGCCTACCCTATATCTGTGTTTAGGGATTGGTGATGAACAGAAATTTCTTCTCCCAAAGAGCAGTGAGCCACAGAAAACAGTTGAGGTCAAAACATTGAATGGTTTTATAAAGGAAATGGATATAGTACTTAGGGCAACAGGGATCAAAATGTACACAGAGAAAACGTGAACGGGTTAAATACTGAGTTAGGTGGTCAGCCATGATGATGTTGAAAGGTGGAACAGGCTCGAAGGGCTGAAGAGCCTACTTCTGCTTCTGGTTTCTATCTTTCTATGTTTCTCTGGCAGTGGACACTGCAAAGGATTTGCATCTTGACAATGTGCCAGCCATAGCACTGAAATCGTACACCAAAAGATGTTTGTATCCCCAGCCAAACAGTTCCAGCTGCAACACTGGCATCTACCCTAAAGCGAGATACCATAGATTCTGCAGACCTGAAATGATAACAGAAGTTTCTGGAAATGCTTTGCAAGGCTTGGCACCATTTGCACAGAGAGAAGCAGAGTTAATGGGCTGGTTATTACATCCCCAGCTGGTTTTCGCCACTAGGGTGGGGAGGAGGGGGTGTAATGTAAAATAGGGTGTGGGCCCATTCTACCACCTTCCCACCCACTCCTGAGCTCACCCCAGGAATCTGAAGGTTGGGTGACTGAGGTGTCAATATAGGAATATGTAAATACACCATTAGGTGTCAACCGAGCTATCCAAAGCTCAGTGGCCCCAATATCATACTGCCCAGACCAGAGAGTAGTGGCAAGGTCAGTCTGGCATGAGTGGACATCCCTTTTATTTGAATGTTTTTGAAACGGGAGAGGAAGCCAATTACTGTTTTTGAAAAGTGCCCTTTGGGAGCACGCTCTCCTAAGAATAAAGGAGCCCTCTTCCATCCTACCCACCTGCAATTCCAATCCCAAACCCCATACTCCTCATACTGCAGGTGGACCAAACCTTCCTAACTCAGATCCTCCCAAATCTCTTTGTTGGATCCAGGATCCATAAGAGCCATTGCATCAGCCTTTCCTGTAGTACTAGCAGTCGGGAAAGGCAGTGCACTTGTCAATGTAACACCCTATTTGGGAACTTCACCTTCCACAGTCATCCCCGGAGGGGCCAGCGCAGAAGCAGAACAGCATCGGTTACAGAACTACAAATGTCTGCTCAGTGTAGAGCGATCCCACTTGTCACATCTTGAATCAAGGATGCTGTGAGAATTACAGCAGGATGTCTTAGGAATTGTTGTGTGAATGGGGAAACCATCAGAGTCATTCCTAAAACGGCCATGGTTTATTTCTCTGGGATAACTCCAGGAGCAAATCGTTGGTTAGGGTGATTCATCCCTCCATTATAACGTCAAAACTGGAAATATTCATTAATCATTGCACAGTATTCAGCACTCTGCTCAAATGGACACACATGGCACTGAGAGGGCTATATTACAACAGTGTGGAATTCATTAACAGGAGTTCTGTGATCATTGTTACCAATTCCAGGAGGGGTGTGTGCCCATTACCCTGGCAGCTGCAGAGAATCCTACATCCTAAAGCACTGCCCTGAATGCTTCTGAGGTCCAGGTGCCTTACAAGGCTGGCATTAAGGATAGGCACTATCCACATGTAACCACAACTCATGCCAACACTGTGCAACCCCGACAGTGGACAGAGATGTAATGGTACCCATGCTTCAAACAGGACTATGGTGGAGCAGATGGTGGGGTTGCTGAAGATATTGTTCTTCTGCATGGACTTGCCTGGTGGGGGAAGACTGGGGTGGGGCAGGTGGTTGGATCCTCTATATAGATGGGCAGAGTGTACTGCATCATCCTGGTATGCTGTGCAGGCAACAAGGCAAGTTTGCTGGATACAGTGGTGCTGGGGAATGGGAGTCGAGAGTGTGTAGCTGAAAAAGCACAGCAGGTCAGGCAGCATCCAAGGAGCAGGAGAATTAACATTTCGGCATAAGCCCTTCATCAGGAATGAGGCTTGTGGGCTGGGGGCTGAGATATAAATCGGAGGGGAGTGGGGCTGGGGGGAAGGTCGCTGGGAAAGCGATAGGTGGATGAAGGTGAGGGAGAAGGTGATAGGTCAGAAGAGGGAGTGATGGACAGGTCGGGAGGGTGGTGCCAAGTTGGAGGCTTGGGTCCGGGATAATGTGGCGGGAGGGGAAATGAAGAGGCTGTTGAAATCCACATTTGTCCTGTGTGGTTGCAGGGTCCCATTGCAGAATATGAGGCGTTCCTCCTCCAGGTGTTGGGGGTTAATGGTTTGACAGAGGAAGAGGCCTAGAGCCTGCATGTACTTGATGGAGTGGGAGGGGGAGTTGAAGTCTTCAGCTACAGGGCGGTGGGGTTGATGTGTGCGGGTGTCCCAGAAATGTTCTCTGAAATGATCTGCAAGAAGGCGTCCTGTCTCCCCGATGTAGAGAAGACCACATCAAGTGCAATGGATGCAGTAGATGACATTGGTCGAGGTACAGGTAAATGTCTGATGGATGAGGAAGGATCCCTTGGCGCCTTGGATGGAAGTGAGGGGAGTGGTGTGGGTGCAGGTGGCAGGGAAAGGTGCCAAGAATGGGGTGTGGGCTGGTGGAGGGTGGGAGGGAGTGTGTGGACCTGATGAGGGAGTCATGGAGGGAATGGTCTCTTCTGAATGCTGATAGGTGTAAAGAGGGAACTATATCTTTAGTGGTGGTGTCCTTTTGGAGGTAGCAGAAGTAGCGGAGGATGATGCGATGTATGCGGACTTTGGTGGGGTGGAAGGTGAGGACCGGGGTGGGGTGGGGGGGTGGGGGGGTTCTGTTCTTGTTGTGTTGGGAGGAGAGGGGTTCAAGGGCGATGGTTCATGAAGTGGAGGAGATACGCTGGAGGGCATTGTCAACCATGTGGGAAGAGAAGTTGCAATCATGGAAGAAGGAAGCGTTCTGGGACTTTCTGAGGTGGAATTGGTCATCCTGAGAACAGATTCGGTGGAGGCGGAGGAATTGGGATTAAGGGATGGCATTTTTACACGAGGTAGGGTGGGAGGAGATGTAGTCCAGGTAGCTGTGGGAGTCAGAACTCATCTCTTCCTACCTTGACACCATCCTGTTCCCCTTAGTCTAGGAACTCCTCCCCTACATTCGTGACACCACCCACGCCCTTCACCTCCTCCAAGATTTTCATTTTCCTGGCCCCCAACACCTCATCTTCACCATGGACATCCAGTCCCTGTACACATTGATCTGCCATAACGAAGGTTTCTAAGCCCTCCTTTTCTTCCTCTCACGTCGTCCCAACCACTACCCTTCCACCGACATCGTCATCCGCCTGGTTGTACTGGTCCTCACCCTCAATAACTTCACGTTCGAATCCTCCCACTTTCTCCAAACTAAAAGGGTAGCCATGGGCACCCAAAAGGGACCTAGCTCTGTCTGTCTGTTTGTTGGACATGTGGAACTGTCCATCTTTTGCAGTTACACTGGCACCTCAACCCCACCTCTTCCTCCGTTACATCAATGACTGTCTCAGCGAACAGTTCATCAACTTTACCAACACCTTTCACCCTGATCTCAAATTCACCTGGACCATCTTGGCAACCTCCTCCCCTTCCTGGACCTCTCCATCACCATCTCTGGGGACAGACTAACCACAGACATTTACTACCAGCCCACCCGACTCCCACAGCTACCTAGACTACACCTCCTCCCACTCTACTTCCCGCTCTGTCAAGGGACATGCAGGTCTTGGGCCTCCTCCACCCCCAAACCGTTACCCACCCAACGCCTGGAGGAGGAACACCTCATTTTCCGCCTTGGGATCCTGCAACCACACGGGATAAATGTGGATTTCAACAGCTTCCTCATTCCCCCTCCTCCCACATTATTCCAGTCCCAAGCCTCTAACTCGGCACTGCCCTCCGGACCCATCCATCACTGCCCCCCGGACCTAACACCTTCTCCCTCATCTTCATCCATCTATCACTTTCTCAGCTACCCACTCCAACCCCCTCCCAATTATCTCTCAGCCCCAGCCCACAAGCCTTATCCCTAATGAACGACTTATACCTGAAATGTCGATTCTCCTGCTCCTTGAATGCTGCCTGACCTGCTGTGCTTTCTCAGCTACACACTCTCAACTCTGATCTCCAGCATCTGCAGTCCTCACTTTCTCTCTGCTGGGGAACGAGAACACTCTTCCAAGGAGGAGGATTTTGTCGAGGAGGAAACTCTCCTTGTCCATTAGGCTGTTCTGGGCACAAACCAGACAGGACCTGAATGACACCCAGCCCCAGTAAAATACAGATGGCTGTGGCTGGCTGAAAATTATTTTTATGATGCTGAAAACGTGTTGACATTAAGGGATGAGTTTCAGCTCTGTTGACTTATTTCAGTTCCCATTTCCTTTCAGTTAAAAAAAAATTCACATTTATAGAGTCATAGAGTCAAACAGAAAAAGATCCTCTGGTCAAACCAGTCCATGTTGATCATAATCCCAAACAAAACTGGTCCCACCTGCCTACACTTGGTCTATATTCCTCCAAACGTTTGTTATTCATGTACTTACCTGACGGTCTTTTAAATGTTCTAACTGCATCTGCATTCATCAATTCCTCTGGAAGTTCATTCCACACACGAATCCATCTCTGTGCTCTTCAAACTTTTTAAAAATTTGCTCCTCTCACCTTAAAAATAGTCCCCCTACTCTTGAAATCCTTTACCCTAAGGTGCCATTCACCTTCATGATTTTATAAACCTCTGTAAGGTCACTCCTCAACCTTTTACACTCTAGCGAAGGCAGTCCCTGTCAATCCATCTTCTCCTTATAACTCAAACGCCCCATTCCTAGCAACGTCCTGGTGAATCTCTTCTGAATCTTCCCCAACTGGACAAATGAGTAGATGTAGGTCTCCAGTAGGCATTGGGGATAGGGTTGTACTGACTTAGAAGTTGTTGTGACGAGATATATCTAAGGGCAGGAAACGGTGCATCCTGGTGGTTAGACGGTATTAGGATGAGAGGGTGCTGGTGTATGGATGAGGGAGTGTGAGTCATGCCAGCTATGTACTACGGTTTTGTGATTGGTAATGACATTGCTGATAGGGGGCAACGTTAGATTGTCGACTCTCATCCAGATGGACCATGACCCTCCAAAGATGACACTGTCACAAAGAATGCTGGTCTTCCAATGGATATCAGCTGAGTGGCGAGTTATTCTGGGAATGGCGCATGGTAAAATAAGGTCAGAATTGGATGAGGGAGATGCTATTGGGATAGAGTAGATGGTTAATGTGTCAAATTTTTGAAAACAGGCTGACAAGGCTCACTTGCAGTGAGAAATCCTTCAAAATCCTCAATGCAGCTTATGCTTAGCTAAAACATTGAAGATTGAGACCATTTTTACCATTACAGAGACGAGCCTTTCATTCCAGCTTTATTAATGAATTGTGTTTTAACTTCCAAGGTGCTATTATGGGATTTAAATTTGTGTCTCTGGAGTATTAATCTCAAAACAGGCTCATTATGTGTTAGTGTAATGCTGTCCAAATGTTCAGCCTGGTCTGTTTATGCAGCATGGCAGATTTTAATGAAATTTAGTTTTTTGGAGTCTTCCTTTTTGACCAGCGTTCTGATCCTTGTCCAACTCATTGATTTTCTTCTTCATTTTCCATTGGCAATGATTAAAATTTGGGTATGAAGGGCTTATGGCAGATTCTTAGTGCCTAACATACAAATCCTGACTGTGGATGCTCTAACTGAACGTGTTAAAACTCTCTCCAATCTAAAATATTCATGTCATCAGGAAGAGAGTAATATCTACACAGACGCATTTATGGGTGGCACGGTGGCACAGTGGTTAGCACTGCTGCCTCACAGCGCTAGAGACTTGGGTTCAAATCCCGCCTCAGGCAACTGTCTATGTGGAGTTTGCACATTCTCCCCATGTCTGTGTGGGTTTCCTCCAGGTGCTGCGGTTTCCTCCCGCAGGTTAGGTGAATTGGCCATGCTAAATTGCCCATAGTGTTAGGTGTAGGGGAATGGGTCTGGGTGGGTTGCTCTTTGGAGGGTCGGTGTAGACTTGTTGGGCTGAAGGGCCTGTTTCCACTCTGTAAGTAAACTAATCTAATAATTCAAATCTCAGTGGAGTGGCCCTCACACTTCAGGAGTTGTCAGGCTCAGTTGTCTGGATGGCTGGTTGGAAATGTAGAGTGATGCCAACAGCGTGGATTTAACCCTATGACCCTAACATCACTCCCCACCTGAACTCTGGTGAACCTCTGGTCAAATTCACCACTGATCATTTCTCTAGTGAGAGAACAGCCTGTAGTTCTCCTGGACTCTGACAACTTTTAATTTTCAAGATAGAAGATCTGGTTATGGCAGAACTAGCAACCATAGGAATACACATGTGATGTTATCATGCATACTCCTGATTGGTAAAACATTGCTGTGCTTTGTAATATTTTATGAATTCTCCCTGAAGTGGTTACATTTAAATCATATGCCTGTGGGTGTTCCATTAGACTTTATTCAGTTTCAACTGTGAGCCATGAACAAGAACAGATGACATGTTCTTCAGCTTTATATTGCTTCATGTCACCTGGAGGTCACTATGAACTTTCAAAACATCCAGACTGTGATCCTTTTCATTTATGCCAATAATCAACTGCCCATTGGAGGCCCTGTTAACTGAAAGATACCTCTAGCTAGAAGTCTCATTAAAATGGTAATGGAATGTGTTGGAATGCAGACTCTGCAGCTCCACAATGTCATTCAGGTTTCAAGTCTGTAATGTTTCTTTCTGTTACATTGTTGAGTTTAATATTCCCTTCCAATTCAGTCACAGTTCAGTCAGCACAATCCTTTCACAGTTCGAGCTTCCAGGATAGCCAGTGCTAATGGTTCAGAATTTGGTGCACACAGGGACCCACATTCTCACTAATACAAGTAACACACGTATATGCTTCTGTCTTCTGTATCACAGAAATAATAGATATGAAAGCCAATCAGTGAGGGATCAAATTTAGGAAATTGAGGTAAATCAAAAAGCAAAGACAGGGCAGGAAAGAAAAGTCTTAATATGGGAAATAATAAAAACACTGTACTAGGAAGGAGTAGAGAGCACATATCTAAGAGTAAACCAGTGGATAATACTGGATCTGAATGCGTGCAATATTGAAAACAAAACAATTACTGAAAAATGCAAATGAAAGTAAATAAGTACAATCCAATGACTATCACAGAGACAATACTGCAGGATGGCCTAGTTTGGTACCTGAATATTGAAACGAGGATAGGGTGGAGCGGTAACCCTGTTACTCACTGAGGAGCAAAATAGAAAGCGATGACCCAAGTTCAGGACACCAGGACAGAGAAATGGTTTGAGTAGATACGAGAAATTATGACTTTACTTGTGGGAGTGATGTGCAGGCTCCCTAACAATAGAGGCATGGTTGGAGGTGGACCATAAAGGAAAGAAAAACAGGAACTTGTCATAAAGCCACAGAAATAATCATAAGAGATTTTAATGTATATATCAATGGAAGAAGTCTGATGGACAAAGGTGGCTCTGATAAGGAATATTTTCATGAAGTTTCTTAGAGATCCTGGATACTGTAAAGGTTACAGGTCCTGAAAACAATCCAGCCACTCCCCATCCAAGCTGTTCCAGTACAGTTACAACACTAGCATCTAACCGACAATGTGAAACATTGCCCAAGTATGTCCTGTAAATAAAAAGCAGGATAAATCCAACACCACCCCATCAGTCTACTCTTGATCATCAGAAAAGTGATGGAAGATGTTATTAGCAGTGCTATCAAGCAGCACTCATTCAACAATAATCCAGTGATGCCCAGTTTGGGTTCCGACTGGGCCATTCAACTCCTGAGCTCATTACAATTTTGGTTCAAACATGGACAAAACAGCTTACCTCCAGAGGAGAGGCAAGAGTGACAGCCCTTGACATCAAGCTTGCATTCGACCGATTGTGGCACCAAGGAGCCCCTAGCAGAACTGGAATCAATGGGCATCAGGAAGCAAACTCTCCAATGATTAGAGTCATTTCTGACTCATCGGAAGATGGCCGTGGTTGTTGGAGGTCAGTCATCTCAGCTTTAGGACATCTCTGCAGGAGTTCCTCAGGGTAGTGTCCTCAGCCAAACCACTTTCAGCTACTTCCCCTAGGACCTTTCCTCCATCATAAGGTCAAAAGTGGGGATGTTTGCCAATGATTGCACAATTCACAGCTCCTCAGACACAGAAGCAGTCATGTGCAAATAACAACAAAATCTAGACAATATCCAGGCATGGGCTAACAAGTGCCAAGTAACATGAATGCTGCAAAAATGACCATCACCAATAAAAGATAATCTAACCACCACCCCTTGACATTCAAAAGTGTTACCATCACTGAATCCCCCACTATGAACATCCTGGTGGTTATCATTGACCAGAAATTTAACTGGACTGACCACATAAACATAGCAGCTAGAAGAGCAAGTGAGAAATTAAAAATACTGCAGAGAGTAACACCTCTCTTGACTCCTCAATCCATAAGTCAGGAGTGTGATGGAATATTCACTTGTCTGGATGAGTAGAGCCACAACAAAACTCAAGAAACTTGACACCATCCCAGGACAAAGTAGCCCTGCCTGATTGGTACTATATCCCCAAGCATCCATTCTCTTCATTACCAATGCCCAAAATCCTGGAATTCCCTCACTAATGGCATTGTAGGTCAACCCACAGCAGGTGGACTGCAGCAGTTCAAAAGGCAGCTCACTACTACCTTCTCAAGGGCAACTAGAGATGGGCAATAAATGCTAGCCAGCCAGCAATGCCCACATTCCACAAATAAATAAATAAAATTATGCCAACAGGAGCCAACTAGAGAGCAGGCTATACTGCCCTGGCATTGCGCAATGATATAGGATCAGTTAGTGATGTCATAATGAAGGTAACTCTCGGTAGCAGCGCCATATTTGCTTTTTGTTAAAAACTTAAATAAAGATAATTATAAAGGCATGAAAGCAGAACAGGCTAAAACCTAAACCTAGAAATCCAAAACTAAACTTAACTACCAAACTAGTGTTATGGACCAGGCCAAAAGAGTAAGAAGGTAGCCTAGGCCCTAACCTTTCTTATTTTAAAGGCAGATGTGAAGTGGGTGTTTCAGGTGTGATGCAAGTGGCTAAACCACGTGGTTTTAAGCAAAACCGAATTTATTTAAACACTACAGTTGGAACACGAATAAAAGAAAGTGCAAGTTCAAATAACTTTACTGAAAATCTTAAAACCATAAGACTATAGGAGCAGAAGTTAGGCCATTCAGTCCATTGCTCTGCCTTTCAATCATGGCTGATAAGTTTCTCAAAACCCATTCTCCCACTTTCTCCCATATAAGAACATAAAACATAACCAAACCAATACAGTAACTATTACTAATTAACTGTTCCAATACAGTAATATCCCTTAAACACATTATTTGGCAAAAAGGTAATTTCAACACAGATTCGTAAGGGCAGGAGGGAACAACTTCCAGAGAGAGATTTCAAAAGCAAGTCAGAGGAAATCTTTACTGAAGCTTGGAACTTCCCTGGACTTTGACTGCTACAAGATGCTACAAGCTAGAAAAAAAACCCTGAAGTGGGAGAACTGGCCATTCCCCTTTCGTTGTTAAACTAGACACTCCAGCATATGTGCCTTTATGGCCTCTCTTCAAAAATCCCCAAAACAAAATAACATTTTTAAAGCGACAGCACTGTCACACCAGGTTAAAGGACAGGTTAGTAAAATGCAGTGACAAACATTTGAGGAACTTTTTCAGAATAGATATAATACATCCATTCCAATCAGTAAGAAAAATATCCAAGGGACTGATATATCTGTGGTTAACTTGAAAATGATAGAGTTATAAAGAAAAAGCATATAATTCTGAAGGTTGGATGCACTATATAAAATAAAAGCTAAAAAATTAACATGGATGGCAACACTAGAAGATGTGAGAAAGTCAGCCAGAAATAAATAAACAGATAGTAAGAGATTCTGTAAATTTTTTTAAAAAACCATAAGTCACAAAGTGAGTATTGGTGAATTGATAATGGAAAAAAGATGTTGGAGGAATTGAGCAGGTGATTTGCATAAATATTTAGATTAGATTAAATTCCTGCAGAGTGGAAACAGACCCTTTGAACCAATAAGTCCACACCGACCCTCCGAAGAGTAACCTACCCAGACCCATTTCCCTCTGACTAATGGACCTAACACTATGTGCAATTGAGCATGGCCAATTCACCTGACCTGCATATATTTGGACTGTGTGAGGAAACTGGAGCACCCCGAGGAAACCCACGCAGACACAGGGAGAACGTGCAAACTCCACACAGACAATTGCCCGAGGCTGGAATAGATCCCAGGTACCTAGTGCTGTGAGGCAGCTGTGTTAACCACTGAGCCACCTGTAGTTTCTGTCATATTCATGACAGAAGGTACAGGTACAGAAGCTACGATATTTCAGAAGTAGTGATAAATCAGGAACTGGATGAGAGAGAGGGACTCAGGAAAATTACAATCACAAGAGAGGTAGTACTGAGTAAGTTGTTGGAGCTGCAAGTGGCAACTGATTAGGTCCTGATCAACTTCATCCTAGGGCCGTAAAAGAAATGGCTACAACATAGTTGATGCATTAGTTTTAGTTTTCCAAACATCACAAATTCAGGGTAAGTCCAATTAAATGGGAGTCAGTGGCATCATGGTAATGTCACTGGACTAGTGGTTCAGAGCTCCAGGCTAAATTTCCAGGGATGCAGGCTGGAATCTCAGATGGTGAACTTTGAATTCCAAAAAATCTATAATTAATAGCTTGTACAATGATGACCATGTAACCATTCCTGAAGAAGGGCTCATGCCCGAAATGTCGATTCTCCTGTTCCTTGGATGCTGCCTGACCTGCTGCGCTTTTCCAGCAATACATTTTCATGTCTGATCTCCAGCATCTGCAGTCCTCACTTTCTCCATATAATCGTTGTCAACTCACCTGAAAACCTGTCTAGGTCACTAAAGCACCTCAAGGAAGAAAATCTGCAATCCTTACATAATCTGGCCTCTATATGACTCCAGACTGATAGCAATGTGGTTGACTCTTAACTAACCTTTGAAATGTATTAGGCAGTCGAACAGAGATTTGGAATTAAATCCATTTTATGTTCCTGGTCTGGTGCAGATAGTGATCTCCAGTGAATCATCAGTAATCCAGTGTATTAACTGCAAAACCTATGGAACTAAGCTGCCAAAGATCCCCTCATAGTCAGAGTCAAGACATCTTCTACAAAGAATTCATGTAGATTTTTATGAAAAGGGAAGTGACAACCTTTTGGAGCTCATTGACAGCTACTCAGAGTGGATTGAAGGGACAAAACACTGATGCTAAACAAATAATAGGAGGAGTTCTGATTCATTTTTGCCTCTTATTTCAGCAGTTTGTTTAAGACAACTGCCTTCAATGTTATTTTGCTCAAAATTTCATGAAGCTGCAGAAGTGACCCATTTCATGAAGAAATTGAGGCATTAATTAAGTTCGCAAAAGTGACAATCGAAACACTTTTTGCAGCATTTGCTTCATTATCAAGAAGCTAGCAGAATGCTGCAGAGAAAACACAGAAATCCATTAAAAAAAACCTTACTTTACCTCACTGTTGGAAGACAGCCAGACACCTGTATGACTGTTTGACAGTAAGCAATATGACCCTGACAGATTGAAGGGAAGAAAGCTTAAAAAATATATGATAACGTTTTAAAATTGAAGCTTGCTTCGGTGGCCAGGAAAAATTTCTAAACAAGCTACAGAGACAAAGACTGTTTATTTTAAAACCCCAACATGTAAATAGGCACACCCACATAGATATGGGTCAGCCATTTTGTATGACACAAGAAACAATTGAGTTTGAAGAGAATTCCCATTAAAAGGTTGAAACAAGACTTTACACACTGTTAAGGAATTATACTGGATTGTGAGTACAATTTACATCATTCATTTAAATATCTAATTGTTCCTTAATATTGAGTTAAAAATTGTGAGTAAATTTGAAGTAGCATATCATGCTAGAACCATCTTTGATTGACCATATAGTTTAAACTCATTAAGGAAATACAGTATCAAATGTTTACTTTATTAAATTACTCACTATGTATAATTGAATTGGCTATCTTTAATTACTATTACTCTTTCATAGAGTACTCATTTCTATAAAGTAATCCAGAATTGATTATTTTAATAACTATTCATGAGCAAGTATTAAATAAATTGAACTTGCATACTTAAATCTTAGCAAATCCACTGAAAGCAATGGTCTGTAATTCTTGGGTTTTGAATTCTATGTGCTGCTAGTGGTTAACCCAGACAGATTGCTTCAGCTATAACATGCCTAGTGGTATACTCACCACTGAAATGACTACAAGCCTCAGGTTGAGGGGTGTACATTTCATTGTAGGACCCAATTTGTAGCTAGCAACTCAAAGTTCCTGAGATGATCAAAAACCTCTCATAACTAAGGTTTTAGGCTAATAATAAATCTGACTGAGTAGGTTTACCTTGCTGGGGTTAAAGACTGGCTTCAAGTATGCCCTCACCATTTGCCAGAGGCATCCATCAAATGGAACAGCTGAAAGATCTGTTAGAATGGTTGAAGAAGCATCCAAGAAAAGAAGTTTGACAGGAGTATTCAAACATTAGTATGAAGCAGAGACTGGATAATTTCGTGCTGAGGTAAAACACAATTCAGTCTAAAGGTGTGTACCTACTGAGCTGTTGATGAAGAAAACATGATAAAGACATAGTTTGACCAGATTTGGCTGTTAAAATTAAGCAAAAACAGTTCAATGGAAATGTTAGCATAACACAACACAAAAGCATACTGTTGCAGGCAATGCAAGTATGATCATGCTGATGTTCATACCCCATTTACAATCACAGATTGGAGATGGAGACATTTCACCTTCAGTTCTCTGGCAAGTCTAACCTACAGTACCACAATCAAGGCAAGGAGGCTGCTTCCAAATCCACCTCAGTCAGGATACGCATTGGAGCCCAGCCTGGTGGTTCCCATCTTTTTCACAATGACTAATTTGGTTCCAGTGGTCAAACAGCATCAACAGTTTGATATGTGCTGAGTGCCAATATGATAGCCCTTGTAACGTACTAACAAGACGGGATTCGTATTGAGATAGATATCATAGTATCTTAGAGACATACAGTACGAACACAGACCCTTCAGTCCAACTTGTCCATGCTGACCAGAAATCCTAAATTAATCGAGTCCTATTTGCCAGCACTTGGCCCATATCCCTCTAAGTCGAGAGTGTGCTGCTGAAAAAGCACAAGATGAAGGGCTCCTGTCTGAAACATCAATTCTCCTGCTCCTCGGATGCTGACTAACCTGCTGTACTTTTCAGCACCACACTCTCAACTCTGATCTCTAGCATCTGCAGTCCTCACTTTCTCCATATCCCCCTGAACCTTCACATTCCCATGCTCATCCAGATGCCTTTTAAATGGTGTAATGGTTTCAGCCTCCACCACTTCCTCTGACAGCTTCTTCCATACATGCACCACGCTTTGCATCAAACAATTGCCCCTTAAGTCCTTTTAAATCTATCCCTTCTCACCCTAAATCTATGCCCTCTTGTTCTGGACTGCACCAACCCAGGGAAATGACTTTGTCTATTTACCCTACCCATGCCCTTCATTGTTTTATAAACCTCTATTAGCCTCCGATGCTCCAGGAAAAACAGCCCTAGCCTATTCAGTCACTCCCTGTAGCTCAAACCTTCCAACCCTGGCAACTTCCTTGTAAATCTTTTCTGAACCCTTTCAAGTTTCACAACATCCTTCCGATAGGAAGGAGACCAGAATTGCACGCAATATTCCAAAGTGGCCTAAACAATGTCCCATACAGCTGCAACATGACCCCCACCCCCACAACACCTATACTTAATGTTCTGATCAATAAAGGAAAGTATACCAAATGCCTTCATCACTATCCTATCTACCTGTGACTCTACTTTTAAGGAACTATGAATCTGCACTCCAAGATCTTCACAGTTATCAAAATTGAACTCCATCTGCCACTCCTCGGCCCATTGGCTGATCTGTAAAAAGATCCCGTTGTACTCCTAGGCAATCTTCTTTACTGTCCACAAAACTCCCAAACTTACTAACTATACTTCCTATGTTCACATCCAAATAATTTATCTAAATGTCTTTAAGTTTATTAACATCATATAATTAGCCACGTTGTTATGTGATCTCAGACTGACATACAGTCTGGGTCTGTTCTTCCTGATGCTATAGGACATGACTATAACAAAACAGATGGCAAACTGCATCGACTCCAAAGTCAAAAATCACACAGCACCAGGTTATAGTCCAACAGCTTTAATTGGTAGCTCTAGCTTTTGGATCACTGCTCCTTCATCAGGTGGTTGTGGAGTATAAGATCTTAGGACACAGAATTTATAGCAAAAGTTTACAGTGTGATGTAACTGAAATTATATATTGAAAAACAGGTGAATTGTTTGTTATTAAGTCTCTCATCTCTTAGAATGGGCATGTTGGTTTCAGTTCTTTCATATGTAAATGCTTTGAAAGTGTGAGTTGAGGTTGTCTGTGTCCCAATACTCAGACCGATTCTAATCTAAAAAAGGGATTTACAGAATCTTACATGGATTCATGCAGTTTTTGATCAAATTAAATGTAATTCTGCAAGTAATTCATCCCACAAACTTATATGTGTGTGTGCACGTGTGCATGTGGGTGTGTGTGTGCGGGGGAAGTATGAGTGTCTGTGAGAGAGTGTGCATGTGTGTGAGTGTGAATATACAGGGGTATAAGTCTGTGAGTGGGTGCGTGTGTGCATGTGAGTTTGTGAGTGTATCTGTGAGTATATGAGAGAGAGCTTGTATATGAGAGTGGGTCTATGTGAACGTATGGGTCTGTAGGAGTGTGCATGTGTGCCTGTGTGTAGGAGTGTCTGTGTGTGTGTGTGTGTGTGTGTGTGTGTGTGTGCGCGTGTGTATGTGCAGTGCAGTGGGGTCACCTGTCATGTGACATGAACCCAAGGTCCCGGTTAAGGCCATCCCCATGGGTATCAAACTTGGCTATCAGCCTCTGCTCAGCCACTTTGTGTTATTGGCTGTCCCGAAGTCCGCCTTGGAGGATGGACACTCGAAGGTTCGTGGTCGAATGTCCCGGACCGCTAAAGTGTTCTCCGACTGGGAAGGAACACTCCTGACTATTGATTATTGTGCAGTGTCCATTCATCCATTGCCGTAGCATCTGCTTGGTCTCACCAATGTACCAAGCCTCAGGGCATCCTTGACTGCAGTGTACGAGATAGCCAACGTTGACCGAGTCACATGAGTACCTGCCATGTACAAGGTAGGTTGTGTCCCCATGTGTAATGCTGGTATCCGTGTCGACATTCTGACATGTCTTGCAGCATCTACCGCGACAAGGTTGTGACATGGTGACATGGTGAGGAGTTACTGAACCAACTACACAGTGATATCAACAAGTTGGATCCCACCATCAAACTCACCATGGACTACTCTCCAGTATCTGTCTCATTCTTGAACACATGCATCTCCATCAAGGATGGGCACCTCAGCACCACACTCTACCACAAACCCACAGATGACCACACGATTCTATACTTCTCCAGCTTCCACCTGATACATATTAAACAAGCCATCCCCTATGGACAAGCCCTACACATACACAGGATCTGTTCAGATGAGGAGGAACGTGACAGGCACTTGGAAATGCTCAAGGATACCCTCATAAGAATGGGGTATGATGTTCATCGACCACCAGTTCCGACGTGCCACAGCAAGGAACCGTAATGACCTCCTCGGGAGACAGACATGAGCTGTAACCGACAGGGTACCCTTCGTTGTTCAGTACTTCCCAGGAGCTGAAAAACTATGCCATGTTCTTCACAACCTGCAACACATTATCAATGAGCTTAAGCACCTTCCCCATACCTCCACTTCTCACCTTTAAACAACCACCAAACCTCAAACAGATCATTGTTCGCAGCAAACTGCTCAGCTTTCAGGATAACACCATACAATCCTGTCATGACAGACACTGCAAGACATGTCAAAGTGTCAGTACGGTTACCAGCATTACACGTAGGGACATCTCCCACCATGTATGGGGCAGGTACTTATATGACTCAGCCAAAGTTGTCTATCTCATATACTGCAGGCAAGGATGCCCCGAGGCATGGTACATTAGTGAGACCGAGCAGAGGCTATGGCAATGGATGAATGGATGCCACACAACAATCAACAGGCAAGAGTGTTCCCTTCCAGCTGAAGAACACTTCAGTGGTCCTGGCCATTTGCCCTCAGACCTTCGGGTGACGACCCTCCAAGGCAGACTGAAGAACAGGCAACAACACAAAGTTGCCGAGCTCATACACAAGTTGTCTCTCATATCCTCACACATAGAGTCATACAGTCATAGAGATCTACAGCATGGAAACAGACCTTTCGGTTCAACTTGTCCATGCCGACCAGATATCCCAACCCCATCTGGTATACACTCCCACACTCACACACACCCCCCCTCACAGACTTATACCCGTTTACACTCACACTCGTACACATACACATAGTCTCTCTCAGACACACATACCAACCCTGCCCTCCCTCCCTGCACACATACACACACATATACAGCCTCACACAGGGCACCTCACATTTTCAGTGCATTAGCTGGGCCGACATGGCACCAATTGTTAAAGTTCACTTGAGAATGTAGCTTTGCGAGGTGTTGTGGAACTTACAAATGAAAGAACTGAAACCAACATGCCCATTCTAAAAAATGAGAGAATTAATAAACAAACAATCCAGCTGTTTTTCAATATATAATTTGGGTTACATCACGCCGTAAATTTTTGCTATAAATTCTGTGTCCTACGATCTTATACTCCACAACCACCTGATGAAGGAACAGCGCTCTGAAAGCTGGTGCTTCCAATAAACCTGTTGGATTATAACCTGGTGTCGTGTGATTTTTAACTTTGTCCAGCCCAGTCCAACACTAGCATCTCCAAATCATGCATTGATTCCATCGTGATTACAATATTAAAGTTTGTACTTTATAACATTTATACTACAATTTCATATGTTGCAATGTCATCTAACTGTCATACAGGTATACTGCCTGTGTAGGATCCATGGAATCATCCAATGCTGGCCATTCAACTGAGTGAGATGACTGATCTTCACGATTCCCAAACCCCCCACTCCTGCCCAGCACATGAGTGGCTGTGACAATACACCCATTTCCATGTTAATCTGGACCGTCGGATAGTAATGGTAAGCAACCCAATTCTCTTTTTATCATTTGCCATCCAAGACTCTTTCCCATCTGTCCTATATCTATCACCCCTCGATTTAAAGCTATGTCCCCTCTTGCTAGCCATCACCATCCAAGGAAAAAGGCTCTCACTGTCCACCTTATCTAATCCTCTGATTATTTTGTATGTCTCTATTAAGTCACCTCTCAACCTTCTTCTCTGTAATGAAAACAGCATCAAGTCCCTCAGCCTTTCCTCATAAGACCTTCCCTCCATACCAGACAACATCCTGGTAAATCTCCTCTCCACCCTTCCAAAGCTTCCATAAAATTTCTATAATAAGGTGACCAGAACTGTACATAATAATCCAAGTGTAGCCGCACTGAAGTTTTGTACAGCTGCAACATGACCTCATGGCTCCGAAATTCAAGCCCTCTACCAAAAAAGCTAACAAACCTTATGCCTTCTTAACAACTCTGTCAATCTGGGTGGCAACGTTCAGGGATCTATGTACATAGACACTGAGATCTCTCAGCTCATCTACACTACCAAGAATCTTACCATTAGCCCAAGTACTCTTTATTCCTGTTACTCTTTCCAAAATGAAACTTTGTTGAAATTGACAAAAAGGTCAGAAATATTCCTGTGAATCAAATTGTCCCTGTTAAAAATGAACAAACCTTTTGGAGGGTTGGAGCAGACTCAATGGGCTGAATGGCCTTTTTCTGCACTGCAGAGATTCTATGATTCTACGACGAAGTATCAACTTCTGGGAAGGAAACAGATTCTTCAGTGAGTATGGGATCAGATCCAACAATCTAAAATCTGAAACTAAACTGATATATATATATAGAATTAAGGAAGGCTTTATAAATCAGGTATCAGCCTTAAGTTGTGGATGTAGCTTTCTAAAACTAGGAAACAATGTAATATCTCCATAAGCTATGAGCCTGCACCATCTGTAATGGCACCTGTCTTTCTTTGCAAGGTCTCTCAATCTGTAATAGCCTCTCACTGTGTCAGTGAGAAGTGAGCACCTCACCATCATTGCCCCATCCTCATTGGTGATGCTGCTGAACATGTGGCCGGGGCTATAAGACCATGCTGCAAAACTGGAGGAGTTCAACCAAAGTGGGCAAGTCTATGCTGAAGTTACCAGCAATATGTATGCAACAAGAGCTGGCTGAGTAAGCCTAATGAACTAACAGATGTTGCTCCTTATTGCAGTTTGGATTATGAGCCAACTCAGTGAAGTCTATTTCCCTTTAAACAACCCTTTTGGGAGTTCATTTACATAACCTCCTGAAACATGTTTAGTGCTGGCTGATTGCACAAATGTAACGTGACCAGTGATTTAATGAACACAATAAAGCAGAGCTTACTCCACATTGTTAACAACCCTGGGCTTTAGAAACACATTGACACAGTGTCACAGGTCCCTGTTTGGGGAGGATATTAGTGTAATTAACTGATTCCAGCAAAGAAAACCTGGTGACACAGAGGGTTTAACAAAAATGTCACTTCAGAGTTCAAATGCAAAAGAGGACGTTAACCATGGAACTGTGTGACTGGATCGAATCCCACTGTTTTGACAAAGTGATGAATTTTGCTTGGGATCAGCTTTAAGTCCAGATGTACATTAGAATGTTGCCAGTATTCATCAATACAGAATGATTTTCTCACACATTGGCAATGACACTGTGATCTGACAGAATCTCTTGTGGGAGTGAAGGATGAGTAATGTGCAAAACAAACAAGTTGCAGACTTGATCAGGCCACAACACAAGGGTGCTAATGAGGACCTTCCAACTTGAGCAAGTACTAATGAACACAAATGATACATGGCATAGATAGAGACAGGGGGAACATTTGCATTTGAACCCAATCCCGGGACAGATGGTACTTGGCATTTGTCGCCTATGGCATGAACAAAGGGAGTTATACAAACAATTGAAGACACTTTTACTACTCCTGGAATGGAATATCAAAACCATGTTCAACAATTATGGACTGCACTCTGAATGGAGGATGCGACAGAACTTTCTGGATATGTGTCAGAAAGATATATAAACCTGGATCTGACCTTGAGATAGCAGCAGAATCTCTGCCAAATCCAAGATAAAAGGACTCTCTACCTTGGCGGTGATGCAAGATTCACTTCTGCAGAGGAAGCCAGAGAGAGAGAGAGAGAGAGAGAGACCATTGAACCTTGCAAGCTTCACCAGCCCATCCCAAGTTGAAGTATACAGGAGGAGGTATGTCTGGAGAGTTTTGAATGATATTGTAATTGAATGTTTTGTTTATTTTAACTATTTGCTTAATAAAAATTGCAACCGTTTTATTGGTTGTCCACCTTGTGTCCGTTTTTTGACCTTGAAACTCCAAGATACTTGGGTAAACGTGTTTAAGTGACATATTGATTGAAACATTTGGATATGTGCACTTTGCCGCCAACCATTAGCCTGACCTGTACCTTGTTCCCCTCGTTCAAGTGAGCATGGAGAGTTTACCCTGAGAGGTAGGAGTATATCTTTTTGGACCAGTGACAGGGAGGCATTTGGATTTCTGGCCTGATGGATTGCCAGTGGTGGAATGATTAAAAATTGAGGATGCATCAGAAAGCACAGAAGTCAAAATTTTAGAGAAAACTGTAGACCTGGCGGCATTACAGTAATATCCCTCCACTCCTTCACAATATTTTCGCATCCGAAGAGAGGAGAGCGGTGGAAACACTACCCAAGAATGAATCAGGCCTGAACTAATAACCTAATAGATTTATTAAACAGGAACTGAATCAAACCACTCTAACATTGTTAGAGTTCACTTCAGCTGGTTCCCCAGGCAGTAAAAATAATTTGCAACTTTTGTGCTGATCTGCAAGTGATGTTAAGATGTAGCAATGTTTTATAATTCTCACTAATTATACAAGTTATTTCCTCTGGTTTACTTTCCTTGAGGTTTCAAACAGTCTCACAAATGTGATATAGAACAGGCTGATACAGCCTTTCAAAGAAAGTCACGACAATGCAGTCAATATAAATAACTGAGTGTGGACTTCAAGGGGAGCAGTCAATTTTCACTTAGAGAGTGGTGGGAGTGTGATGTTTTCAAGCGCAGTGTGGGTGTGGTAAGTAACATGGTTGCATTTAACAGAAAACTGGATAAAACAGAAAAGGGAGGAAGGAATAGATGAACTGCTAAGGTGAGATGAAATGGGTGGGAGGAGGTTGGTTGGGTGCAGAAATACTGATAGAGACCAATTGGACTGAATGGGCAATGGCTGTCCTGTAAGTATATGTATATATGTAATGAATATACAGAGTCCAAATTTCATTCGAATTCGCTGCAAATGTCTGAATTTACTTGCTGAGCAAATATGTCTTCCATGAAACCCAGATCTCACTCAGCCCTGTCAGATATCCATTACTTCACCATTGCTGATCTTTACAGCATTCTCATTCACACTGGCGATTTACTCAGACTGGTGCGCCATCCAATTCTGCATCCCTTTCCAGCTCAGGTGGGTTAGAGTGGGGCAACATTGAGCTTGGATGCCATGTCTGGGTAGACCTGTTGCCCCTCTGGGTTCCAGTGTATGGACAAACTCCTGCCAGCCATCTTTTCCCTGTCTAACAACACTGTGAATGCTGTGCAACACTATGTATGCTGTCTGAATCACTCACAGGGCAAGGAAGAAGTTAATGATTACAGAATGTTATTGTGGGGATCCTATTCTGAGCAAACTGGCTGAAATTGTCCCATATTGCAACTGCAAATATGGGATGTTCTGAGGCTGTGAATGATGCTCTCAAAATACAAGTTCTTACTTTCAGCAATGGATGAATATAGATACATTAAGATCCAAGAATATTCCAGAAGCTAAACACCAACAGGACAGGATGCCCACTCAGTTGGCACTCATTCGCCACTTCAACACTCACTCCCCCCTCTTAATAGCAGCATTGCGCAGCAACCCATCAAGGGTTCTTAGACAGAACATAACATCTAGAAGGTCAAGGGCAGGAGATGCACAGAACACTATCACCTTCAAGTTCCCTTCCAAATCACTCAACTTGGAAATATATCGCTGTTCCTTCACTGTCAGTGGTTTAAAATCCTGGAACTCTCTCCCTAAAAGCATTGTGGGTCTACCTACATCCTAAAGACTGCAACAGTTCAAGAAGGCAGCTCACCAGCACCTTCTCAAGGGTAACTAAGGTCAGGCAATAAGTGCTAGCCCAGCCAACAATACACATACCCTCTGAATGATTTTTTTAAAAATGGTTTTAAAAAGGTAAGAGGTTAGATTACATTCCCTATACTATAGAAACAGGCCAACAAGTCCACACTGATCCTCCAAAGAGTAACCCCCCAGACCTACTTCCCATCCTTATATTCACCCCAGATTAATGCAACTAACACTATGGGTAACTTAGCCTGGCCAACTTATCTAACTTGCACATCTTTGAATTGTGGGAGGAAGCTAGAGCACACCCACACAGACACGGGCAGAATGTGCAAACTCCACACAGGCAGTTGCCCGAGCCTGGAATCAACCCTAAGGCCCTGGCACTGTGAGGCAGCAGTGCTAGCAACTCAGACACTGTGCCACCCTCGCATACCTTTCTTCGGTTGTATTAGCATTTTAAGAGCTGCTGACATGTAAATTGCTGACAGTTCTTGTGATAATCCATTCTGAAGTATTGCATGTGCTGAACTCATCGCACGTCAATGACAACAAACTGAGCCCATGGATCATGGGCTGGATTGGACCTTAAACATACACACACACACACACACACACACACACACACACAGG